>NC_091305.1:45985748-46265748 GCF_038502225.1 Cherax quadricarinatus
TTACCTATATGTTTCACTGTAAACACTTGGTCTACACACCCTCTACCTTTCCTAAAGCCTCCTTGTTCATCTGCTATCCAACTCTCCGTCTTACTCTTAATTCTTTCAATAACTCTAACATACACTTTACCAGATATACTCAAGAGACTTATTACCCTATAATCCATACCCCCGGCCGGGATTGAACCCTATAATTTTTGCACTCTCTTTTGTCCCCACTGCCTTTATACAAAGGAATTACGCAAGCTCTCTGCCAATCCCTAGGTACCTTACCCTCTTCCATACATTTATTAAATAATAGCACCGACCACTCCAAAACTATATCCCCACCTGCTTTTAACATTTCTATCTTTATCCCATCAATCCAAGCTGCCTTACCCCCTTTCATTCTACCCACGGTAGATATATATATATATATATATATATATATATATATATATATATATATATATATATATATATATAAAGGTAGTAGGTTGGTAGACAGCAACCACGCAGGGAAGGACATGATGATAGGATTGCTGGTATCTTTTTCTGTCTCAAAAACACGCTGGATAACAGGTGTATTTTGCTACCTCTACTTGCACCTAGGTCACACTACATGGGCATGCACATGCATATACGTATGTACATACATACGTCTAGGTTTTTCTTTTTTTTTTTTCTAAATAGCTCTTGTTCTTTTTTATTTCCTCTTTGTCCATGGGGAAGTGGAAAAGAATTTTTCCTCCATAAGTTATGCATATATATATATATATATATATATATATATATATATATATATATATATATATATATATATATATATATATATGCACAAGGAATTCGCTAGAGCAGGCGAAATATACACAAACACTGATCTCTGGCTGAAGGAGACTCGAACCTACGAACCTTGGAACAAGGTACGCAGTGCTTTACCAATCTACCCACACTGGACCCTCAATTCTTTTGTTTGGAGAACATGAAATTCTCTCATCAGAGGGTGTTCAGCAGAGTGACCCACTAGCTCCACTTCTCTTCTGCTTGGCAGTAAAAGAACTAACTTCCATCCTACGCAGCGAGCTCAACATCTGGTACCTGGATGATGGCACTCTGGTAGGTACTGAAGAGTCCCTGGTAGGGGACCTACAACTGGTGAAAACACAGGGAGAAGACTTGGGACTCATCCTCAATCCCTCCAAGTGTGAAATCATCACAGCGAACCAGGAAATAATCAATGCTGTACGAAGAATCCTCCCAGAAGTCTACTACCACTCCGTCCAACAGTACCCTCTTGGGAGCACCATTGGGTCACCAGGCCATCGACACTGTCCTCAAGGACAAATTGAATGACCTTGATGCCCATGATGCTCTGTATCTCCTCACAAGGTGCCTTACTATGCCAAGACTCACTTACTTCCTGAGGTGTGCACCCTCTTTTGGCAACCCAACACTTGACGAATATGACGCACAACTGAGGCCAACCCTTAAGAAGGCACTGAACTTGTCACTAGAGGATGAGCAATGGGATCAGGCAACCCTCCCAGTGCGACTGGGAGGTATAGGGGTGCGCAAAGCAACGCATGTTGCTTTACCTGCTTTTCTGTCTTCGTGTTTGGCTTCCAGTGCATTAGTCAAGAAGATAGTTCCCGAACGCTTAAGAAACGTGATAGGAGCTCAAGACCCCAGGTTTACTGAAACAGCAATTCGGTGGGACACCCTTACAGACTTCTCCAGTAGACCAGCTCCTCCCAAAGAACACAAACAGTCCCACTGGGACAAACCGATCATGAAAAAAATTGCCAACACAATGCTCTCCAATGCCTCAGGAAAGGACAAAGCTCGTCTCCTGGCAGTGAAGGCACCACACTCAGGAGATTCCTGTTAGCTGTTCCCAATTCCTCCTTGGGCACTCGACTAGACCCACAGGCCATTCGGATTGGTGTTGCTCTTTGCCTAGCCGCCCCCATCCTCACCGAACATAGGTGTATTTGCGGCAGGGCGACAGCTGATCAATTGGGCCTAACGTACACGGTGTACAGGGTCCTGAATGATTCCTTATTAAGATGTCGGAATGCTGTTCTGAGGTTTGCTAGGCGCCCATATGCTGCAGCAGTTATTTGGCTGATGTGCGCTTCAGGAGATGTGCCTGGTGTTATACTCACCCCAAGATCTTTTTCCTTGAGTGAGGTTTGTAGTCTCTGGCCCCCTAGACTGTACTCCGTCTGCGGTCTTCTTTGCCCCTCCCCAATCTTCATGACTTTGCACTTGGTGGGATTGAACTCCAGGAGCCAATTGCTGGACCAGGTCTGCAGCCTGTCCAGATCCCTTTGTAGTTCTGCCTGGTCTTCGATCGAGTGAATTCTTCTCATCAACTTCACGTCATCTGCAAACAGGGACACCTCAGAGTCTATTCCTTCCGTCATGTCGTTCACAAATACCAGAAACAGCACTGGTCCTAGGACTGACCCCTGTGGGACCCCGCTGGTCACAGGTGCCCACTCTGACACCTCGCCACGTACCATGACTCGCTGCTGTCTTCCTGACAAGTATTCCCTGATCCATTGTAGTGCCTTCCCTGTTATCCCTGCTTGGTCCTCCAGTTTTTGCACCAATCTCTTGTGTGGAACTGTGTCAAACGCCTTCTTGCAGTCCAAGAAAATGCAATCCACCCACCCCTCTCTCTCTTGTCTTACTGCTGTCACCATGTCATAGAACTCCAGTAGGTTTGTGACACAGGATTTCCCGTCCCTGAAACTATGTTGGCTGCTGTTGATGAGATCGTTGCTTTCTAGGTGTTCCACCACTCTTCTCCTGATAATCTTCTCCATGATTTTGCATACTATACATGTCAGTGACACTGGTCTGTAGTTTAATGCTTCATGTCTGTCTCCTTTTTTAAAGATTGGGACTACATTTGCTGTCTTCCATGCCTCTGGCAATCTCCCTGTTTCGATAGATGTATTGAATATTGTTGTTAGGGGTACACATAGCGCCTCTGCTCCCTCTCTCAATACCCATGGGGAGATGTTATCTGGCCCCATTGCCTTTGAGGTATCTAGCTCACTCAGAAGCCTCTTCACTTCTTCCTCGGTTGTGTGCACTGTGTCCAGCACTTGGTGGTGTGCCCCACCTCTCCGTCTTTCTGGAGCCCCTTCTGTCTCCTCTGTGAACACTTCTTTGAATCTCTTGTTGAGTTCCTCACATACTTCACGGTCATTTCTTGTTGTCTCTCCTCCTTCCTTCCTTAGCCTGATTACCTGGTCCTTGACTGTTGTTTTCCTCCTGATGTGGCTGTACAACAGTTTCGGGTCAGATCTGGCTTTCGCTGCTATGTCGTTTTCATATTGTCTTTGGGCCTCCCTTCTTATCTGTGCATATTCGTTTCTGGCTCTACGACTGCTCTCCTTATTCTCCTGGGTCCTTTGCCTTCTATATTTCTTCCATTCCCTAGCACACTTGGTTTTTGCCTCCCTGCACCTTTGGGTAAACCATGGGCTCATCCTAGCTTTTTCATTATTCCTGTTACCCTTGGGTACAAACCTCTCCTCAGCCTCCTTGCATTTTGTTGCTACATATTCCATCATCTCATTAACTGGCTTCCCTGCCAGTTCTCTGTCCCACTGAACCCCGTTCAGGAAGTTCCTCATTCCTATGTAGTTTGGCTTCATTCGTCCTGGCCTTCCTGCTTCTCCCTCCACTTGTAGCTCTACTGTGTATTCGAAGCTTAAAACCACATGGTCACTGGCCCCAAGGTGTCTTTCATATGTGATGTCCTCGATATCTGCACTACTCAAGGTGAATACTAAGTCCAGCCTTGCTGGTTCATCCTCTCCTCTCTCTCTTGTAGTGTCCCTTACGTGTTGGCACATGAAGTTTTCCAGTACCACCTCCATCATCTTAGCCCTCCATGTATCTTGGCCCCCATGTGGGTCCAAGTTCTCCCAATCGATCTCCTTTTGGTTAAAGTCACCCATGATCAGCAGCTTTGCCCTGCATGCATGAGCTCTTCTGGCCACTCTAGCCAGTGTGTCAACCATCGCTCTATTGCTCTCGTCGTACTCTTGCCTTGGCCTCCTGCTGTTCTGCGGTGGGTTATACATCACTGCTATTACCACCTTGGGACCTCCAGAGTGAAGCGTTCCCGCTATGTAATCACTTTCTTCTCCGTTGTCTCCTCTCTCCAGCTCATCAAAATTCCAGCGATTTTTGATCAGCAATGCCACTCCTCCACCCCCCCTGTTCCCTCTGTCTTTCCTCAGGATTTGGTATCCCGTTGGAAAGATGGCATCTGTTATCATACCTGTAAGCTTGGTTTCTGTGAGAGCTATGATGTCCGGTGATGCTTCTTTGACTCTTTCATGCCACTCCTCCCACTTATTTGTTATTCCATCAGCGTTTGTGTACCATACCTTCAGTATGTGCGTGTGTGTGTGTGTGTGTGTGTGTGTGTGTGTGTGTGTGTGTGTGTGTGTGTGTGTGTGTGTGTGTGTGTGTGTGTGTGTGTGTGTATGTGTGTATGTGTGTGTGTACGTGTGTATGTGTGTGTGTATGTATATATAAACACAGATCATTACATTTCTCGAGCAACAAGACTGCAAAAATCTAATCAAGAATGTGGTATAAATATTGCATCAAATACCGTAGTGTTGAGGAAGTGTGTGTTTACATTTGCGCTGAGGAAGCTTGACAACTCTTACTATCTACTCACTCTGTTTAAGTTTTCTTCAAGTTCCCTCGTTGCTGGTAAGTTATGCTGCTGTGTTGAATTTGTGTCCTAACTTTGTATTTCCATCGGTACAGTGGACACTCATGGCTGCCACTATATTGCTTTGGCATCCGATTTATTGGTTGTTTATATGAGTGCTTAAGATTTCATTAGTAAAAGCACTTACCGGTGACACTCATCAAATTTTTGGTATGTTATTGCAGTATCTTAAGGTCATAGTCACGAAATGTTGTAGTGTTTGTTCATTACTTAATGTATACAATGTTTGTTATATCAGTGTGTGTGTGTGTGTGTGTGTGTGTGTGTGTGTGTGTGTGTGTGTGTGTGTGTGTGTGTGTGTGTGTGTGTGTGTGTGTGTGTGTGTGTGTGTGTGTGTGTGAGTGTGTGTGTGTATGTGTGTGTGTGTGTGTGTGTGTGTGTGTGTGTGTGTGTGTGTGTGTGTGTGTGTGTGTGTGTGAGTGTGTGTGTGTATGTGTGTGTGTTGCGCCGAATAGGTATAATTATTCAGTTATCAAGAACTCATTTAAAATTAAGTCCTTTCTAAAATTTTCTCTTATACGTTTAAAGATAATTTTTTTCATTTATGTTAATGTAAAAATTAATAATATTTTAGCAAAACAACCTTAGGAAACTTACTTAACCTTATTATAAGAAGCGCAATTTAATTTAGTCTAATCTAGTTAAATATAATAACACTGATCATTTAGGCCAGCACACACTGCACATTCCTTACATTATAGTTCCTAAGCATTTTTTAGATATTGAAAAGGACGGTCTTCAAGACCCCTCTTAGTGGACCTTCAGCATTTCCTATTAAGATTCTGTCAAGATTCTTAAGACTCCAAAAGTTAAATACCTTAATAATCTTCAGGAATCTGCTGAGAGTGCCACTTAATAACCACTAAGGAAGGCTTCAATACTTCACAGAGTGGTGGACCTAGAGCAACTGATATTCCTGCTGTAGGAACTATGCTTGAAATGTTTATATGCCTGGACCTTCTGGACTCTGTTCATTTAGGCCAGCACACACTGCACATTCCTTACATTATAGCTCCTAAGCATTTTTTAGTTATTGAAAAAGAGGGTCTTCACGACTCTTCTGAGTGGACATTCAGCATTCCCTATTAATATTATTACAAGACTCTTAACACACCTTAGGAATGTTCAGGATTCTGCTGAGAGTGTCCCTTAAGTTCTTTCTCCCCAGGGGGAAATTAAACTCAATGTCTTTTATGAAATTATGATCAATTATGTTTGAAGTTAACCATAATAAATGCATAAAAGTTTGTGAAGCAAACACTGGTCTATATCAGCTGCTTCCGCACTGCCCAATATCGCTACTTAGGCCAAACCTCAGAGACTTTCCTTCAAAGCAAATGTAGAAGTTAGAGGGTAGACGAGGAAGCTTCATCTTCCATCCTTCATCCTTTTTTTTTTTCAAATATTTTTACTAAAAATTGATCACACCTGGAGAGCTTGTGTGGGAGGTGGTGTTGGAGCTCTCATTCTGGAGGCAACGGATTGAAGATCCTGCCATGGAAGACAACTGGAGGGTTGTAGTGCCAGATGGTCTTGTAACGTAGAAGATTCTAGTGCCAGCTGATTGTTACATAATTTTACAATATTTTAGATAATTTTACAATAATTTAATAATAAACAAACACAATGAAATTTATTTTTTCATTATGTTCAGAATATTTTTTGCGAAATTATTGCATACACAAATTTTCGCTTCCCTTATTAGGCAAGAAGAGCGTTGCTATTTAAGCCAAAGTCGGAAGTTTTACCCATTCGGCACGACATATATAAATATTTCGAGGTAGTGATCGATGGCAAAATTTAATAGATTGTTGTAAACTTTAATTATCAGAAAACAAGTGTCAGTGAGTGTCTGCTCTTTGACAGGCGTGAGCTTACTCTGGTGTTTGTGTAAGTGTGGCTCCACTCTAATGTAAGTGTGGCTCCACTCTAATGTAAGTGTGGATCCACTCTAATGTAAGTGTGGATCCACTCTAATGTAAGTGTGGATCCACTCTAATGTAAGTGTGGATCCACTCTAATGTAAGTGTGGATCCACTCTAATGTAAGTGTGGATCCACTCTAATGTAAGTGTGGATCCACTCTAATGTAAGTGTGGATCCACTTTAATGTAAGTGCGGATCCACTCTAATGTAAGTGTGGATCCACTCTAATGTAAGTGTGGCTCCACTCTAATGTAAGTGTGGCTCCACTCTAATGTAAGTGTGGCTCCACTCTAATGTAAGTGTGGCTCCACTCTAATGTAAGTGTGGCTCCACTCTAATGTAAGTGTGGCTCCACTCTAATGTAAGTGTGGCTCCACTCTAATGTAAGTGTGGCTCCACTCTAATGTAAGTGTGGCTCCACTCTAATGTAAGTGTGGATCCACTCTAATGTAAGTGTGGATCCACTCTAATGTAAGTGTGGATCCACTCTATTGTAAGTGTGGCTCCACTCTAATGTAAGTGTGGCTCCACTCTATTGTAAGTGTGGCTCAACTCTAATGTAAGTGTGGCTCCACTTTAATGTAAGTGTGGATCCACTCTAATGTAAGTGTGGCTCCACTCTAATGTAAGTGTGGCTCCACTCTAATGTAAGTGTGGATCCACTCTAATGTAAGTGTGGATCCACTCTAATGTAAGTGTGGCTCAACTCTAATGTAAGTGTGGCTCCACTTTAATGTAAGTGTGGCTCCACTCTAATGTAAGTGTGGCTCCACTCTATTGTAAGTGTGGCTCAACTCTAATGTAAGTGTGGCTCCACTTTAATGTAAGTGTGGCTCCACTCTAATGTAAGTGTGGCTCCACTCTAATGTAAGTGTGGCTCCACTCTAATGTAAGTGTGGATCCACTCTAATGTAAGTGTGGATCCACTCTAATGTAAGTGTGGATCCACTCTATTGTAAGTGTGGCTCAACTCTAATGTAAGTGTGGCTCCACTTTAATGTAAGTGTGGATCCACTCTAATGTAAGTGTGGATCCACTCTAATGTAAGTGTGGATCCACTTTAATGTAAGTGTGGATCCACTCTAATGTAAGTGTGGATCCACTCTAATGTAAGTGTGGATCCACTCTAATGTAAGTGTGGATCCACTTTAATGTAAGTGTGGATCCACTCTAATGTAAGTGTGGATCCACTCTAATGTAAGTGTGGATCCACTCTAATGTAAGTGTAGCTCCACTCTAGTTTAAGTGAGCCACCACTTTAGTGTAAGTGTACCCCACTCTAGTGCAAGTGTACCCTACTCTAGTGTAAGTGTGCCCCCACTCTAGTGTTAGTGTGCCTCCACTCTAGTGTTAGTGTGCCTCCACTCTAGTGTTAGTGTGCCTCCACTCTAGTGTTAGTGTGCCCCCACTCTAGTGTAAGTGTGCACGCACTCTAGTGTAAGTGTGCCCCACTCTAGTGTTAGTGTGACCCCACTCTAGTGTAAGTTTGCCCCCACTCTAGTGTATGTGTGCCCCCACTCTGTTGTTAGTGTGCCCCCACTCTAGTGTAAGTGTGTCTCAATTCTGGTGTAAGTGTGCCCCCACTCTAGAGTAAGTGTGCCCCCACTCTAGTGTAAGTTTGCCCCCACTCTAGTGTTAGTGTGACCCCACTATAGTGTAAGTTTGCCCCCACTCTAGTGTAAGTGTGCCCCCACTCCAGTGTTAGTGTGTCTCCACTCTAGTGTAAGTGTGTCTCCACTCTAGTGTAAGTGTGTCTCCACTCTAGTGTAAGTGTGCACTCACTCTAGTGAAAATGCTTCGCCACTCTAGTGTATGTGTGTATCCACTCTAGTGTAAGTGTGTCTCCACTCTAGTGTAAGTGTGTCTCCACTCTAGTGTCAGTGTGACCCCACTCTAGTGTAAGTGTGTCTCCACTCTAGTTTAAGTGTGTCTCCACTCTAGTGAAAGTGTGCCCCCACTCTAGTGTTAGTGTGCCCCCACTCTAGTGATAGTGTTCCCCCACTCTAGTGTTAGTGTGCCCCCACTCTAGTGTAAGTGTTCCAACACTCTAGTGTTAGTGTGCCTTCACTTTAATGTAAGTGTGTCTCCACTCTAGTGTCAGTGTGACTCCACTCTAGTGTAAGTGTATCTCCACTCTAGTGTAAGTGTGCCCCCACTCTAGTGTAAGTGTGCCCCCACTCTAGTGTCAGCGCGCCCCCACTCTAGTGTAACTCTACCCCCACTCTAGTGTAAGTGTGCCCCCACTCTAGTGTAAGTGTGCCTCCACTCTAGTGTAAGTGTGCCCCAACTCTAGTGTAAGTGTGCCCCCACTCTAGTGTAAGTGTGCCCCCACTCTAGTGTAAGTGAGCCCCCACTCTAGTGTAAGTGTGCCCCCACTCTAATGTAAGTGTGCCCCCACTCTAGTGACAGTGTGACCCCACTCTAGTGTCAGTGTGTCTCCACTCTGGTGTAAGTGTGCCCCCACTCTAGTGTCAGTGTGCCGTCACTCTAGTGTAAGTGTGCAACACTCTAGTGTTAGTGTGACCCCACTCTAGTGTAAGTTTGCCCCCACTCTAGTGTATATGTGCCCCCACTCTAGTGTTAGTGTGTCTCCACTCTAGTGTAAGTTTGTCTCCACTCTAGTGTAAGTGTGCCCCCACTCTAAGAACATAAGAACATAAGAATGTAGGAATACTGCAGAAGGCCTACTGGCCCATACGAGGCAGGTCCTTATCAAAACGACATCTACCTAAAGCTACTCAAGAAATAACTCCTGTACCCCTTGACACCAATCAAACCCAGCCCCTCCCACTCATATATTTGTCCAGTCTTTTCTTAAAGCTACCCAAGGTCCTAGCCTCTATCACCCCACTGGGAAGACTGTTCCACGCATCTACAACTCTGTTAGAAAACCAGTACTTACCTATGTCCTTTCTAAATCTAAATTTATCCAACTTAAATCCATTATTCCTGGTTCTTACCTGGTTCGACACCCTCAGTACTTTATTAATGTCTCCTTTGTTTATGCCCGTCATCCACTTATACACTTCAATGATATCTCCCCTCATTCTACGCCTCTCCAGAGAGTGGAGATTTAAGGCTTTAAGTCTATCTTCATACGGGAGGTTCCTTACACAGTAAATCATTTTAGTCATTCTTCTCTGTATGTTCTCTAATGAGTCTATGTCCATCCTGTAGTAAGGGGACCAAAACTGAGCAGCATAATCTAAATGAGGCCTCACTAGTGATGTATAGAGCTGTAAAATAACTTTTGGACTTCTGTTACTTATACTTCTTGAGATAAATCCCAGTAATCTGTTGGCCTTGTTGCGCACACTGAGGCACTGCTGTCTTGGCTTTAGATTTCTGCTTACCATGACTCCCAAGTCTTTTTCACATTCTGTATGACCAAGCTCTACTTCACCTAGATTATAGCTTCGAGGGTTATTTTCATTACCAAGGGCAAGTACCTTACACTTATCCACATTAAACTTCATCTGCCATTTCTCAGACCAAGACATTAATTTGTTCAAATCGTCCTGGAGTTCATTGATATCCTCCTCAGAGTGAATTATACGGCCTATCTTTGTATCATCAGCAAACTTACTCATGTCACTAGTAATCCCTTCATCAAGGTCATTAATGTAAATTATGAACAAGAGAGGGCCTAAAACTGATCCTTGTGGAACGCCACTAGTGACTAATCCCCACTCAGATTTCACTCCATTAATGGTAACTCTCTGCTTTCTATTGGTAAGCCATGCCTCAATCCATGCTAGAACTTTACCTCCTATACCATGAGCTGCCACTTTTCTCAAGAGTCTCTTGTGAGGCACTCTGTCGAAGGCTTTACTAAAATCCAAATAAACAATATCATATTCCTTATCACTGTCAACTGCCTCAAATGTTCTATTGAAGAACGTCAGTAAGTTTGTCAGGCAGGAACGACCTCTCGTGAATCCATGCTGAGATTCATTTATCAAGTTATGCTCTTCAAGGTGACTTCTGATAATGTCAGCTATAATTGATTCTAATAACTTGCCCACTATAGATGTCAGGCTTATTGGACGGTAATTTGAAGGAGTGGACTTATCCCCTGATTTGAATATAGGAACCACATTAGCCATCTTCCACATCTCTGGCACAACACTGGTAAGGATGGACGCATTGAATACACTCGTTAATGGCTGACTAAGCTCCATCTTGCATTCCTTAAGTACCCTTGAAAACAACTCATCGGGTCCCGGGGACTTATTTTGTTTCAGTTTGTCTATCTGTTTAATAACCATGTCCCTCGTGACAGTAATATTAGTTAACTTAAATTCATCAGGAACTAAATAATTGTTAATTACTGGAATCTCATTTACATCTTCCTGTGTAAAAACTGACAAAAAATAGTCATTAAATAAGGAACACATTTCCAGTTCATTATCCGTCAGCTGTCCATTCCCAGATTTCAGAGGTCCTACTTTTTCCTTCACCTTCGTCCTATACACTTGAAAGAACCCCTTTGGATTAGTCTTTGATTCATTAGCGACTCTAATTTCATAGTCACGTTTAGCCTTTCTAATCGCCTTTTTTACTTCTCTTTTAAGCTGAACATATTGGTCAGTAAGGTTAACCTCTCCTCTTCTGATGCGCCTATAAATTCCCCTTTTCTCCCCTAATAGATGCTTTAACCTCCTGTTAACCCATTTCGGATCGTTATTATTAGACCTAATTTCTCTCTGGGGAATGTATATACTCTGGGCACTGTGTACATTATTAAGAAAACAATCATAAAAGCAGATCCCTTCATATTCATAAGTATGATTATCGTCAATAAAATCATTAGCTAGATAACCCCAATCAAGATTAGACAGATGTTCCCTAAGTTCATTATAATCGGCAGAACGAAAATCGGGGATTTTTACTGTATTATCATTATTCTTGCATTCCCAATTAATGCTAAAGGTGATGGATTTGTGATCACTTGCGCCAAGCTCTTCAGTGATCTCCAGATTATTCACTAGTCTAGTAAAAGTGTTTCTCCACTCTAGTGTACGTGTGTCTCCACTCTAGTGTAAGTGTGTCTCCACTCTAGTGTTAGTGTGCCTCCACTCCAGTGTAAGTGTGCCCCGACTCTAGAGTTAGTGTGCCCCCACTCTAGTGTAAATGTGCCCCCACTCTAGTGTAAGTGTGCCCCCACTCGAGTGTAAGTGTGCCCCCACTCTAGTGTTAGTGTGCCCTCACTCTAGTGTAAATGTGCCCCCACTCTAGTGTAAGTGTGCCCTCACTCGAGTGTAAGTGTGCCCCCACTCTAGTGTAAGTGTGCCCGCACTCTATTGTTAGTGAGCCCCCACTCTAGTGTAAGTGTGTCTCCACTCCAGTGTAAGTGTGCCCACACTCTAGTGTTAGTGTGACCCTACTCTAGTGTAAGTTTGCCCCCACTCTAGTGTATGTGTGCCCCCACTCTAGTGTTAGTGTGCCCCCACTCTAGTGTAAATGTGCCCCCACTCTAGTGTAAGTGTGTCTCCACTCCAGTGTAAGTGTGCCCCCACTCTAGTGTAAGTGTGTCTCCACTCTAGTGTAAGTGTGCCCCCACTCTAGTGTAAGTGTGCCCCACTCAAGTGTAAGTGTGCCCCCCCTCTAGTGTTAGTGTGACCCAACTCTAGTGTAAGTTTGCCCCCACTCTAGTGTATGTGTGCCTCCACTCTAGCGTTAGTGAGTTTCCACTCTAGTGTATGCGTGTCTCCACTCTAGTATGAGTGTGCCCCCAGTCTAGTGAAAGTGTGCCTCCACTCTAGTGTATGTGTGTCTCCACTCTAGTGTAAGTATGTCTCCACTCTTATGTAAGTGTGCCCCCACTCTAGTGTAAGTGTGTCTCCACTCTAGTGTAAGTGTGCCCCCACTCTAGTGTTAGTATTCCAAGACTCTAGTGTAAGTTTGCCCCCACTCTAGTGTAAGTGTGTCTCCACTCTGGTGTTAGTATGTCACCACTCTAGTGTAAGTGTGCCCCCCCCTCTAGTGAAAGTGTGTCTCCACTCTAGTGTATGTGTGACCCCACTCTAGTGTAAGAGTGCCACCACTCCAGTGTAAGTGTGTCTTTACTCTAGTGTAAGTGTGCCCCAACTCTAGTGTAAGTGTGTCTCCACTCTAGTGTCAGTGTGACCGAACTCTAGTGAAAGTGTGTCTCCACTCTAGTGTAAGTGGGTCTCCACTCTAGTGTAAGTGTGCCCCCACTCTAGTGTTAGTGTGCCTCCACTCTAGTGTAAGTGTGCCCCCACTCTAGTGTTAGTGTGCCCCCACTTTAGTGTTAGTGTGTCTCCACTCTAGTGTATGTGTGTCTCCACTCTAGTGTAAGTGTGTCTCCACTCTAGTGTAAGTGTGTCTCCACTCTAGTGTAAGTGTGCTCTAACTCTAGTGTTAGTGTGTCTCCACTCTAGTGTAAGTGTACTCTCACTCTAGTGTTAGTGTGCCCCCACTTTAGTGTTAGTGTGTCTCCACTCTAGTGTATGTGTGTCTCCACTCTAGTGTTAGTGTGTCTCCACTCTAGTGTAAGTGTGTCTCCACTCTAGTGTAAGTGTGTCGCCACTCTAGTGTAAGTGTGTCTCCACTCTAGTGTAACTGTGTCTCCACTCTAGTGTAAGTGTGTCTCCACTCTAGTGTAAGTGTGCTCTCACTCTAGTGTTAGTGTGCCCCCACTTTAGTGTTAGTGTGTCTCCACTCTAGTGTATGTGTGTCTCCACTCTAGTGTAAGTGTGCTCTCACTCTAGTGTTAGTGTGCCCCCACTTTAGTGTTAGTGTGTCTCCACTCTAGTGAAAGTGTGTCTCCACTCTAGTGTAAGTGTGCTCTCACTCTAGTGTTAGTGTGCCCCCACTTTAGTGTTAGTGTGTCTCCACTCTAGTGTATGTGTGTCTCCACTCTAGTGTTAGTGTGTCTCCACTCTAGTGTAAGTGTGTCTCCACTCCAGTGTAAGTGTGCCCCCACTTTAGTGTTAGTGTGTCTCCACTCTAGTGTATGTGTGTCTCCACTCTAGTGTTAGTGTGTCTCCACTCTAGTGTAAGTGTGTCTCCACTCTAGTGTAAGTGTGTCTCCACTCTAGTGTAAGTGTGTCTCCACTCTAGTGTTAGTGTGCCTCCACTCTAGTGTAAGTGTGCCCCGACTCTAGAGTTAGTGTGCCCCCACTCTAGTGTAAATGTGCCCCCACTCTAGTGTAAGTGTGCCCCCACTCGAGTGTAAGTGTGCCCCCACTCTAGTGTTAGTGTGCCCTCACTCTAGTGTAAATGTGCCCCCACTCTAGTGTAAGTGTGCCCTCACTCGAGTGTAAGTGTGCCCCCACTCTAGTGTAAGTGTGCCCGCACTCTATTGTTAGTGAGCCCCCACTCTAGTGTAAGTGTGTCTCCACTCCAGTGTAAGTGTGCCCCCACTCTAGTGTTAGTGTGACCCTACTCTAGTGTAAGTTTGCCCCCACTCTAGTGTATGTGTGCCCCCACTCTAGTGTTAGTGTGCCCCCACTCTAGTGTAAATGTGCCCCCACTCTAGTGTAAGTGTGTCTCCACTCCAGTGTAAGTGTGCCCCCACTCTAGTGTAAGTGTGTCTCCACTCTAGTGTAAGTGTGCCCCCACTCTAGTGTAAGTGTGCCCCACTCAAGTGTAAGTGTGCCCCCCCTCTAGTGTTAGTGTGACCCAACTCTAGTGTAAGTTTGCCCCCACTCTAGTGTATGTGTGCCTCCACTCTAGTGTTAGTGAGTTTCCACTCTAGTGTAAGCGTGTCTCCACTCTAGTATGAGTGTGCCCCCAGTCTAGTGAAAGTGTGCCTCCACTCTAGTGTATGTGTGTCTCCACTCTAGTGTAAGTATGTCTCCACTCTTGTGTAAGTGTGCCCCCACTCTAGTGTAAGTGTGTCTCCACTCTAGTGTAAGTGTGCCCCCACTCTAGTGTTAGTATGCCAAGACTCTAGTGTAAGTTTGCCCCCACTCTAGTGTAAGTGTGTCTCCACTCTGGTGTTAGTATGTCACCACTCTAGTGTAAGTGTGCCCCCCCCTCTAGTGAAAGTGTGTCTCCACTCTAGTGTATGTGTGACCCCACTCTAGTGTAAGAGTGCCCCCACTCTAGTGTTAGTGTGCCTCCACTCTAGTGTAAGTGTGCCCCCACTCTAGTGTTAGTGTGCCCCCACTTTAGTGTTAGTGTGTCTCCACTCTAGTGTATGTGTGTCTCCACTCTAGTGTAAGTGTGTCTCCACTCTAGTGTAAGTGTGTCTTTACTCTAGTGTAAGTGTGCCCCAACTCTAGTGTAAGTGTGTCTCCACTATAGTGTCAGTGTGACCGAACTCTAGTGAAAGTGTGTCTCCACTCTAGTGTAAGTGGGTCTCCACTCTAGTGTAAGTGTGCCCCCACTCTAGTGTTAGTGTGCCTCCACTCTAGTGTAAGTGTGCCCCCACTCTAGTGTTAGTGTGCCCCCACTTTAGTGTTAGTGTGTCTCCACTCTAGTGTATGTGTGTCTCCACTCTAGTGTAAGTGTGTCTCCACTCTAGTGTAAGTGTGTCTCCACTCTAGTGTAAGTGTGCTCTAACTCTAGTGTTAGTGTGTCTCCACTCTAGTGTAAGTGTACTCTCACTCTAGTGTTAGTGTGCCCCCACTTTAGTGTTAGTGTGTCTCCACTCTAGTGTATGTGTGTCTCCACTCTAGTGTTAGTGTGTCTCCACTCTAGTGTAAGTGTGTCTCCACTCTAGTGTAAGTGTGTCTCCACTCTAGTGTAAGTGTGTCTCCACTCTAGTGTAACTGTGTCTCCACTCTAGTGTAAGTGTGTCTCCACTCTAGTGTAAGTGTGCTCTCACTCTAGTGTTAGTGTGCCCCCACTTTAGTGTTAGTGTGTCTCCACTCTAGTGTATGTGTGTCTCCACTCTAGTGTTAGTGTGTCTCCACTCTAGTGTAAGTGTGTCTCCACTCTAGTGTAAGTGTGTCTCCACTCTAGTGTAAGTGTGTCTCCACTCTAGCGTAAGTGTGTCTCCACTCTAGTGTATGTGTGTCTCCACTCTAGTGTTAGTGTGTCTCCACTCTAGTGTAAGTGTGTCTCCACTCTAGTGTAAGTGTGTCTCCACTCTAGTGTAAGTGTGTCTCCACTCTAGTGTAAGTGTGTCTCCACTCTAGTGTAAGTGTGCCCCCACTCTAGTGTCAGTGTGTCTCCACTCTAGTGTAAGTGTGTCTCCACTCTAGTGTAAGTGTGTCTCCACTCTAGTGTAAGTGTGTCTCCACTCTAGTGAATGTGTGTCTCCACTCTAGTGTATGTGTGTCTCCACTCTAGTGTTAGTGTGTCTCCACTCTAGTGTAAGTGTGTCTCCACTCTAGTGTAAGTGTGTCTCCACTCTAGTGTAAGTGTGTCTCCACTCTAGTGTAAGTGTGCCCCCACTCTAGTGTCACTGTGCCCCAAATCTGGTGTAAGTATGCCCCCACTCTAGAGTTAGTGTGACCCCACTCTAATGTAAGTTTGCTTCCACTCTAGTGTATGAGTGCCCCCACTCTAATGTTAGTGTGTCATTACTCTAGTGTAAGTGTGCCCCCCACTAGTGAAACTGTGTCTCCACTCTAGTGTATGTGTGACCCCACTTTAGAGTCAGTGTGCCCCCCTCTGGTGTAAGTGTGCCCCCACTCTAGTGTAAGAGTGCACCCACTCTAGTGTAAGTGTGTCTTCACTCTAGTGTCAGTGTGACCGAACTCTAGTGTAAGTGTGTCTCCACTCTAGTGTAAGTGGGTCTCCACTCTAGTGTAAGTGTGCCCCCACTCTAGTGTAAGTGTGTCTTTACTCTAGTGTCAGTGTGACCGAACTCTAGTGTAAGTGTCTCCACTCTAGTGTAAGTGGGTTTCCACTCTAGTGTAAGTGTGCCCCCACTTTAGTGTCAGTGTGCCCCCACTCTGGTGTAAGTGTGCCCCCATTCTAGTGCTAGTGTGCCCCCACTCTAGTGTAAGAGTGCCCCAACTCTAGTGTAAGTGTGTCTCCACTCTAGTGTCAGTGTGACCGAACTCTAGTGAAAGTGTGTCTCCACTCTAGCGTAAGTGGGTCTCCACTCTAGTGAAAGTGTGCCCCCACTCTAGTGTTAGTGTGCCCCCACTCTAGTGTAAGTGTGCGCCCACTCTAGTGCAAGTGTGCCCCCGCTCTAGTGTAAGTGTGCCCCCACTCTAGTGTAAGTGTGCCCCCACTCTAGTGTAAGTGTGTCTTTACTCTCGTGTAAGTGTGCCCCACTCTAGTGTAAGTGTGCACTCACTCTAGTGTAAGTGTGCCCCCCATCTAGTGTAAGTGTGTCTTTACTCTCGTGTAAGTGTGCCCCACTCTAGTGTAAGTGTGTCTCCAATCTAGTGTAAGTGTGCCCCCACTCTAGTGTAAGTGTGTCTCCTCTCTGGTGTAAGTGTGCCCCCACTCTTGTGTAAGTGTGCCCAAACTCTAGTGAAAGTGTGTCTCCACTCTAGTGTACGTGTGTCTCCACTCTAGTGTACGTGTGTCTCCACTCTAGTGTAAGTGTGTCTCCACTCTAGTGTAAGTGTGCCCCCACTCTAGAGTAAGTGTGCCCCCACTCTAGTGTAAGTGTGTGTATCTCCTCTCTAGTGTCAGTGTGACCTCACTCTAGTGTAAGTGTGTATCCACTCTAGTGTAAGTGTGTTTCCACTATAGTGTAAGTGTGCCCTCACTCTAGTATTAATGTTCCCCCACTCTAGTGTTAGTGTGTCTCCACTCTAGTGTAAGTGTGTCTCCACTCCAGTGTAAGTGTGGCCCACTCTAGTGTAAGTGTGTTTCCACTCTAGTGTCAGTGTGACCCCACTCTAGTGTAAGTGTGTTTCCACTCTAGTGTAAGTGTGCCCCCACTCTAGTGTTAGTGTGCCCCCACTCTAGTGTTACTGTTCCCCCACTCTAGTGTTAGTGTGCCCCCACTCTAGTGTAAGTGTGTCTCCACACTAGTGTCAGTGTGACCCCGCTCTAGTGTAAGTGTGCCTCCACTCTAGTGTAAGTGTGCCCCCACTCTAGTGTAAGTGTGCCTCCACTCTAGTGTAAGTGTACCCCCACTCTAGTGTAAGTGTGCCCCCACTCTAGTGTAAGTGTGCCCCCACTCTAGTGTAAGTGTGCCCCCACTCTAGTGTAAATGTGTCTTTACTCTCGTGTAAGTGTGCCCCACTCTAGTGTAAGTGTGCACTCACTCTAGTGTAAGTGTGCCCCCACTCTAGTGTAAGTGTGCCCCCACTCTAGTGTAAGTGTGCCCCCACTCTAGTGTAAGTGTGCCCCCACTCTAGTGTAAGTGTGACCCCACTCTAGTGTCAGTGTGTCTCCACTCTGTTGCACATATGCCCACACTCTAGTGTTAGTGTGACCCCACTCTAATGTAAGTTTGCTTCCACTCTAGTGTATGTGTGCCCCCACTCTAGTGTTAGCGTGTCTCCACTCCAGTGTAAGTGTGTCACCACTCTAGTGTAAGTGTGCCCGCATTCTAGTAAAAGTGTGTCTCCACTCTAGTGTATGTGTGACCCCACTCTAGTGTCAGTGTGCCCCCACTCTGGTGTAAGTGAGCCCCCACTCTAGTATAAGTGTGCCCCCACTCTAGTGTAAGTGTGTCCTCACTCTAGTGTAAGTGTGCCCCAACTCTAGTGTAAGTGTGTCTCCACTCTAGTGTAAGTGGGTCTCCACTCTAGTGTAAGTGTGCCCCCACTCTAGTGTTAGTGTGCCTCCACTCTAGTTTAAGTGTGCCCCCACTCTAGTGTTAGTGTGCCCCCACTCTTGTGTAAGCGTACCCTCACTCTAGTGCAAGTTTGCCCCCGCTCTAGTGTAAGTGTGCAACCACTCTAGTGTAAGTGTGCCCCCACTCTATTGCTAGTGTGCCCCCACTCTATTGTTAGTGTGCCCCACTCTAGTGTAAGTGTCTCTCCACTCTAGTATAAGTGTGCCCTCACTCTAGTGTAAGTGTGTCTCAACTCTGGTGTAAGTGTGTCTCCACTCTAGTGTAAGTGTGTCTCCACTCTAGTGTCAGTGTGACCCCACTCTAGTGTAAGTGTGTCTCCACTCTAGTGTAAGTGTGTCTCCACTCTAGTGTAAGTGTGCCCTCACTCTAGTGTTAGTGTTCCCCCACTCTAGTGTTAGTGTCCCCCCACTCTAGTGTTAGTGTTCCCACACTCTAGTGTAAGTGTTCCCCCACTCTAGTGTTAGTGTGCCGCAACTCTAGTGTAAGTGTGCCTCCACTCTACTGTCAGTGTGACCCCACTCTAGTGTAAGTATGTCTCCACTCTAGTGTGAGTGTGCCCCTACTTTAGTGTAAGTGTGCCCCCACTCTAGTGTAAGTGTGCCCCAACTCTAGTGTAAGTGTGCCCCCACTCTAATGTAAGTGTGCCCCCACTCTAGTGTAAGTGTGCCCCCACTCTAGTGTTAGTGTGACCCCTCTCTAATGTAAGTTTGCTTCCACTCTATTGTATGTGTGCCCACACTCTAGGGTTAGTTTGTCTCCACTCTAGTGTAAGTGCGTCTCCACTCTAGTGTAAGTGTGCCCCCACTCTAGTGAAAGTGTGTCTTCACTCTAGTGTACGTGTGTCTCCACTCTAGTGTAAATGTGTCTCCACTCCAGTGTAAGTGTGCCCCCACTCTAGTGTAAGTGTGTCTCCACTCTAGTGTCAGTGTGACCGATCTCTAGTGTAAGTGTGTCTCTACTCTAGTGTGTGTCTCCACTCTAGTGCAAGTGTGCCCCCACTCTAGTGTTAGTGTGCCTCCACTCTAGTGTAAGTGTGCCCCCATTCTAGTGGAAGTGTGCCACCACTCTAGTGTAAGTGTGCCCCCACTCTAGTGTAAGTGTGCCCCCACTCTAGTGTAAGTGTGCCCCCACACTAGTGTAAGTGTGCCTCACTCTATTGTCAGTGTGCCCCCACTCCATTATTAGTGTGCCCCCACTCTAGTGTAAGTGCATGTCCACTCTAGTGTAAGTGTACCCCCACTCTAGTGTAAGTGTGTCTCCACTCTGGTGTAAGTGTGCCCCCACTGTAGTGTAAGTGTGCCCCTACTCTACTGTACTTGTGCCCCCACTCTAGTGTTAGTGTGACCCCACTCTAGTGTAAGTTTACTCCCACTCTAGTGTATGTGTGCCCCCACTCTAGTGTTAGTGTGTCTCCAATCTATTGAAAGTGTGTCTCCACTCTAGTGTAAATGTGCCCCCACTCTAGTGTAAGTGTGCCCTCACTCTAGTGTAAGTGTGCTCCCACTCTAGTGTAAGTGTGCCCCCACTCTACTGTAAGTGTGTCTCCACTCTAGTGTAAGTTTGCCCGCACTCTAGTGTAAGTGTGCTCCCACTCTAGTGTAAATGGGCCCCCACTCTAGTGTAAGTGTGCCCCCACTCTAGTGTAAGTGTGCCCCCACTCTAGTGTTAGTGTGCTCCCACTCTAGTGTAAGTGTGCCCCCACTCTATCGTAAGTGTGCCCCCACTCTAGTGTAAGTGTGCCCCCACTCTAGTGTAAGTGTGCCCCCACTCTAGTGTCAGTGTGCCCCCACTCTATTGTAAGTGTGCCCCCACTCTAGCGTTAGTGTAACCCCACTCTAATGTAAGTTTGCCGCCTCTCTAGTGTATGTGTGGCCCTACTCTAGTGTTAGTGTGTCTCCACTCTAGTATAGGTGTACCCTAACTCTAGTGAAAGTGTGTCTCCACTCTAGTGTAAGTGTGTCTCCACTCTAGTATAGGTGTACCCTAACTCTAGTGAAAGTGTGTCTCCACTCTAGTGTATGTGTGTCTCCACTCTTGTGTAAGTGTGTCTCCACTCTAGTGTAAGTGTGTCTCCACTCTAGTGTAAGTGTGTCTCCACTCTAGTGTAAGTGTGTCTCCACTCTAGTATAGGTGTACCCTAACTCTAGTGAAAGTGTGTCTCCACTCTAGGGTATGTGTGTCTCCACTCTTGTGTAAGTGTGTCTACACTCTAGTGTAAGTGTGCCCCTACTCTAGTGTTAGAGTGCCCCCACTATAGTGTAAGTGTGCCCCCACTCTAGTGTACGTGTGCTCCCACTCTAGTGTTAGTGTGGCCCCCACTCTAGTGTAAGTGTGCCCCCACTCTAGTGTACGTGTGCCCCCACTCTAGTGTTAGTGTGACACCACTCTAATGTAAGTTTGCCCCACTCTAGTGTATGTGTGCCCCCACTCTAGTGTTAGTGTGCCTCCACTCTAGTGTAAGTGTGCTCCCACAATAGTGTAAGAGTGCCCCCACTCTAGTGTAAGTGTGCCCCTACTCTAGGGTAAGTGTGTCTCCACTCTAGTGTAAGTGTGCCCCCAGTCTAGTGTTTGTGTGCCTCCACTCTAGTGTAAGTGTGTCTCCACTCTACTGTACGTGTGCCCCCACTCTAGTGTAAGTGTGCCCCCACTCTACTGTACGTGTGCCCCCACTCTAGTGTTAGTGTGACCCCACTCTAGTGTAAGTTTGCCCCACTCTAGTGTATGTGTGACCCCACTCTAGTGTTAGTGTGCCTCCACTCTAGTGTAAGTGTGCCCCCACTATAGTGTAAGAGTGCCCCCACTCTAGTGTAAGTTTGCCCCCACTCTAGTGTATGTGTGCCCCTACTCTAGTGTTAGTGTGTCTCCACTCTAGTGTACATGTGTCTCCACTCTAGTGTAAGTGTGTCTCCACTCTAGTGTAAGTGTGCCACTACTCTAGTGTAAGTGTGTCTCCACTCTAATGTCAGTGTGACCCCACTCTAGTGTAAGTATGTCTCCACTCTAGTGTAAGTGTGTCTCCACTCTAGTGTAAGTGTGCCCCCACTCTAGTGTTAGTGTGCCTCCACTCTAGTGTAAGTGTGCCACCACTCTAGTGTTAGTGTGCCCCAACTCTAGTGTAAGTGTGCCCCCACTCTTGTGTACGTGTGCCCCCACTCTAATGTTAGTGTGACCCCACTCTAGTGTAAGTTTGCCCCCAATCTAGTGTATGTGTGCCCCCACTCTAGTGTTAGTGTGCCTCCACTCTAGTATAAGTGTGCCCCCACTATAGTGTAAGAGTGCCCCCACTCTAGTGTAAGTGTGCCCCCACTCTAGTGTAAGTGTGCTCCCACTCTAGTGTCAGTGTGCCCCCACTCTATTGTAAGTTTGTCTCCACTCTAGTGTAAGTGTGCCCCCACTCTAGTGTAAGTGTGCCCCCATTCTAGTGTAAGTTTGCCTCCACTCTAGTGTAAGTGTGCCCCCATCTAGTGTAAGTGTGACCCCACTCTAGTGTAAGTGTGCTCCCACTCTAGTGTAAGTGTGCCCTCACTCTAGTGTAAGTGTGCCCCCACTCTAGTGTAAGTGTGCCCCCCCTCTAGTGTAAGTGTGACCCCACTCTAGTGTATGTGTGCCCCACTCTAGTGTAAGTGTGCCCCCACTCTAGTGTAAGTGTGACCCCGCTCTAGTGTAAGTGTGCTCCCACTCTAGTGTAAGTGTGCCCTCACTCTAGTGTAAGTGTGCCCCACTCTAGTGTAAGTGTGCCCCACTCTAGTGTAAGTGTGCCCCCACTCTAGTGTAAGTGTGCCCCCACTCTAGTGTAAGTGTGCTCCCACTCTAGTGTAAGTGTGCCACCACTCTAGTGTCAGTGTGCCCTCACTCTAGTGTAAGTGTTCCCTCACTCTAGTGAAAGTGTGCCCCCACTCTAGAGTAAGTGTGCCCCCACTCTAGTGTAAGTGTGTGTATCTCCTCTCTAGTGTCATTGTGACCTCACTCTAGTGTAAGTGTGTCTCCACTCTAGTGTAAGTGTGTTTCCACTATATTGTAAGTGTGCCCTCACTCTAGTATTAGTGTTCCCCCACTCTAGTGTTAGTGTGTCTCCACTCTAGTGTAAGTGTGTCTCCACTCCAGTGTAAGTGTGGCCCACTCTTGTGAAAGTGTGTCTCCACTCTAGTGTAAGTGTGTTTCCACTCTAGTGTAAGTGTGTCTCCACTCTAGTGTAAGTGTGCCCCCACTCTAGTGTTAGTGTGCCCCCACTCTAGTGTTACTGTTCCCCCACTCTAGTGTTAGTGTGCCCCCACTCTAGTGTAAGTGTGTCTCCACACTAGTGTCAGTGTGACAACGCTCTAGTGTAAGTGTGCCTCCACTCTAGTGTAAGTGTGCCCCCACTCTAGTGTAAGTGTGCCTCCACTCTAGTGTAAGTGTACCCCCACTCTAGTGTAAGTGTGCCCCCACTCTAGTGTAAGTGTGCCCCCACTCTAGTGTAAGTGTGCCCCCACTCTAGTGTAAGTGTGTCTTTACTCTCGTGTAAGTGTGCCCCACTCTAGTGTAAGTGTGCACTCACTCTAGTGTAAGTGTGCCCCTACTCTAGTGTAAGTGTGGCCCCACTCTAGTGCCAGTGTGACCCCACTCTAGTGTCAGTGTGTCTCCACTCTGGTGTAAGTGTGCCCCCATTCTAGTGTAAGTGTGCCCCCACTCTAGTGTAAGTGTGCCCCCACTCTAGTGTAAGTGTGACCCCACTCTAGTGTCAGTGTGTCTCCACTCTGTTGTACATATGCCCACACTCTAGTGTTAGTGTGACCCCACTCTAATGTAAGTTTGCTTCCACTCTAGTATATGTGTGCCCCCACTCTAGTGTTAGCGTGTCTCCACTCCAGTGTAAGTGTGTCACCACTCTAGTGTAAGTGTGCCCGCCTTCTAGTGAAAGTGTGTCTCCACTCTAGTGTATGTGTGACCCCACTCTAGTGTCAGTGTGCCCCCACTCTGGTGTAAGTGAGCCCCCACTCTAGTGTAAGTGTGCCCCCACTCTAGTGTAAGTGTGTCCTCACTCTAGTGTAAGTGTGCCCCAACTCTAGTGTAAGTGTGTCTCCATTCTAGTGTCAGTGTGACCGAACTCTAGTGTAAGTGTGTCTCCACTCTTGTGTAGGTGGGTCTCCACTCTAGTGTAAGTGTGCCCCCACTCTAGTGCTAGTGTGCCTCCACTCTAGTGTAAGTGTGCCCCCACTCTAGTGTTAGTGTGCCCCCACTCTAGTGTAAGCGTACCCTCACTCTAGTGCAAGTGTGCCCCCGCTCTAGTGTAAGTGTGCCCCCACTCTAGTGTAAGTGTGCCCCCACTATATTGCTAGTGTGCCCCCACTCTACAGTTAGTGTGCCCCACTCTAGTGTAAGTGTCTCTCCACTCTAGTATAAGTGTGCCCTCACTCTAGTGTAAGTGTGTCTCCACTCTGGTGTAAGTGTGTCTCCACTCTAGTGTAAGTGTGTCTCCACTCTAGTGTCAGTGTGACCCCACTCTGGTGTAAGTGTGTCTCCACTCTAGTGTAAGTGTGTCTCCACTCTAGTGTCAGTGTGACCGATCTCTAGTGTAAGTGTGTCTCTACTCTAGTGTGTGTCTCCACTCTAGTGCAAGTGTGCCCCCACTCTAGTGTTAGTGTGCCTCCACTCTAGTGTAAGTGTGCCCCCATTCTAGTGGAAGTGTGCCACCACTCTAGTGTAAGTGTGCCCCCACTCTAGTGTAAGTGTGCCCCCTCTCTAGTGTAAGTGTGCCCCCACACTAGTGTAAGTGTGCCTCACTCTATTGTCAGTGTGCCCCCACTCCATTATTAGTGTGCCCCCACTCTAGTGTAAGTGCATGTCCACTCTAGTGTAAGTGTACCCCCACTCTAGTGTAAGTGTGTCTCCACTCTGGTGTAAGTGTGCCCCCACTGTAGTGTAAGTGTGCCCCTACTCTACTGTACTTGTGCCCCCACTCTAGTGTTAGTGTGATCCCACTCTAGTGTAAGTTTACTCCCACTCTAGTGTATGTGTGCCCCCACTCTAGTGTTAGTGTGTCTCCACTCTAGTGAAAGTGTGTCTCCACTCTAGTGTAAATGTGCCCCCACTCTAGTGTAAGTGTGCCCTCACTCTAGTGTAAGTGTGCTACCACTCTAGTGTAAGTGTGCCCCCACTCTACTGTAAGTGTGTCTCCACTCTAGTGTAAGTTTGCCCGCACTCTAGTGTAAGTGTGCTCCCACTCTAGTGTAAATGGGCCCCCACTCTAGTGTAAGTGTGCACCCACTCTAGTGTAAGTGTGCCCCCACTCTAGTGTTAGTGTGCTCCCACTTTAGTGTAAGTGTGCCCCCACTCTATCGTAAGTGTGCCCCCACTCTAGTGTAAGTGTGCCCCCACTCTAGTGTAAGTGTGCCCCCACTCTAGTGTCAGTGTGCCCCCACTCTATTGTAAGTGTGCCCCCACTCTAGCGTTAGTGTAACCCCACTCTAATGTAAGTTTGCCGCCACTCTAGTGTATGTGTGGCCCTACTCTAGTGTTAGTGTGTCTCCACTCTAGTATAGGTGTACCCTAACTCTAGTGAAAGTGTGTCTCCACTCTAGTGTAAGTGTGTCTCCACTCTAGTATAGGTGTACCCTAACTCTAGTGAAAGTGTGTCTCCACTCTAGTGTATGTGTGTCTCCACTCTTGTGTAAGTGTGTCTCCACTCTAGTGTAAGTATGTCTCCACTCTAGTGTAAGTGTGTCTCCACTCTAGTGTAAGTGTGTCTCCACTCTAGTATAGGTGTACCCTAACTCTAGTGAAAGTGTGTCTCCACTCTAGGGTATGTGTGTCTCCACTCTTGTGTAAGTGTGTCTACACTCTAGTGTAAGTGTGCCCCTACTCTAGTGTTAGAGTGCCCCCACTATAGTGTAAGTGTGCCCCCACTCTAGTGTACGTGTGCTCCCACTCTAGTGTTAGTGTGGCCCCCACTCTAGTGTAAGTGTGCCCCCACTCTAGTGTACGTGTGCCCCCACTCTAGTGTTAGTGTGACACCACTCTAATGTAAGTTTGCCCCACTCTAGTGTATGTGTGCCCCCACTCTAGTGTTAGTGTGCCTCCACTCTAGTGTAAGTGTGCTCCCACAATAGTGTAAGAGTGCCCCTACTCTAGGGTAAGTGTGTCTCCACTCTAGTGTCAGTGTGCCCCCAGTCTAGTGTTTGTGTGCCTCCACTCTAGTGTAAGTGTGCCCCCACTCTACTGTTAGTGTGCCCCCACTCTAGTGAAAGTGTGCCCCCACTCTACTGTACGTGTGCCCCCACTCTAGTGTTAGTGTGACCCCACTCTAGTGTAGGTTTGCCCCACTCTAGTGTATGTGTGACCCCACTCTAGTGTTAGTGTGCCTCCACTCTAGTGTAAGTGTGCCCCCACTATAGTGTAAGAGTGCCCCCACTCTAGTGTAAGTTTGCCCCCACTCTAGTGTATGTGTGCCCCTACTCTAGTGTTAGTGTGTCTCCACTCTAGTGTACATGTGTCTCCACTCTAGTGTAAGTGTGTCTCCACTCTAGTGTAAGTGTGCCACTACTCTAGTGTAAGTGTGTCTCCACTCTAATGTCAGTGTGACCCCACTCTAGTGTAAGTATGTCTCCACTCTAGTGTAAGTGTGTCTCCACTCTAGTGTAAGTGTGCCCCCACTCTAGTGTTAGTGTGCCTCCACTCTAGTGTAAGTGTGCCACCACTCTAGTGTTAGTGTTCCCCAACTCTAGTGTAAGTGTGCCCCCACTCTTGTGTACGTGTGCCCCCACTCTAATGTTAGTGTGACCCCACTCTAGTGTAAGTTTGCCCCCAATCTAGTGTATGTGTGCCCCCACTCTAGTGTTAGTGTGCCTCCACTCTAGTATAAGTGTGCCCCCACTATAGTGTAAGAGTGCCCCCACTCTAGTGTAAGTGTGCCCCCACTCTAGTGTAAGTGTGCTCCCACTCTAGTGTCAGTGTGCCCCCACTCTATTGTAAGTTTGTCTCCACTCTAGTGTAAGTGTGCCCCCATCTAGTGTAAGTGTGACCCCACTCTAGTGTAAGTGTGCTCTAGTGTAAGTGTGACCCCACTCTAGTGTAAGTGTGCTCCCACTCTAGTGTAAGTGTGCTCTAGTGTAAGTGTGCCCCCACTCTAGTGTAAGTGTGCCCCCCCTCTAGTGTAAGTGTGACCCCACTCTAGTGTATGTGTGCCCCACTCTAGTGTAAGTGTGCCCCCACTCTAGTGTAAGTGTGACCCCGCTCTAGTGTAAGTGTGCTCCCACTCTAGTGTAAGTGTGCCCTCACTCTAGTGTAAGTGTGCCCCACTCTAGTGTAAGTGTGCCCCACTCTAGTGTAAGTGTGCCCCCACTCTAGTGTAAGTGTGCCCCCACTCTAGTGTAAGTGTGCTCCCACTCTAGTGTAAGTGTGCCACCACTCTAGTGTCAGTGTGCCCTCACTCTAGTGTAAGTGTTCCCTCACTCTAGTGAAAGTGTGCCCCCACTCTAGAGTAAGTGTGCCCCTACTCTAGTGTAAGTGTGTGTATCTCCTCTCTAGTGTCAGTGTGACCTCACTCTAGTGTAAGTGTGTCTCCACTCTAGTGTAAGTGTGTTTCCACTATAGTGTAAGTGTGCCCTCACTCTAGTATTAGTGTTCCCCCACTCTAGTGTTAGTGTGTCTCCACTCTAGTGTAAGTGTGTCTCCACTCCAGTGTAAGTGTGGCCCACTCTTGTGAAAGTGTGTCTCCACTCTAGTGTAAGTGTGTTTCCACTCTAGTGTAAGTGTGTCTCCACTCTAGTGTAAGTGTGCCCCCACTCTAGTGTTAGTATGCCCCCACTCTAGTGTTACTGTTCCCCCACTCTAGTGTTAGTGTGCCCCCACTCTAGTGTAAGTGTGTCTCCACACTAGTGTCAGTGTGACCCCGCTCTAGTGTAAGTGTGCCTCCACTCTAGTGTAAGTGTGCCCCCACTCTAGTGTAAGTGTGCCTCCACTCTAGTGTAAGTGTACCCCCACTCTAGTGTAAGTGTGCCCCCACTCTAGTGTAAGTGTGCCCCCACTCTAGTGTAAGTGTGCCCCCACTCTAGTGTAAGTGTGTCTTTACTCTCGTGTAAGTGTGCCCCACTCTAGTGTAAGTGTG
The DNA here is from genome assembly GCF_038502225.1 of Cherax quadricarinatus. Lineage (NCBI taxonomy): Eukaryota > Metazoa > Arthropoda > Malacostraca > Decapoda > Parastacidae > Cherax > Cherax quadricarinatus. The sequence continues at coordinate 46,013,189 of NC_091305.1, forward strand.
CACTCACTCTAGTGTAAGTGTGCCCCCACTCTAGTGTAAGTGTGGCCCCACTCTAGTGCCAGTGTGACCCCACTCTAGTGTCAGTGTGTCTCCACTCTGGTGTAAGTGTGCCCCCACTCTAGTGTAAGTGTGCCCCCACTCTAGTGTAAGTGTGCCCCCACTCTAGTGTAAGTGTGACCCCACTCTAGTGTCAGTGTGTCTCCACTCTGTTGTACATATGCCCACACTCTAGTGTTAGTGTGACCCCACTCTAATGTAAGTTTGCTTCCACTCTAGTGTATGTGTGCCCCCACTCTAGTGTTAGCGTGTCTCCACTCCAGTGTAAGTGTGTCACCACTCTAGTGTAAGTGTGCCCCCACTCTAGTGTCAGTGTGCCCCCACTCTATTGTAAGTGTGCCCCCACTCTAGCGTTAGTGTAACCCCACTCTAATGTAAGTTTGCCGCCACTCTAGTGTATGTGTGGCCCTACTCTAGTGTTAGTGTGTCTCCACTCTAGTATAGGTGTACCCTAACTCTAGTGAAAGTGTGTCTCCACTCTAGTGTAAGTGTGTCTCCACTCTAGTATAGGTGTACCCTAACTCTAGTGAAAGTGTGTCTCCACTCTAGTGTATGTGTGTCTCCACTCTTGTGTAAGTGTGTCTCCACTCTAGTGTAAGTATGTCTCCACTCTAGTGTAAGTGTGTCTCCACTCTAGTGTAAGTGTGTCTCCACTCTAGTATAGGTGTACCCTAACTCTAGTGAAAGTGTGTCTCCACTCTAGGGTATGTGTGTCTCCACTCTTGTGTAAGTGTGTCTACACTCTAGTGTAAGTGTGCCCCTACTCTAGTGTTAGAGTGCCCCCACTATAGTGTAAGTGTGCCCCCACTCTAGTGTACGTGTGCTCCCACTCTAGTGTTAGTGTGGCCCCCACTCTAGTGTAAGTGTGCCCCCACTCTAGTGTACGTGTGCCCCCACTCTAGTGTTAGTGTGACACCACTCTAATGTAAGTTTGCCCCACTCTAGTGTATGTGTGCCCCCACTCTAGTGTTAGTGTGCCTCCACTCTAGTGTAAGTGTGCTCCCACAATAGTGTAAGAGTGCCCCCACTCTAGTGTAAGTGTGCCCCTACTCTAGGGTAAGTGTGTCTCCACTCTAGTGTCAGTGTGCCCCCAGTCTAGTGTTTGTGTGCCTCCACTCTAGTGTAAGTGTGCCCCCACTCTACTGTTAGTGTGCCCCCACTCTAGTGAAAGTGTGCCCCCACTCTACTGTACGTGTGCCCCCACTCTAGTGTTAGTGTGACCCCACTCTAGTGTAGGTTTGCCCCACTCTAGTGTATGTGTGACCCCACTCTAGTGTTAGTGTGCCTCCACTCTAGTGTAAGTGTGCCCCCACTATAGTGTAAGAGTGCCCCCACTCTAGTGTAAGTTTGCCCCCACTCTAGTGTATGTGTGCCCCTACTCTAGTGTTAGTGTGTCTCCACTCTAGTGTACATGTGTCTCCACTCTAGTGTAAGTGTGTCTCCACTCTAGTGTAAGTGTGCCACTACTCTAGTGTAAGTGTGTCTCCACTCTAATGTCAGTGTGACCCCACTCTAGTGTAAGTATGTCTCCACTCTAGTGTAAGTGTGTCTCCACTCTAGTGTAAGTGTGCCCCCACTCTAGTGTTAGTGTGCCTCCACTCTAGTGTAAGTGTGCCACCACTCTAGTGTTAGTGTTCCCCAACTCTAGTGTAAGTGTGCCCCCACTCTTGTGTACGTGTGCCCCCACTCTAATGTTAGTGTGACCCCACTCTAGTGTAAGTTTGCCCCCAATCTAGTGTATGTGTGCCCCCACTCTAGTGTTAGTGTGCCTCCACTCTAGTATAAGTGTGCCCCCACTATAGTGTAAGAGTGCCCCCACTCTAGTGTAAGTGTGCCCCCACTCTAGTGTAAGTGTGCTCCCACTCTAGTGTCAGTGTGCCCCCACTCTATTGTAAGTTTGTCTCCACTCTAGTGTAAGTGTGCCCCCACTCTAGTGTAAGTGTGCCCCCATTCTAGTGTAAGTTTGCCTCCACTCTAGTGTAAGTGTGCCCCCATCTAGTGTAAGTGTGACCCCACTCTAGTGTAAGTGTGCTCCCACTCTAGTGTAAGTGTGCCCTCACTCTAGTGTAAGTGTGCCCAAACTCTAGTGTAAGTGTGCCCCCCCTCTAGTGTAAGTGTGACCCCACTCTAGTGTATGTGTGCCCCACTCTAGTGTAAGTGTGCCCCCACTCTAGTGTAAGTGTGACCCCGCTCTAGTGTAAGTGTGCTCCCACTCTAGTGTAAGTGTGCCCTCACTCTAGTGTAAGTGTGCCCCACTCTAGTGTAAGTGTGCCCCACTCTAGTGTAAGTGTGCCCCCACTCTAGTGTAAGTGTGCCCCCACTCTAGTGTAAGTGTGCTCCCACTCTAGTGTAAGTGTGCCACCACTCTAGTGTCAGTGTGCCCTCACTCTAGTGTAAGTGTTCCCTCACTCTAGTGAAAGTGTGCCCCCACTCTAGAGTAAGTGTGCCCCTACTCTAGTGTAAGTGTGTGTATCTCCTCTCTAGTGTCAGTGTGACCTCACTCTAGTGTAAGTGTGTCTCCACTCTAGTGTAAGTGTGTTTCCACTATAGTGTAAGTGTGCCCTCACTCTAGTATTAGTGTTCCCCCACTCTAGTGTTAGTGTGTCTCCACTCTAGTGTAAGTGTGTCTCCACTCCAGTGTAAGTGTGGCCCACTCTTGTGAAAGTGTGTCTCCACTCTAGTGTAAGTGTGTTTCCACTCTAGTGTAAGTGTGTCTCCACTCTAGTGTAAGTGTGCCCCCACTCTAGTGTTAGTGTGCCCCCACTCTAGTGTTACTGTTCCCCCACTCTAGTGTTAGTGTGCCCCCACTCTAGTGTAAGTGTGTCTCCACACTAGTGTCAGTGTGACCCCGCTCTAGTGTAAGTGTGCCTCCACTCTAGTGTAAGTGTGCCCCCACTCTAGTGTAAGTGTGCCTCCACTCTAGTGTAAGTGTACCCCCACTCTAGTGTAAGTGTGCCCCCACTCTAGTGTAAGTGTGCCCCCACTCTAGTGTAAGTGTGCCCCCACTCTAGTGTAAGTGTGTCTTTACTCTCGTGTAAGTGTGCCCCACTCTAGTGTAAGTGTGCACTCACTCTAGTGTAAGTGTGCCCCCACTCTAGTGTAAGTGTGGCCCCACTCTAGTGCCAGTGTGACCCCACTCTAGTGTCAGTGTGTCTCCACTCTGGTGTAAGTGTGCCCCCACTCTAGTGTAAGTGTGCCCCCACTCTAGTGTAAGTGTGCCCCCACTCTAGTGTAAGTGTGACCCCACTCTAGTGTCAGTGTGTCTCCACTCTGTTGTACATATGCCCACACTCTAGTGTTAGTGTGACCCCACTCTAATGTAAGTTTGCTTCCACTCTAGTGTATGTGTGCCCCCACTCTAGTGTTAGCGTGTCTCCACTCCAGTGTAAGTGTGTCACCACTCTAGTGTAAGTGTGCCCGCCTTCTAGTGAAAGTGTGTCTCCACTCTAGTGTATGTGTGACCCCACTCTAGTGTCAGTGTGCCCCCACTCTGGTGTAAGTGAGCCCCCACTCTAGTGTAAGTGTGCCCCCACTCTAGTGTAGTGTGTCCTCACTCTAGTGTAAGTGTGCCCCAACTCTAGTGTAAGTGTGTCTCCATTCTAGTGTCAGTGTGACCGAACTCTAGTGTAAGTGTGTCTCCACTCTTGTGTAGGTGGGTCTCCACTCTAGTGTAAGTGTGCCCCCACTCTAGTGCTAGTGTGCCTCCACTCTAGTGCAAGTGTGCCCCCGCTCTAGTGTAAGTGTGCCCCCACTCTAGTGTAAGTGTGCCCCCACTATATTGCTAGTGTGCCCCCACTCTACAGTTAGTGTGCCCCACTCTAGTGTAAGTGTCTCTCCACTCTAGTATAAGTGTGCCCTCACTCTAGTGTAAGTGTGTCTCCACTCTGGTGTAAGTGTGTCTCCACTCTAGTGTAAGTGTGTCTCCACTCTAGTGTCAGTGTGACCCCACTCTGGTGTAAGTGTGTCTCCACTCTAGTGTAAGTGTGTCTCCACTCTAGTGTAAGTGTGCCCTCACTCTAGTGTTAGTGTTCCCCCACTCTAGTGTTAGTGTCCCCCCACTCTAGTGTTAGTGTTCCCCCACTCTAGTGTAAGTGTTCCCCCACTCTAGTGTTAGTGTGCCGCAACTCTAGTGTAAGTGTGCCTCCACTCTACTGTCAGTGTGACCACACTCTAGTGTAAGTATGTCTCCACTCTAGTGTGAGTGTGCCCCCACTTTAGTGTAAGTGTGCCCCCACTCTAGTGTAAGTGTGCCCCAACTCTAGTGTAAGTGTGCCCCCACTCTAATGTAAGTGTGCCCCCACTCTAGTGTAAGTATGCCCCCACTCTAGTGTTAGTGTGACCCCTCTCTAATGTAAGTTTGCTTCCACTCTATTGTATGTGTGCCCACACTCTAGGGTTAGTTTGTCTCCACTCTAGTGTAAGTGCGTCACCACTCTAGTGTAAGTGTGCCCCCACTCTAGTGAAAGTGTGTCTCCACTCTAGTGTACGTGTGTCTCCACTCTAGTGTAAGTGTGTCTCCACTCCAGTGTAAGTGTGCCCCCTCTCTAGTGTAAGTGTGTCTCCACTCTAGTGTCAGTGTGACCGATCTCTAGTGTAAGTGTGTCTCTACTCTAGTGTGTGTCTCCACTCTAGTGCAAGTGTGCCCCCTCTCTAGTGTTAGTGTGCCTCCACTCTAGTGTAAGTGTGCCCCCATTCTAGTGGAAGTGTGCCACCACTCTAGTGTAAGTGTGCCCCCACTCTAGTGTAAGTGTGCCCCCACTCTAGTGTAAGTGTGCCCCCACACTAGTGTAAGTGTGCCTCACTCTATTGTCAGTGTGCCCCCACTCCATTATTAGTGTGCCCCCACTCTAGTGTAAGTGCATGTCCACTCTAGTGTAAGTGTACCCCCACTCTAGTGTAAGTGTGTCTCCACTCTGGTGTAAGTGTGCCCCCACTGTAGTGTAAGTGTGCCCCTACTCTACTGTACTTGTGCCCCCACTCTAGTGTTAGTGTGACCCCACTCTAGTGTAAGTTTACTCCATCTCTAGTGTATGTGTGCCCCCACTCTAGTGTTAGTGTGTCTCCACTCTAGTGAAAGTGTGTCTCCACTCTAGTGTAAATGTGCCCCCACTCTAGTGTAAGTGTGCCCTCACTCTAGTGTAAGTGTGCTCCCACTCTAGTGTAAGTGTGCCCCCACTCTACTGTAAGTGTGTCTCCACTCTAGTGTAAGTTTGCCCGCACTCTAGTGTAAGTGTGCTCCCACTCTAGTGTAAATGGGCCCCCACTCTGGTGTAAGTGTGCCCCCACTCTAGTGTAAGTGTGCCCCCACTCTAGTGTTAGTGTGCTCCCACTCTAGTGTAAGTGTGCCCCCACTCTATCGTAAGTGTGCCCCCACTCTAGTGTAAGTGTGCCCCCACTCTAGTGTAAGTGTGCCCCCACTCTAGTGTAAGTGTGACCCCACTCTAGCGTCAGTGTGACCCCACTCTAGTGTCAGAGTGTCTCAACTCTGGAGTAAGTGTGCCCCCACTCTAGTGTCAATGTGCCCCCACTCTATTGTAAGTGTGCCCCCACTCTAGCGTTAGTGTAACCCCACTCTAATGTAAGTTTGCCGCCACTCTAGTGTATGTGTGGCCCTACTCTAGTGTTAGTGTGTCTCCACTCTAGTATAGGTGTACCCTAACTCTAGTGAAAGTGTGTCTCCACTCTAGTGTAAGTGTGTCTCCACTCTAGTATAGGTGTACCCTAACTCTAGTGAAAGTGTGTCTCCACTCTAGTGTATGTGTGTCTCCACTCTTGTGTAAGTGTGTCTCCACTCTAGTGTAAGTGTGTCTCCACTCTAGTGTAAGTGTGTCTCCACTCTAGTGTAAGTGTCTCCACTCTAGTATAGGTGTACCCTAACTCTAGTGAAAGTGTGTCTCCACTCTAGTGTATGTGTGTCTCCACTCTTGTGTAAGTGTGTCTACACTCTAGTGTAAGTGTGCCCCTACTCTAGTGTTAGTGTGCCCCCACTCTAGTGTAAGTGTGCCCCCACTCTAGTGTACGTGTGCTCCCACTCTAGTGTTAGTGTGGCCCCCACTCTAGTGTAAGTGTGCCCCCACTCTAGTGTACGTGTGCCCCCCTCTAGTGTTAGTGTGACACCACTCTAATGTAAGTTTGCCCCACTCTAGTGTATGTGTGCCCCCACTCTAGTGTTAGTGTGCCTCCACTCTATTGTAAGTGTCCTCCCACAATAGTGTAAGAGTGCCCCAACTCTAGTGTAAGTGTGCCCCTACTCTAGGGTAAGTGTGTTTCCACTCTAGTGTCAGTGTGAACCCACTCTAGTGTAAGTATGTCTTCACTCTAGTGTAAGTGTGTCTCCACTCTAGTGTAAGTGTGCCACCAGTCTAGTGTTTGTGTGCCTCCACTCTAGTGTAAGTGTGCCCCCACTCTACTGTTAGTGTGCCCCCACTCTAGTGTAAGTGTGCCCCCACTCTACTGTACGTGTGCCCCCACTCTAGTGTTAGTGTGACCCCACTCTAGTGTAAGTTTGCCCCACTCTAGTGTATGTGTGACCCCACTCTAGTGTTAGTGTGCCTCCACTCTAGTGTAAGTGTGCCCCCACTATAGTGTAAGAGTGCCCCCACTCTAGTGTAAGTTTGCCCACACTCTAGTGTATGTGTGCCCCTACTCTAGTGTTAGTGTGTCTCCACTCTAGTGTACATGTGTCTCCACTCTAGTGTAAGTGTGTCTCCACTCTAGTGTAAGTGTGCCACTACTCTAGTGTAAGTGTTTCTCCACTCTAATGTCAGTGTGACCCCACTCTAGTGTAAGTATGTCTCCACTCTAGTGTAAGTGTGTCTCCACTCTAGTGTAAGTGTGCCCCCACTCTAGTGTTAGTGTGCCTCCACTCTAGTGTAAGTGTGCCACCACTCTAGTGTACGTGTGCCCCCACTCTAATGTTAGTGTGTCTCCACTCTAGTGTAAGTGTGTTTCCACTCTAGTGTAAGTGTGTCTCCACTCTAGTGTAAGTGTGCCCCCACTCTAGTGTTAGTGTGCCCCCACTCTAGTGTTACTGTTCCCCCACTCTAGTGTTAGTGTGCCCCCACTCTAGTGTAAGTGTGTCTCCACACTAGTGTCAGTGTGACCCCGCTCTAGTGTAAGTGTGCCTCCACTCTAGTGTAAGTGTGCCCCCACTCTAGTGTAAGTGTGCCTCCACTCTAGTGTAAGTGTACCCCCACTCTAGTGTAAGTGTGCCCCCACTCTAGTGTAAGTGTGCCCCCACTCTAGTGTAAGTGTGCCCCCACTCTAGTGTAAGTGTGTCTTTACTCTCGTGTAAGTGTGCCCCACTCTAGTGTAAGTGTGCACTCACTCTAGTGTAAGTGTGCCCCCACTCTAGTGTAAGTGTGGCCCCACTCTAGTGCCAGTGTGACCCCACTCTAGTGTCAGTGTGTCTCCACTCTGGTGTAAGTGTGCCCCCACTCTAGTGTAAGTGTGCCCCCACTCTAGTGTAAGTGTGCCCCCACTCTAGTGTAAGTGTGACCCCACTCTAGTGTCAGTGTGTCTCCACTCTGTTGTACATATGCCCACACTCTAGTGTTAGTGTGACCCCACTCTAATGTAAGTTTGCTTCCACTCTAGTGTATGTGTGCCCCCACTCTAGTGTTAGCGTGTCTCCACTCCAGTGTAAGTGTGTCACCACTCTAGTGTAAGTGTGCCCGCCTTCTAGTGAAAGTGTGTCTCCACTCTAGTGTATGTGTGACCCCACTCTAGTGTCAGTGTGCCCCCACTCTGGTGTAAGTGAGCCCCCACTCTAGTGTAAGTGTGGCCCCACTCTAGTGTAAGTGTGTCCTCACTCTAGTGTAAGTGTGCCCCAACTCTAGTGTAAGTGTGTCTCCATTCTAGTGTCAGTGTGACCGAACTCTAGTGTAAGTGTGTCTCCACTCTTGTGTAGGTGGGTCTCCACTCTAGTGTAAGTGTGCCCCCACTCTAGTGCTAGTGTGCCTCCACTCTAGTGTAAGTGTGCCCCCACTCTAGTGTTAGTGTGCCCCCACTCTAGTGTAAGCGTACCCTCACTCTAGTGCAAGTGTGCCCCCGCTCTAGTGTAAGTGTGCCCCCACTCTAGTGTAAGTGTGCCCCCACTATATTGCTAGTGTGCCCCCACTCTACAGTTAGTATGCCCCACTCTAGTGTAAGTGTCTCTCCACTCTAGTATAAGTGTGCCCTCACTCTAGTGTAAGTGTGTCTCCACTCTGGTGTAAGTGTGTCTCCACTCTAGTGTAAGTGTGTCTCCACTCTAGTGTCAGTGTGACCCCACTCTGGTGTAAGTGTGTCTCCACTCTAGTGTAAGTGTGTCTCCACTCTAGTGTAAGTGTGCCCTCACTCTAGTGTTAGTGTTCCCCCACTCTAGTGTTAGTGTCCCCCCACTCTAGTGTTAGTGTTCCCCCACTCTAGTGTAAGTGTTCCCCCACTCTAGTGTTAGTGTGCCGCAACTCTAGTGTAAGTGTGCCTCCACTCTACTGTCAGTGTGACCCCACTCTAGTGTAAGTATGTCTCCACTCTAGTGTGAGTGTGCCCCCACTTTAGTGTAAGTGTGCCCCCACTCTAGTGTAAGTGTGCCCCAACTCTAGTGTAAGTGTGCCCCCACTCTAATGTAAGTGTGCCCCCACTCTAGTGTAAGTGTGCCCCCACTCTAGTGTTAGTGTGACCCCTCTCTAATGTAAGTTTGCTTCCACTCTATTGTATGTGTGCCCACACTCTAGGGTTAGTTTGTCTCCACTCTAGTGTAAGTGCGTCACCACTCTAGTGTAAGTGTGCCCCCACTCTAGTGAAAGTGTGTCTCCACTCTAGTGTACGTGTGTCTCCACTCTAGTGTAAGTGTGTCTCCACTCCAGTGTAAGTGTGCCCCCTCTCTAGTGTAAGTGTGTCTCCACTCTAGTGTCAGTGTGACCGATCTCTAGTGTAAGTGTGTCTCTACTCTAGTGTGTGTCTCCACTCTAGTGCAAGTGTGCCCTCTCTCTAGTGTTAGTGTGCCTCCACTCTAGTGTAAGTGTGCCCCCATTCTAGTGGAAGTGTGCCACCACTCTAGTGTAAGTGTGCCCCCACTCTAGTGTAAGTGTGCCCCCACTCTAGTGTAAGTGTGCCCCCACACTAGTGTAAGTGTGCCTCACTCTATTGTCAGTGTGCCCCCACTCCATTATTAGTGTGCCCCCACTCTAGTGTAAGTGCATGTCCACTCTAGTGTAAGTGTACCCCCACTCTAGTGTAAGTGTGTCTCCACTCTGGTGTAAGTGTGCCCCCACTGTAGTGTAAGTGTGCCCCTACTCTACTGTACTTGTGCCCCCACTCTAGTGTTAGTGTGACCCCACTCTAGTGTAAGTTTACTCCCACTCTAGTGTATGTGTGCCCCCACTCTAGTGTTAGTGTGTCTCCACTCTAGTGAAAGTGTGTCTCCACTCTAGTGTAAATGTGCCCCCACTCTAGTGTAAGTGTGCCCTCACTCTAGTGTAAGTGTGCTCCCACTCTAGTGTAAGTGTGCCCCCACTCTACTGTAAGTGTGTCTCCACTCTAGTGTAAGTTTGCCCGCACTCTAGTGTAAGTGTGCTCCCACTCTAGTGTAAATGGGCCCCCACTCTAGTGTAAGTGTGCCCCCACTCTAGTGTAAGTGTGCCCCCACTCTAGTGTTAGTGTGCTCCCACTCTAGTGTAAGTGTGCCCCCACTCTATCGTAAGTGTGCCCCCACTCTAGTGTAAGTGTGCCCCCACTCTAGTGTAAGTGTGCCCCCACTCTAGTGTAAGTGTGACCCCACTCTAGCGTCAGTGTGACCCCACTCTAGTGTCAGTGTGTCTCAACTCTGGAGTAAGTGTGCCCCCACTCTAGTGTCAGTGTGCCCCCACTCTATTGTAAGTGTGCCCCCACTCTAGCGTTAGTGTAACCCCACTCTAATGTAAGTTTGCCGCCACTCTAGTGTATGTGTGGCCCTACTCTAGTGTTAGTGTGTCTCCACTCTAGTATAGGTGTACCCTAACTCTAGTGAAAGTGTGTCTCCACTCTAGTGTAAGTGTGTCTCCACTCTAGTATAGGTGTACCCTAACTCTAGTGAAAGTGTGTCTCCACTCTAGTGTATGTGTGTCTCCACTCTTGTGTAAGTGTGTCTCCACTCTAGTGTAAGTGTGTCTCCACTCTAGTGTAAGTGTGTCTCCACTCTAGTGTAAGTGTCTCCACTCTAGTATAGGTGTACCCTAACTCTAGTGAAAGTGTGTCTCCACTCTAGTGTATGTGTGTCTCCACTCTTGTGTAAGTGTGTCTACACTCTAGTGTAAGTGTGCCCCTACTCTAGTGTTAGTGTGCCCCCACTCTAGTGTAACTGTGCCCCCACTCTAGTGTACGTGTGCTCCCACTCTAGTGTTAGTGTGGCCCCCACTCTAGTGTAAGTGTGCCCCCACTCTAGTGTACGTGTGCCCCCCCCCCTAGTGTTAGTGTGACACCACTCTAATGTAAGTTTGCCCCACTCTAGTGTATGTGTGCCCCCACTCTAGTGTTAGTGTGCCTCCACTCTATTGTAAGTGTCCTCCCACAATAGTGTAAGAGTGCCCCAACTCTAGTGTAAGTGTGCCCCTACTCTAGGGTAAGTGTGTCTCCACTCTAGTGTCAGTGTGAACCCACTCTAGTGTAAGTATGTCTTCACTCTAGTGTAAGTGTGTCTCCACTCTAGTGTAAGTGTGCCCCCAGTCTAGTGTTTGTGTGCCTCCACTCTAGTGTAAGTGTGCCCCCACTCTAGTGTTAGTGTGCCCCCACTCTAGTGTAAGTGTGCCCCCACTCTACTGTACGTGTGCCCCCACTCTAGTGTTAGTGTGACCCCACTCTAGTGTAAGTTTGCCCCACTCTAGTGTATGTGTGACCCCACTCTAGTGTTAGTGTGCCTCCACTCTAGTGTAAGTGTGCCCCCACTATAGTGTAAGAGTGCCCCCACTCTAGTGTAAGTTTGCCCCCACTCTAGTGTATGTGTGCCCCTACTCTAGTGTTAGTGTGTCTCCACTCTAGTGTACATGTGTCTCCACTCTAGTGTAAGTGTGTCTCCACTCTAGTGTAAGTGTGCCACTACTCTAGTGTAAGTGTGTCTCCACTCTAATGTCAGTGTGACCCCACTCTAGTGTAAGTATGTCTCCACTCTAGTGTAAGTGTGTCTCCACTCTAGTGTAAGTGTGCCCCCACTCTAGTGTTAGTGTGCCTCCACTCTAGTGTAAGTGTGCCACCACTCTAGTGTACGTGTGCCCCCACTCTAATGTTAGTGTGACCCCATTCTAGTGTAAGTTTGCCCCCAATCTAGTGTATGTGTGCCCCCACTCTAGTGTTAGTGTGCCTCCACTCTAGTATAAGTGTGCCCCCACTATAGTGTAAGAGTGCCCCCACTCTAGTGTAAGTGTGCCCCCACTCTAGTGTAAGTGTGCTCCCACTCTAGTGTCAGTGTGCCCCCACTCTATTGTAAGTTTGTCTCCACTCTAGTGTAAGTGTGCCCTCTCTCTAGTGTCATGTTCCCTCACTCTAGTGTAAGTGTTCCCTCACTCTAGTGTAAGTGTTCCCTCACTCTAGTGTAAGTGTTCCCTCACTCTAGTGTAAGTGTGCTCTCACTCTAGTGTAAGTGTTCCCTCACTCTAGTGTAAGTGTGCCCTCTCTCTAGTGTCATGTTCCCTCACTCTAGTGTAAGTGTGCCCTCTCTCTAGTGTCATGTTCCCTCACTCTAGTGTAAGTGTGCCCCCACTCTAGTGTATGTGTGCCCTCACTCTAGTGTAAGTGTTCCCTCGCTCTAGTGTAAGTGTTCCCTCACTCTAGTGTAAGTGTTCCCTCGCTCTAGTGTAAGTGTTCCCTCACTCTAGTGTAAGTGTTCCCTCACTCTAGTGTAAGTGTTCCCTCACTCTAGTGTAAGTGTTCCCTCACTCTAGTGTAAGTGTTCCCTCACTCTAGTGTAAGTGTTCCCTCACTCTAGTGTAAGTGTTCCCTCGCTCTAGTGTAAGTGTTCCCTCACTCTAGTGTAAGTGTTCCCTCGCTCTAGTGTAAGTGTTCCCTCACTCTAGTGTAAGTGTTCCCTCACTCTAGTGTAAGTGTTCCCTCACTCTAGTGTAAGTGTTCCCTCACTCTAGTGTAAGTGTTCCCTCACTCTAGTGTAAGTGTTCCCTCACTCTAGTGTAAGTGTTCCCTCACTCTAGTGTAAGTGTTCCCTCACTCTAGTGTAAGTGTTCCCTCACTCTAGTGTAAGTGTGCTCCCCCCCTCTAATGAATCTACGTATCTTTTCCAAAGTCTTCCGTCCTGTACGTATAAGAATGAAGACAAGAATAGCAAGAATGGTTCCCGAGTTCCACCTCACATTGCAGATGTTTGGAATTTTCTGAAAGTTAATCAAAGGAAAGTGACGTCTTTCTTCAAAGAATTTAAACACTGGTGTTAGATGGTACAAGAACTTCACATCATCTCTCCTCCTGACTTATGGAGGCTCACATCTGTTCCATTAACAAACTCTGCCTTTAGTTCCTCATAATTTTTCTGCAGATGGGATACAAATGGATACTCAGTATTTGTTGAACTTATTTTAGCACCGAGATTTTCATCCATTACTAAACTGAGAATCCTGTCCAGAACCTGATGCTGAACCTGATGCTGACAGTCCATCATTCTAGAAGATTGATGGACTGAACACATCGACTCCAGGCTGAGGGACTAATTACCTCAAACTCCTTCTCTCCTTACGCCTTTCTACTTTGTATTGGACTGATGAAGCCACTGTGTGGCGAAACGTTTCCTGAATAAAGATTCCCATATGTTGCATAAGTGTCTCAATCTTCAACTTGTCGGTTTTTCAAACCATTCATCACATGAAAAGTTAGATGGTGTGGATCCAACAGGTTGTTTCTTCCAGCTGAACGCAGCAGCCACGAAGACATCAGTGTTGTCTGAGGTACACAGTAACGTATCGTAGAGAAGATACTTAATGTTTTGGAGATTTAACTAATGCGGTTAATGTGGGTTTTAAATTTCAAGTTACAGTTATGTAAAGTAATTCTACCAACTTTATTTCAAGTTGCAGTTAAGATGTAGAAGTATTTACTGTGGGTGTATTCTATACAGCAGCATCATACACTTCATAACACAAGGGGAATGTGTATATATTAGAGTGAGTTGCAGTCTTGTTACAACCTCTGTGTCCATGTATTGTTTGTAACACCTTGATATAGTTCCTGGTGAGCGAAACGTTGCCATAATAATGTCACTTTAGTTGCACTTGTGTCCTTTTACCTAACACCATAAGGTTAGGCTCTGATTAAGTATGCTTTAATATTATCATACATTTAGTATTATCATACCATTAGTTTTTTTTTTACACAGGGTTTGACAAGGTTAAGGATCCCTAGCTTTATTGACAGGTATTTACAGGTTAAGGATTCCTAACTTTATTGGCAAGCTAAGAGCTGTTACCTACATCAGCTCATTTGAAAGTATTTTTATTGTTATGAGACATACAAGTAGGGAACAGGATGAAGTTGGAGCCATCTGTGGGCCAGCATTTTCATTTGATCAACTGACTTTATCTCGTTGACATCATTATGCTGTACGAATGTGTTCCATACTCGAGTCATCCTGGGTATGTATGATCTCAGATGGAGTGATGTTCTGGAGAAGGATACAGCCAGAGTGAAGTTGCTGCTTTCTGCCCGTCTTGTGGCATAAAAGCTTGTTTCACGCTGTCCTCGAAGTGGATCCAAGTGTGATACTTTGACAATATTGGCCTTGTACATAACAGTAAGGCCACCCACATCCCTCCTGTGTTAAAGGCTCTGCTGAAATGACAGATCTATCCAGGATGGGTTCAGGCGAGAGATGAGACGTCTTGCTCTGTTCTCTACTCTGTCAAGCAGTCGCAGATGAGAGGGGGGGGGGGCAGGCAAACCAAGAAAATGGAGCATACTCAAGGTGTGAGCGTACTTGTGCCTCGTACAGAATCTTGCAACCCCTACTGTCAAGCAGATGCGAGATACGGTGAAGTGCTGTAAGCTTCCTCTATGCCGTGTTTGCAAGATTTACAACGTGGTTCTTCATGGTCAGTTTGGAGTCAAATTTCACCCCAAGTATTATCATACCTTTACTATTATCATATCTTTAGCATTATCATGCCTTTAATATAATCAAGGTGATCAGCTGCGTATGAATCAGTTCATGTAAATAATTAACACTTTACACTCTGTTAAGTAACTACGAGCGTAGTTGTTGACAGCTGTCTACCAAGCTGTCAAGTGGTTGACAGCTGTCTACCAAGCTGTCAAGTGGTTGATAGCTGTCTACCAAGCTGTCAAGTGGTTGACAGCTGTCTACCAAGCTGTCAAGTGGTTGACAGCTATCTACCAAGCTGTCAAGTGGTTGAGAGCTGTCTACCAAGCTGTCAAGTGGTTGACAGCTGTCCGCCACAATGTCAAGTGGTTGACAGCTGCCTACCACAATGTCAATTGGTTGACAGCTGTATACGAAACACGAGAACACTGTTTTAGAGATTTTGTTACTCCCAACTTTTCAGTGATATAAAACAGGCGAACATTTACCCTTCAAGACATGGATCATGTAAGACGAGAGGCCAGAGCATCCTCCAGCATCTGTGTGAGGTGAGACGAGAGGCCAGAGCATCCTCCAGCGTCTGTGTGAGGTGAGACGAGAGGCCAGAGCATCCTCCAGCGTCTGTGTGAGGTGAAACGAGAGGCCAGAGCATCCTCCAGCGTCTGTGTGAGGTGAAACGAGAGGCCAGAGCATCCTCCAGCGTCTGTGTGAGGTGAGACGAGAGGCCAGAGCATCCTCCAGCGTCTGTGTGAGGTGAGACGAGAGGCCAGAGCATCCTCCAGCGTCTGTGTGAGGTGAGACGAGAAACCAGAGCATCCTCCAGCGTCTGTGTGAGGTGAGACGAGAGGCCAGAGCATCCTCCAGCGTCTGTGTGAGGTGAGACGAGAGGCCAGAGCATCCTCCAGCGTCTGTGTGAGGTGAGACGAGAGGCCAGAGCATCCTCCAGCGTCTGTGTGAGGTGAGACGAGAGG
The DNA here is from genome assembly GCF_038502225.1 of Cherax quadricarinatus. Taxonomy (NCBI): domain Eukaryota; kingdom Metazoa; phylum Arthropoda; class Malacostraca; order Decapoda; family Parastacidae; genus Cherax; species Cherax quadricarinatus. Next base: position 46,028,273 of record NC_091305.1, read on the forward strand.
CCAGAGCATCCTCCAGCGTCTGTGTGAGGTGAGACGAGAGGCCAGAGCATCCTCCAGCGTCTGTGTGAGGTGAGACGAGAGGCCAGAGCATCCTCCAGCGTCTGTGTGAGGTGAGACGAGAGGCCAGAGCATCCTCCAGCGTCTGTGTGAGGTGAGACGAGAGGCCAGAGCATCCTCCAGCGTCTGTGTGAGGTGAGACGAGAGGCCAGAGCATCCTCCAGCGTCTGTGTGAGGTGAGACGAGAGGCCAGAGCATCCTCCAGCGTCTGTGTGAGGTGAGACGAGAGGCCAGAGCATCCTCCAGCGTCTGTGTGAGGTGAGACGAGAGGCCAGAGCATCCTCCAGCGTCTGTGTGAGGTGAGACGAGAGGCCAGAGCATCCTCCAGCGTCTGTGTGAGGTGAGACGAGAGGCCAGAGCATCCTCCAGCGTCTGTGTGAGGTGAGACGAGAGGCCAGAGCATCCTCCAGCTTCTGTGTGAGGTGAGACGAGAGGCCAGAACATCCTCCAGCGTCTGTGTGAGGTGAGACGAGAGGCCAGAGCATCCTCCAGCGTCTGTGTGAGGTGAGACGAGAGGCCAGAGCATCCTCCAGCGTCTGTGTGAGGTGAGACGAGAGGCCAGAGCATCCTCCAGCGTCTGTGTGAGGTGAGACGAGAGGCCAGAGCATCCTCCAGCGTCTGTGTGAGGTGAGACGAGAGGCCAGAGCATCCTCCAGCGTCTGTGTGAGGTGAGACGAGAGGCCAGAGCATCCTCCAGCGTCTGTGTGAGGTGAGACGAGAGGCCAGAGCATCCTCCAGCGTCTGTGTGAGGTGAGACGAGAGGCCAGAGCATCCTCCAGGTCTGTGTGAGGTGAGACGAGAGGCCAGAGCATCCTCCAGCGTCTGTGTGAGGTGAGACGAGAGGCCAAAGCATCCTCCAGCGTCTGTGTGAGGTGAGACGAGAGGCCAGAGCATCCTCCAGCGTCTGTGTGAGGTGAGACGAGAGGCCAGAGCATCCTCCAGCGTCTGTGTGAGGTGAGACGAGAGGCCAGAGCATCCTCCAGCGTCTGTGTGAGGTGAGACGAGAGGGCACAGCATCCTCCAGCGTCTGTGTGAGGTGAGACGAGAGGCCAGAGCATCCTCCACCGTCTGTGTGAGGTGAGACGAAAGGCCAGAACATCCTCCAGCGTCTGTGTGAGGTGAGACGAGAGGCCAGAGCATCCTCCAGCGTCTGTGTGAGGTGAGACGAGAGGCCAGAGCATCCTCCAGCGTCTGTGTGAGGTGAGACGAGAGGCCAGAGCATCCTCCAGCGTCTGTGTGAGGTGAGACGAGAGGCCAGAGCATCCTCCAGCGTCTGTGTGAGGTGAGACGAGAGGGCACAGCATCCTCCAGCGTCTGTGTGAGGTGAGACGAGAGGCCAGAGCATCCTCCAGCGTCTGCGTGAGGTGAGACGAGAGGCCAGAGCATCCTCCAGCGTCTGTGTGAGGTGAGACGAGAGGGCACAGCATCCTCCAGCGTCTGTGTGAGGTGAGACAAGAGGCCAGAGCATCCTCCAGCGTCTGTGTGAGGTGAGACGAGAGGTCACAGCATTCTCCAGCGTCTGTGTGAGGTGAGACAAGAGGCCAGAGCATCCTCCAGCGTCTGTGTGAGGTGAGACGAGAGGCCAGAGCATCCTCCAGCGTCTGTGTGAGGTGAGACGAGAGGCCAGAGCATCCTCCAGCGTCTGTGTGAGGTGAGACGAGAGGCCAGAGCATCCTCCAGCGTCTGTGTGAGGTGAGACGAGAGGCCAGAGCATCCTCCAGCTTCTGTGTGAGGTGAGACGAGAGGCCAGAACATCCTCCAGCGTCTGTGTGAGGTGAGACGAGAGGCCAGAGCATCCTCCAGCGTCTGTGTGAGGTGAGACGAGAGGCCAGAGCATCCTCCAGCGTCTGTGTGAGGTGAGACGAGAGGCCACAGCATCCTCCAGCGTCTGTGTGAGGTGAGACGAGAGGCCAGAGCATCCTCCAGCGTCTGTGTGAGGTGAGACGAGAGGCCAGAGCATCCTCCAGCGTCTGTGTGAGGTGAGACGAGAGGCCAGAGCATCCTCCAGCGTCTGTGTGAGGTGAGACGAGAGGCCAGAGCATCCTCCAGCGTCTGTGTGAGGTGAGACGTGAGGCCAGAGCATCCTCCAGCGTCTGTGTGAGGTGAGACGAGAGGCCAGAGCATCCTCCAGCGTCTGTGTGAGGTGAGACGAGAGGCCAGAGCATCCTCCAGCGTCTGTGTGAGGTGAGACGAGAGGCCAGAGCATCCTCCAGCGTCTGTGTGAGGTGAGACGAGAGGCCAGAGCATCCTCCAGCGTCTGTGTGAGGTGAGACGAGAGGCCAGAGCATCCTCCAGCGTCTGTGTGAGGTGAGACGAGAGGCCAGAGCATCCTCCAGCGTCTGTGTGAGGTGAGACGAGAGGCCAGAGCATCCTCCAGCTTCTGTGTGAGGTGAGACGAGAGGCCAGAACATCCTCCAGCGTCTGTGTGAGGTGAGACGAGAGGCCAGAGCATCCTCCAGCGTCTGTGTGAGGTGAGACGAGAGGCCAGAGCATCCTCCAGCGTCTGTGTGAGGTGAGACGAGAGGCCAGAGCATCCTCCAGCGTCTGTGTGAGGTGAGACGAGAGGCCAGAGCATCCTCCAGCGTCTGTGTGAGGTGAGACGAGAGGCCAGAGCATCCTCCAGCGTCTGTGTGAGGTGAGACGAGAGGCCAGAGCATCCTCCAGCGTCTGTGTGAGGTGAGACGAGAGGCCAGAGCATCCTCCAGCGTCTGTGTGAGGTGAGACGAGAGGCCAGAGCATCCTCCAGGTCTGTGTGAGGTGAGACGAGAGGCCAGAGCATCCTCCAGCGTCTGTGTGAGGTGAGACGAGAGGCCAGAGCATCCTCCAGCGTCTGTGTGAGGTGAGACGAGAGGCCAGAGCATCCTCCAGCGTCTGTGTGAGGTGAGACGAGAGGCCAGAGCATCCTCCAGCGTCTGTGTGAGGTGAGACGAGAGGCCAGAGCATCCTCCAGCGTCTGTGTGAGGTGAGACGAGAGGGCACAGCATCCTCCAGCGTCTGTGTGAGGTGAGACGAGAGGCCAGAGCATCCTCCACCGTCTGTGTGAGGTGAGACGAAAGGCCAGAACATCCTCCAGCGTCTGTGTGAGGTGAGACGAGAGGCCAGAGCATCCTCCAGCGTCTGTGTGAGGTGAGACGAGAGGCCAGAGCATCCTCCAGCGTCTGTGTGAGGTGAGACGAGAGGCCAGAGCATCCTCCAGCGTCTGTGTGAGGTGAGACGAGAGGCCAGAGCATCCTCCAGCGTCTGTGTGAGGTGAGACGAGAGGGCACAGCATCCTCCAGCGTCTGTGTGAGGTGAGACGAGAGGCCAGAGCATCCTCCAGCGTCTGCGTGAGGTGAGACGAGAGGCCAGAGCATCCTCCAGCGTCTGTGTGAGGTGAGACGAGAGGGCACAGCATCCTCCAGCGTCTGTGTGAGGTGAGACAAGAGGCCAGAGCATCCTCCAGCGTCTGTGTGAGGTGAGACGAGAGGTCACAGCATTCTCCAGCGTCTGTGTGAGGTGAGACAAGAGGCCAGAGCATCCTCCAGCGTCTGTGTGAGATGAGACGAGAGGTCATAGCATTCTCCAGCGTCTGTGTGAGATGAGGCGAGAGGTCACGGCAACCTCCAGCGTCTGTGAGGTGAGACGAGAGGTCACAGCATTCTCCAGCCTTTGTGTGTGGAGGAGAGAAGAGACACAAGATCAGGAATGCTAAAGATATGCACAAGAGAATGAAAGAGGAAAATGCAAGAATGAAAGATGAAGCAGAGAAAGAGAGACAGGGAGAGGGGGGCCGGGAGACTGACATAGATGAATAGATAGACAGAGAGAGAGAGAGAGAGAGAGAGAGAGAGAGAGAGACAGACAGAGAGACAGACAGACAGAGGGTCGAGGAGCAAAGAATGAGGCAGTGAGTGCATAAGGGATGAAGGTTGCGAGGGGAAGGAGGAACTAGAAGTGAAAAAGAGAAGTGGGAGATATGAGACGGTGAGTGATGCTCTCCCACCATGAGCACATTGAGGTGGTGTTCACTGGCGTTCACTGGCATACACCGATCACCTACACCAACGTGCACGTCAATATCTATGCCACAGGTTAATGCAAATATAACTTAGTTATGGTGAACGATCATTTGATTACGTTTCTTGAGTTAAATTTGAGTACGTTCGTTTTATTACGATAGATACGTTCGTTTGGAACGTTCTGTTGTTAATGTAGACGTGCATATAAACTGCCCTTGTTTAACTGCTTGACTGCCCGTCGATAACATATATTATTACACAGCTTGACTGTTCAATGTTCACATTCACTGTTACACAGCGTGTCTGTTCACATTCACGTTGCACGTTCACAGTGCCAGTGATGAATGCCATAGAGCTTCTCCATGCGAGCGACCTTCTCATTCTACCACATTGCTCATTACCGATCATTTAACTACGGTACAACATTATGATATTAATGTTTCTTTTGGATGTTCAAAGTTCACGACTCCTTGGCAAATGTTCTTTTAATTAAATCAGTTGCATTAAGCAGGCGGAAGTTACTGCTGATCCCCTGCTGATGTGTATAGTTAGTTGACTGTACGTAGGTCATTAAGGCCTACTTAGGTTACCTATTGTGTGATAAGTGTCCCGACTGTTCGACTGCTAGCACACTGAGGTCCGTGGTTCGATCCCCAATACGGGTAGGAACATTAGGATGTGTTTCCTTAGGACACCTCCTGTCCATGTTCACCCATCAGTACAATGGGTACCTGGGTGATAGTTGACTGGTGTGGGTCGCATCCTGGGAACAAAACTGACCTAATTTGGCCTAAATGCTCAGCATAACAAGTGACTTTCTGTATGGTAGTATGTCACTAATGTCAGCTTAGTCTGTATACCCTTTATTTGTAGAAATAAAGATTTTTATTATTATTATTATTATTATTATTATTATTATTATTATTATTATTATTATTATTATTATTATTATTATTGTTGTTGTTGTTGTTATTGTTATTATTATTATAATTATTATTGTTATTATTATTATTATTGTTGTTATTGTTGTTTTTATTATAATTATTATTGTTATTATTATTATTATTGTTGTTGTTATTATTATAATTATTATTATTATTATTATTATTGTTGTTGTTGTTGTTGTTGTTGTTGTTGTTGTTGTTGTTGTTGTTGTTGTTGTTGTTGTTGTTGTTGTTATAATTATTATTATTATTATTATTATTATTATTATTATTATTATTACCTATTATTACCTGAAGGAGTGGTGTTAATGTTGCAGTTTAAAAACTGTAGTGTAAAGCACCCTTCTGGCAAGACAGTGATGGAGTGAATGATGGTGAAAGTTTTTCTTTTTCGGGCCACCTTGCCTTGGTGGGAATCGGCCAGTGTGTTAATAATAATAATAAAAAAATGTAGGTTAAGTATCGCCTGATGGGTGGCTTATATAGCTGAGTCCATTATAGGTCATTCCAATATTTTTGTTTCCGTGTTGTTAGTGAAGACAAGTTCCTCTGATCACCCATTATGTCACTTCTACCCTTGAAGTAGTAGACCATTATTTTACTTTGTGCATCAGTTTCCCATTGGTGACGGCTCTTGATCCAAGGAAATGGGCTTACCTTCCCTTTGCCTCTCCTTCCACAGGAGCTATATGACCCCCTACTAGTTTAGAGCCTTCCTTTTATTAAAATATAACAGCTGTGCACGGCATCAATCATCAATGGTTGATGTAGGCACAAATTTTGTTGGATTCTGTGCAATAACTGGAAAATGCATCTTCAGGTCGGCTTTAAACTTTTATTTCTGATGTGTTGTCCTCAAGAAAAACAATGTTATCTTGTGTAAGTTATCACGTGACAATTGTATTAATTATATTGGTTTTAGGGAGATCATTAGACAATGTTTCTTCTGATCAAATGTAAGACACAATGTTTAACTTTATTTGGTTATTGTAGCTTAAATTAATGTCCCGTTATGTATCTATAATATCTGTGTCCTCAAGATCATTTTTAAATATTTGTATGCGAGGCCTGGTCACAGACCGGGCCGCGGGGGCGTTGACCCCCCGAAACATCCTCCAGGTATGCATTAGGTTTATTAAAGACTTTCTTTAAAGCTAGTCAGTTTTTCTAAGAAAATTTTTTGGAAATATTTTAGCGTGTATTGCTCCCAAATAGTTTTTTTTTTTTTTTTTTGGGGGGGGGGGAAATAAGAGAAAATAAAATACTGCTTTCCATCCGATAATTTTTGAGTACATTTTTGAGTACATTTTAGGTACATAGATAGGGCATTCTGCTTGAAGGATAGGAGTAGGAGGCAGAGAGTGTGTTTTCCTGGGGCTGGGATGAAGGATATTGTTAGCCGTCTGGATGACATCATGAGAGGTAATGGGAGCAATCCTATTATCTGTCTCAGTGCTGGAGACAACGATGTTGGCAGACGTAGGAGTGAGGACCTGATTAGCAGGTATAGGTCAGCAATAGAGATAATTAGGAGGAAGGGTGGGAAACCTGTCATATGTGGCATTTTGCCAAGGAGAGGAGTTGGAAATGAATGGTTGTCCAGAGCAATTGGTGTCAATTGCTGGCTGGACAAATACTGTAAGGAAAATGCGGTAACATTCATTGACAACTGGGACCTCTTCTATGGCAGAAATGACATGTATGCCAGGGATGGGGTTCACTTATCTAGGTGTGGGGTGGGAGCACTGGCCAACGCAGTGGAGGGAGCTGTTAGGTCTTTAAACTAGGAATAGTTAGTGGTATGGGTTTTGGCGGGAAAACTGTGAAGTCGCAGTGTAGTAATATGAGTACTAGGAGAACTAGTAATAGGCAAAATGAGGTGGATATTGGAAAGCCAGTGGCACTAATTGACAAGGACAGTAATAGGTTTAGTGGAATAACAGAAAGGAGCAGGAAGGGTAAAGAGAGAGGAGGGTCTTTAAATATTTATTACACAAATAGTCGCAGTGCCAGGAATAAGATGGACGAGTTGAGACTAGTTGCCTGCAGAATGTCATATTCAGGGTTTTAAATTGTTCCAAGTAGATAGAAGTGTCGGGAAGGGGGGTGGGGTGGCATTGTATGTCCGAGATCGATTTAACTGTTGCATAAAAACGTGTATTAAGTCTGAAGTAACACATACAGAGTCTGTTTGGATAGAATTTTCAGAGGAGCATGAAAAATTAATTTTAGGTGTAATATACCGTCCCCCAAATTTAGATAGGGACCAGGGGAGACTACTATGGGAGGAAATTGTTAGGGCCACGAGGCACGATAATGCAGTAATTCTAGGAGACTTTAACTTTAGTCATATTGATTGGAATTTCTTGACTGGGAATTTAGAATCATACGACTTCTTAGAAGTAGTTCAGGATTGTTTTTTGAATCAGTTTGTGACAGAACCTACAAGGGGTAATAACCTGCTTGACTTAGTTCTGGCAAACAATGAATCCCTTGTTAATAATTTAGAAGTTTCATAGGAACTGGGTGCTAGCGACCACAAATCAATTACATTTAGCATTGAATGGAAGTATGATAGTAGCGATAACTCAGTAACGGTCCCAGATTTTCGCTTAGCAGATTACGATGGGCTTAGAGAACACTTATCATCTGTTGACTGGGGTAACGAAGAGAGCTATCAATATGACAGCTTTCTGAACACCATACATGCTGCTCAAAGAATGTTTATCCCTTATAAAGAAATTAGATCAAATAGAAGTGACCCAAAATGGATGAATAATAGGCTGAAATATCTACTAGGGCATAAGAAAGGAATTTATAGGCGTATCAAAAGAGGTGAGGGTCATCTTATGAATCAGTATATTGATATTAAGAGGGACATTAAAAAGGGGATAAGAAAAGCTAAAAGGGATTATGAAATTAAAGTTGCTAGGGATTCTAAAACTAACCCAAAAAGTTTTTTCCAGGTATATAGAACAAAAGTCAGAGATAAGATAGGTCCCCTTAAAAATAACTATGGGCATCTTACTGACAAAGAGAATGAAATGTGCTCGATTTTAAATAATTATTTTCTCTCGGTTTTTACACAGGAAGACACTAATAATATTCCAGTAATTAATTTTTATAGTGGGCCAGAAGAAGATAAATTATGTAACATCACAGTCACTAGTGAAATGGTTGTGAAGCAGATAGACCGACTGAAGCAAAATAAGTCACCGGGTCCTGATGAGGTTTTTTCAAGGGTTCTTAATGAATGCAAAATGGAACTCTGTGAACCATTAACTAGTATTTTTAATTTATCTCTTCAAACAGGTGTAGTGTCTGATATGTGGAAGATGGCTAAAGTAATTCCTATTTTTAAAACAGGGGACAAGTCGTTACCGTCAAATTACCGCCCAATAAGCCTGACCTCAATTGTAGGCAAATTACTAGAGTCAATTATAGATGAGATTATAAGAAGCCATCGCGATAAGCATAGCTTGATTAATGATACTCAGCATGGATTCACAAGAGGCCGGTCTTGTCTAACTAATTTATTAACTTTCTTCAGTAAAGCTTTTGAGGCTGTTGACCATTATAAAGAATTTGATATCATTTACTTAGATTTTAGTAAGGCATTTGATAGAGTTCCGCACCAAAGACTGTTAAAGAAAGTAGCAGCTCATGGCATTGGGGGAAGGGTGCTCTCGTGGATCGAATCATGGCTCACAGATAGGAAGCAGAGAGTGTCCATAAATGGGGTTAAATCTGAGTGGGGATCAGTAACTAGTGGCGTCCCACAGGGATCAGTCTTGGGCCCGTTGTTGTTTATAATATATATCAATGATCTTGATGAAGGAATTACTAGTGATATGAGCAAATTCGCCGATGACACAAAGATAGGTAGGATAATTGATTCAAATGTAGATGTTAGGGAACTTCAGGAGGATTTAGACAAACTCTATTCTTGGTCAGAAAAGTGGCAGATGCAGTTCAGTGTAGATAAATGCAAGGTTCTGAAGCTCGGGAGTGTCCATAACCCTAGCACTTATAAGTTAAATAATGTAGAACTTAGCCATACAGATTGCGAAAAGGACTTGGGGGTTATTGTGAGCAGCAGCCTTAAACCAAGACAGCAATGCCTGAGCGTACGTAATAAGGCAAATAGATTACTGGGATTTATATCAAGAAGTGTAAGCAACAGAAGTCCAGAGGTCATACTGCAGCTTTATACATCATTAGTGAGGCCTCACCTAGATTATGCAGCTCAGTTCTGGTCTCCATATTACAGAATGGACATAAATTCGTTGGAAAACATTCAGTGTAGGATGACTAAATTAATACATAGCATTAGAAATCTTCCTTATGAAGAAAGATTGAAGACTCTTAAGTTACATTCACTTGTTAGACGAAGAATGAGGGGAGACCTGATCGAAGTGTATAAGTGGAAGATAGGTATTAATAAAGGGGATATTAACAAGGTCTTGAGGATATCTCTCCAAGAGAGAACCCGCAGTAATGGATTTAAATTAGATAAGTTTAGATTTAGAAAGGACATAGGAAAGTATTGGTTTGGAAATAGGGTAGTTGATGAGTGGAACATTCTATCTAGTTGGGTTATTGAGGCTGGGACTTTGGGTAGTTTCAAATTTAGGTTGGATAAGTACATGAGTGGGAGGGTTTGGATTTGAGTGGGACTTTCGTATCAGACCTTATTTCTTGGGTAGCATTGAAAATTAGGTTGGGCAAATGTGTTGTTAGTGGGATGAATTGTAAAGGACCTGCCTAGTATGGGCCAACAGGCCTGCTGCAGTGTTCCTCCTTTCTTATGTTCTTATGTTCTTATGTTCACACTATGCACTATTCAAACCGCGTGCCACACTGCACTATTCCAACCACGTGCCACGCTCTGCACTATTCCAACCGAGTGCCACACTCTGCACTATTCCAACCACGTGCCACACTCTGCAATATTCCAACCACGTGCCACACTCTGCACTATTCCAACCACGTGCCACACTCTGCACTATTCCAACCACGTGTTACACTGCACTATTCCAACCGCGTGCCACACTCTGCACTATTCCAACCGCGTGCCACACTCTGCACTATTCCAACCGCGTGCCACACTCTGCACTATTCCAAAGTACTGGAGTGATGGAACTTTTTATGTGGTATTTATTTGTTGTTTATAAGCTCTTTAATGAAAACAAATTTCAGTTACTTTACTAACGAAGAATTGGAAAACGTAAAGGAAAACTGCACGCAAAATGTAAGCAAAGAAGTCAGTGGAATAGAAGACGAATATAAGAGATATAATGAAGACCGTAGTGGAAGATGGTACGTTGTTCGTGGATACAACTGGAAGATGGTACGATAGTGGACGCAACTGGAAGATGGTACGTTCGTGGATACAACTGGATGATGTTATGTTCGTGGATGCAATTGGATGATGGTATGTTCGTGGATGCAACTGGATGATGGTATGTTCGTGGATGCAACTGGATGATGGTATGTTCGTGGATGCAACTGGATGATGGTATGTTCGTGGATGCAACTGGATGATGGTATGTTCGTGGATACAACTGGAAGATGGTATGTTCGTGGATACAACTGGAAGATGGTATGTTCGTGGATACAACTGGAAGATTGTACGATAGTGGACGCAACTGGATGATGGTATGTTCGTGGATACAACTGGATGATGGTACGATCGTGGATACAACTGGATGATGGTACGATAGTGGACGCAACTGGATGATGGTATGTTCGTGGGTACAACTGGATGATGGTACGATCGTGGATACAACTGGATGATGGTATGTTCGTGGATACGACTGAAAGATGGTACGTTCGTGGATACAACTGGACGATGGTACGTTCGTGGATACAACTGGAAGATGGTACGTTCGTGGATACAACTGGATGATGGTATGTTCGTGGATACAACTGGATGATGGTATGTTCGTGGATACAACTGGATGATGGTATGTTCGTGGATACAACTGAAAGATGGTACGTTCGTGGATACAACTGGACGATGGTACGTTCGTGGATACAACTGGAAGATGGTACGTTCGTGGATACAACTGGAAGATGGTACGATAGTGGACGCAACTGGATGATGGTATGTTCGTGGATACAACTGGATGATGGTATGTTCGTGGATACAACTGAAAGATGGTACGTTCGTGGATACAACTGGACGATGGTACGTTCGTGGATACAACTGGAAGATGGTACGATAGTGGACGCAACTGGATGATGGTATGTTCGTGGATACAACTGGATGATGGTACGATCGTGGATACAACTGGATGATGGTATGTTCGTGGATACAACTGAAAGATGTACGGTACGTTCGTGGATACAACTGGATGATGGTATGTTCGTGGATACAACTGGATGATGGTATGTTCGTGGATACAACTGGATGATGGTATGTTCGTGGATACAACTGGATGATGGTACGTTCGTGGATACAACTGAAAGATGGTACGATCATGGACGCAACTGGATGGTGGTATGTTCGTGAATACAACTGGATGATGGTACGATCGTGGATGCAACTGGATGATGGTATGTTCGTGGATACAACTGGAAGATGGCATGTTCATGGATACAGCTGGATGATGGTATGTTCGTGGATGCAACTGGATGATGGTATGTTCGTGGATGCAACTGGATGATGGTATGTTCGTGAATACAACTAGATTCTGGTACGTTCGTGGATAAAACACTGCTACTAACATAACGACGACGTTTCGGTCCGACTTGGACCATTTACAAAGTCACAATGTGACTTTTTAAATGGTCCAAGTCACGGTGTTGTACTATCTTGTTCTTTATACACAAAAATACCTTCAGCGAAAAGCAAGCTTGCAATGAATGCACTGTGAGATAACTAAACAGAGGATCTAAGTTTTTTCGTACACAACAAAAATTATTAATTGGAAACGAACCTAATCCTTCAAAAAACATCGTTATTAGCATGCTTTTGTGCCAACGTCGAAATGCGTGCAGCTTGCATGAACAGCCTGACTGACCTGGCCATCATCCGGGAGGCCACCTTGTGTATGGCCTGACCGGGGTAAGGCTCCCCGGAACTGTCTGGAGGTAAGTGCACGTTACAGGTCGTCGTCAAAACCAAGCATAAAAATCTGATCAGTGAGAATTCTAGTCATATATGACGAGTGTCTCTCCCGGCTAATACAACTGGCTAATTGCCTTCTGGTAATTACCCACCGCACAGACTGAGAAAATTCCTAATAAGCATTCGACTTGGTGGGGTAGGAGACTAAGGGGTTAGAGGAGAGGGAGGAGAGGAAGGGGAAAGAGGATGGGGGGAGGGGAGGAATTGGTGAGTTAGGAGAGGAGGTCCTGGACGGGTATTAACGGGGGACAGGAGGAAGGAATGAGTGACATCTGTCTCTCAACAGTGTAACTAACCAAACAATTTTTTGCACTCAACGAAGCTAGGCTGGAGAAGAGTGGTAGCAAGTGGGGTGGATAAGGAGTCTCTCAATGCAGTAATAGCGTAGCGAGAGGATAATTACAACTCTCTCTTTCTAAAAGTCATTTGTGATCACTTCTGTTTCACATACTTTTTTCAATTTGCTTAGTGAGCGTGATGACGCCAAAGATTTATGTCCAAATATTGCCTGGGTTTCAAGAGGCTCTCTGTCCAGTAATTAGCAAGCGTTCATGGTCGAGACAGTTATGTACACCTACTTTACATAAATGATTTCTATGCATTTCTGTAATTTAACAATATTGCTCTGAGAACTGATACGAACTTTAATTAATTTTTAAATGAACGAGTTAAGCACCTCAGTAAATGAGGAAATTTAGCACCTCTGTAAATGAGCTAATTAAGCACCTCTATAAATGAGCGAGTTAAGCACTTCTGTAAATGAGCGAGTTGAGCACTCTGTAAATGAGCGAGTTAAGCACCTCTTTAAATGAGCAAGTTAAACACTTCTGTAAATGAGCGAGTTAAGCACCTCTGTAAATGAACAAGTTTAGCACCTCTGTAAATGAGCTAATTAAGCACCTCTGTAAATGAGCCAGTTAAGCACCTCTGTAAATGAGCGAGTTAAGCGCCTCTGTAAATGAGCCAGTTAAGCACCTCTGTAAATGAGCGAGTTAAGCGCCTCTGTAAATGGTTTACAGCATAATGCACAAAGACACTTGAAAATCATGGAATGTAAATGTCGGTTATCTGGAAGCTTTCTTCAAGAAAGAAGAACACAAGAACACAACTAAAATACTGAGCCATGATGGCGACTCCTTACTACGGTTCCTAATTTAGATATTCCCATTTATAAAAGCAGAAATTAGTAGAATATCAAAGTGGTCTAGAAATAAATATTATGAAGGTAATATTCGGCCAGTAAATTAAGCTAATAATATCGCACAGATATACTGATGGAAATATTTAAGGACAAAGTTTCCGTTAATGTTTGTCCGTAGAATGGGATAAATACATGTTACCCTTTGTAATTTTTTTAGACATTCGCTGTCTGCCATGTTTATCATCATTCATTACCTGTCATGCCAGAAGTGTGCACATATAACAGTTCAAATGACCTTCCTAGCTGTACATTGATATATGAATCTAATTCCATAATTTTTTAAAGGGTGGAGAGGTAAGCCAGTGGAAGGCCTCGGTCAAATGACCAAAAGTTCCAGCTGCGGCTCGTCATATGACTAAGACCCGCGTCAGGAAGCACGTTGTCCTGTTTTCTGACAAACCTTACCTAACTTAACCTAACCTAACCTAACCTAACCTAACTTAACCTAACATAACCTAACTTAACCTAACCTAACCTAACCTAACCTAACTTAACCTAACATAACCTAACTTAACCTAACCTAGCCTAACCTAACCTAACATAACCTAACTTAACCTAACCTTACCTAACTTAACCTAACTTAACCTAACCTAACTTAACCTAACCTAACCGAACCTAATCTAACCTAACCTAACCTAACCTAACCTAACCTAACCTAACCTAACCTAACCTAACCTAAGAACCCTCCTCCTTGCAGGCAGTGTTCTTACGGTCTCACGCGCTTACACAACTTACTATATGTACAGTATTTACTACATATATTGTATAATTATAAAGTATTCATTGTGAGAAGTCATTGTTTATTAATATAACTTTACAGTCACTTTTCTGACTAGCTTAAAAGATATCCAGACATCAATGGTATTTAATACCATCAAGCTAGTATTACACACATGGGCAACAACTGACTTTATCAATACAATACAATTGATCTCATTATAGTTGTGACCGGGTATGGACATGTGAATGGCTCATTACTTTGTAATTGTTCACAATTGTAACCATGTATAGACGTGTGGATGATTCATTACCTTTGTAACTTGGTCCTGATTGTGACCAGATCTACCTGGAGTTCATTACCTTTGTAACGCGTTCAGCTATCATAACTTTGGGGTCCAGTCCCTGGACCTATTATGTACCTTTGTAATCTTTTGACTAACGTCCACAGGATGGGTATGCGGTGCATAATAAAGATAACTAAACTTAAATCTGACTCCTGCATATAAGCCCATGTCTTCCTGCCAGGGCTTCAGAGTCATCAAGACTCTGCTGCTAGGCTGAGGGACTGAGTACCTCAGCTTCTACCTCTTCAGTGGTGGGCGAAACGTCTACTTAATAGAGATACAGTGGACCCTTGGTTATCGGCCGTAATCCGTTCCAGAAGGTCGGGCGAAGACCGAAATGGCCGAAAACCGAAATAATATTTCCCATAAGAATTAATGGAAATACAATTAATCCGTTCCAGACAAAAATAGTCACAAAAAAAAATAATTTTTAACAATTATATAAATATTTATTACATACCTTTATTGAATACTAATGCTGGCTTTTGGAAGATAGGGAGGAGGAAAGAGGGAGGACTTAGTATTTGGAAGGGGAATCCCCCTCCATAAGGACTTCAGGTACCAAGTCCTTATCCAGGGTTACTTTCCTTCTTGGTCTTTTAATGCCACTAGGACCAGCTTGAGGGTCACTGGACCCCTGTCGCACAAAATAACTGTCCAGAGTGCTCTGTTTCTGGCGTCTCTTTAAGATTTCCCTGAAGTGAGACAGGATTTTGTCACTAAACATGTTGGACATATGGCTTGTTTCAGCTTTGTCAGGGTGGTACTTCTCGACAAAACTTTGCACATCATTCCACTTTGCAAAAATGTTCTTAATCAATGAAGAAGGTACCTCCTTCACTCCCTCTTCCTCCTCCTCTGAAGCAAGTTCCTCAGCTGTAGTCTGTTGCTGTTCGAGTTGAGGCTCTTGCAGCTCTTCAGTTGTTCCGCATGTGTCTAATTCTTTAGCTTAATAGATATTTAGTCAACAACCAAGAAGACAATTTAAAAGACTTTATAACCAAGATAGTTAATAAAAATATTAGGCAAATTCCAATATAAATTATTAACAATTTAGTAATAGAAATGACGGTAATACAATGTAAACAGTGAACCGCAAATACTTTCCCAACACTGAACAAAATTACTTCCCACTGCCCCAATAAAATATGTAACTCTGTAAGTTATCTTTCGCTGTTTCTGGGGGTCACCGCCCCCTCCCTGCGTCTCAGTCCCAGACTAGCAACAAACAGCCTCAGAAAATTAGTCACTTTAATACATTCAACAAAAACCTGTAATTTACTATACGTGATCCATCACACAGAAGATAAACAAATAGGAATTATAGCACTAGATTAATATTAGGCAACACTCACACTAACACTGACCCTACTTAAAAGTAATCCACAGTGGCTAGGCTACTTAATCTTGCCTCTCTCTCTCTCTCTCTCTCTCTCTCTCTCTCTCTCTCTCTCTCTCTCTCTCTCTCTCTCTCTCTCTCTCTCTCTATCTATCTATCTATCTATCTATCTGTCTATCAATCTATCTCTTTTAGAAACTTTTTTCGCTGTTCAGTCCTATCCTAATCTTTTCCATACCCATTACCATCCCTCTGGTGTGTATTCTACCCCAGTCCTTCATTTCACCATTCTTCCCATACCTCTGATGCTCTACCAGAGTCATTTCCCTCACTATTCTTACCTTCCATCTGATGCTGTATCCAACGCAAATCATTCCTCTCACATTCTTAGCGTGTATTTCACTACTTAAATAAAAAATAACAATTCGGGAGTATTATATTAACTTTAAGGCAAATAATGTTGAGAGGTGAGTAGACATATTTCATCATATCTTTGATTATCTATCCGAAAGGATAGATCGCCCGAGGAATGTACGCCAATGTTATATCGAAGGACAAGGAATACAAGTGTAGTTCCTTGGATCAAGAGCCCGTCACTGGCATCAAGGCATCTTGAGGCAGTTCTTGCCCAGTGGCTAATGACGTTTTAGAGAGACGTTAACATATGCATTGTTTTTTTTCATTATTTCCAAGTTGATTTGGTTTTTGCTTAAAATATAAAGAATTAGTATACTATGTATGTTTGTTAATAAGTTGACCATCAAACAGACAGTATTCAACTGACCACATTCCTGACTGTTTTCTTTGTGTATAAACTGGCAGTCGTGTCTGTATATGCCACATTAATTATTGGTGGTACCACCGACAATATGTTAGGTAAACGGACACATGTATGACTGACTTAACGTACTGAGGGTAGTGCAGGCAATAATTAATGATCTTGTGAAACACTGCAACATAATGGACATCTCAAGCTCACGTTACCCAGCCATCTTGCTCACGCACCCAACTATTAAATTATCTAGTATAACTGGTGTTCCCTATATCTACTTCATCACCTTTCTCTAGTTTCACCATCAGCTGGCTAAGTGACTAATCACCTCGGAAATACCTCGCCACTTCCTCTGTCTCTAGTATAAGAGTCGCCTTTGTATTTGGCCGGAGAAACCTCCCACGATTAGGTAACAAAGATATCTACTGTGTCGTATTCGTCAAGAAATGTTTGGTTGCTAATCTATTTTTTGGTGCAAAATAAAAGCAATTTGCATATAAACTTTCAAAATCGTGTTTCACTGTTTTCTTCGGGCAAGAAGGCAGTCTTCAGATCATCAAAACTTTAGCGCAGCGTTGAAGTGTAGTTGTCAGCGGTGGATCTGTGGCAGCGTTGAAGTGTGGTTGTCAGCGGTGAATCTGTGGCAGCGTTGAAGTGTGGTTGTCAGCGGTGAATCTGTGGCAGCGTTGAAGTGTGGTTGTCAGCGGTGGATCTGTGGCAGCATTGAAGTGTGGTTGTCAGCGGTGGATCTGTGGCAGCGTTGAAGTGTGGTTGTCAGCGGTGGATCTATGGCAGCGTTGAAGTGTGGTTGTCAGCGGTGGATCTATGGCAGCGTTGAAGTGTGGTTGTCAGCTGTGGATCTATGGCAGCGTTGAAGTGTGGTTGTCAGCGGTGGAGCTGTGGCAGCGTTGAAGTGTGGTTGTCAGCGGTGGAGCTGTGGCAGCGTTGAAGTGTGGTTGTCAGTGGTGGATCTGTGGCAGCGTTGAAATGTGGTTGTCAGCAGTGGATCTGTGGCAGCGTTGAAGTGTAGTTGTCAGCAGTGGATCTGTGGCAGCGTTGAAGTGTGGTTGTCAGCGGTGGATCTGTGGCAGCGTTGAAGTGTGGTTGTCAGCGGTGGATCTCCGGCAGCGTTGAAGTGTGGTTGTCAGCGGTGAATCCGTGGCAGCGTTGAAGTGTGGTTGTCAGCGGTGGATCTATGGCAGCGTTGAAGTGTGGTTGTCAGCGGTGGAGCTGTGGCAGCGTTGAAGTGTGGTTGTCAGCGGTGGATCTGTGGCAGCGTTGAAGTGTAGTTGTCAGCGGTGGATCTGTGGCTGCGTTGAAGTGTAGTTGTCAGCGGTGGATCTGTGGCAGCGTTGAAGTGTAGTTGTCAGCAGTGGATCTGTGGCAGCGTTGAAGTGTAGTTGACAGCGGTGGATCTGTGGCAGCGCTGAAGTGTGGTTGTCAGCAGTGGATCAGTGGCAGCGTTGAAGTGTAGTTGTCAGCAGTGGATCTGTGGCAGCGTTGAAGTGTGGTTGCCAGCGGTGAATCTGTGGCAGCGTTGAAGTGTGGTTGTCAGTGGTGGATCTGTGGCAGCATTGAAGTGTGGTTGTCAGCGATGAATCTGTGGCAACGTTGAAGTGTGGTTGTCAGTGGTGGATATGTGGCAGCGTTGAAGTGTGGTTGTCAGAGGTGGATCTGTGGCAGCGTTGAAGAGTGGTTTTCAGCAGTTGATCTGTGGCAGCGTTGAAGTGTGGTTGTCAGCGGTGGATCTGTGGCAGCGTTGAAGAGTGGTTGTCAGAGGTGGATCTGTGGCAGCGTTGAAGAGTGGTTTTCAGCAGTTGATCTGTGGCAGCGTTGAAGTCTGGTTGTCAGTGGTGGATCTGTGGCAGCGTTGAAGTGTGGTTGTCAGCGATGAATCTGTGGCAACGTTGAAGCGTGGTTGTCAGCGGTGGATCTGTGGCAGCGTTGAAGTGTGGTTGTCAGCGGTGGATCTGTGGCAGCGTTGAAGTGTGGTTGTCAGCAGTGGATCCGTGGCAGCGTTGAAACTCAACCATAAAAGTGATTTAAATGGTTTAGAAAACTGATAAGTTAAAGAATGAGACACTTGCGCAATATTTGGGAATCTTGGACTGAAGAAGCCAATGCCTTCTTCAGTCCAATACAGAAGAGAACGGTGAAAGATGAAAGTTTGAGGTAATCAGTCCCTCCTCATCTTCCACCGTTCTTCTCTGTATTGGACTGATAAAGCCATTGTGTGGTAAAGTGTTTCCTCAGTAAAGATACCCAGATGTACAAGCGTCTCATTCTTCAACCAGAGAAACCATCAAACACATTTATGTACAAAGTCATTTCCCCGGCCATTTAGTTTACATTTTACATTGCACTCTGACTTCTTCAGTGGAAGGTTGACAAAAATGGCTCCTAATCTGAGTGGAGCAAGCATTGAGAACTTTAAAATATATCACGATTGCAAAAATCTCAATAGCACTTTGATATGCCGGAGCAACAAAATTATTAAGTTTGCTCTTGCTGTGTGTAACTTTGGTCTGCCTCGTCTAACTTGGCCAAAAGAAAGAAAACCTAAATGAGCAACTTGGGCGAGAACACAAAATGTCACAAACTTTTCCTCCCCGATCCTTTATAAACTTACGTGTTAAAAGTCTATTTAATCTGGGCCCTGATTATGTTTGGTCCATCGTAATAGTTTCTGGCAGGTAAGCTTGACTAGCGTGGAGGAACCATGTTTGGTCCATCGTAATAGTTTCTGGCAGGTAAGCTTGACTAGCGTGGAGGAACCATGTTTGGTCCATCGTAATAGTTTCTGGCAGGTAAGCTTGACTAGCGTGGAGTAACCATGTTTGGTCCATCGTAATAGTTTCTGGCAGGTAAGCTTGACTAGCGTGGAGTAACCATGTTTGGTCCATCGTAATAGTTTCTGGCAGGTAAGCTTGACTAGCGTGGAGTAACCATGTTTGGTCCATCGTAATAGTTTCTGGCAGGTAAGCTTGACTAGCGTGGAGTAACCATGTTTGGTCCATCGTAATAGTTTCTGGCAGGTAAGCTTGACTATCGTGCAGGAACCATGTTTGGTGAGAACAGTTAGGCAGCATATATGTCTCATAGTTAAGATAAGATAAGATTTTATTCAGATTTTCAACCCTGGAGGGTTAGCCGTCCAGGATAACACAAGAAAGGCAGTGCGCCATCGAGGGATTGTATGTCTTGTTTCCATTGTGGTCCTCAATCTTATCCCCCAGGATGCGACCCACACTAGTTGACTAACACTCAGGTACCTACCTGCATGTCAGGTGATCGGGACAACAGTTGTAAGGAAACACGCCCAGTGTTTTCACCTTTTCCGGGGATCGAACCACTGACACTGTGTGAAACGAGAGCGTTGCCTACCAGGCCACGGGTTAGTAAACAAATGATCTACCCTTAACCACAACAGAATCTGAACGACAACGACTACCCTTGTTCTTTTTTCCTTTAATTAAATCACCCCCGAATACACTGTGTACATCTAGAGCAGAAAATACTGGTAGGGTTATAAGTCATGTGCAGGAGAGTTGGTAAAATGTGTTTAAAATAGTATAAAATACCAACAAGTTGATGATTAAGACACATGTACAACAGTTAGGTAACATTTATTTTTTAAACGGTTCGCCTACACAGTAGGCTTCTTCAGTTAAATGTAGACAGCAAGTGTAGTAGTGGAATGAAGATGATGTAATCAGTCCATCAACCTTGAAAAAATAGTATTGGAGGTTCAGCTGAGGGACTGACTGCCTCAAATATTATTTCTCCAAGGTTGATGGACTGATTACATCTTCATTTCACTACTACACCTGCTGACTCTGTATTTGACTGAAGAAGCCTACTGTGTAGGCGAAACGTTCCAGCAATAAAGTCACCCAAGTGCTGCACATGTGTCTTACTCATCAAGATAATAAGGTATCAGTAATACATTGATCTGGTGATTAAAACTTACTAAAGAGTCAACATCCGCTTAAGAAACGTGAAAAATCACCTGCTTATTCCCCCAACACTATACATAGAAATTATAATAAAACCAGAGGATGTGGAAATATATACAGCAACAGTATCTTAAATGTGGCAAGGGGGGATAAAGGCGCATGAAACATGAAACATGGAATACAAGTGGACGAGCGAGAAGATAATGTGTGCCAGTGAGAGAGCAACCTGTCCCTCAACTCTTAAGTTAGTTACTGAAATTACTGATGTGAGTTTGGATTTCATCGTACATACACGAATGATATGTCAAACAACAATTACTTTATTCTTCGGAAAAATGAAATACTTTCTCCATCGTACAGTATCAGCGAACCACTGTTTTGCTAGTGGTTTGCCAATACTGTACGTCAGATGTCCCTCCGAACTGCAATATATCACCCCCCCCCCTCTATTTTAGAGTGTAGGCGCTGTACTTTCCGCCTCCAGAACTTCAGTCAGGATAACAGGTTAACGTGAATCCCTTCATAAATGTTACCTTGCTCACTCCAACAGAATGACGTCATAAAAATCACTTGTCTCCACTCACTATCGAATATGCTCTCACATGCCTGTTAGATGTTCAAGCCCCTCGCATACAAAAACCTTATTAGCCCCTTCCCTTAAACTTTTCATAGGATGACCCCCTACCCTGCCTTTCCTCCACTTAGATTTATACATCTTTCAAGTCATCTTAATCAAGTCTCTGCATAATATTTACACCTCACATTGACCTCAGACACGACACACTGCCTCCAGCCTTCTCCTCGTTGCAACATTCTTTTCCAAATATAAATTACATTCGCACTAGTTACATCATAAATATCACATTGATAATTACTCATTTTCTCAAGTCCAATTTTGCGCATACATAATTTAGGCTAGGTTAGGTTAGGTTAGGTTAGGTTAGGCTGACCTGGCAAAGACTAGCCGAGGGACTACAGAGAGAAAGGGAGGTTGCCAGAAGGTTTCTTTAAAAATATAAAGTTGATATCCATGCCAGTGAATAACACCACTCAAAAATGTAATTATATAATTTTTATGTAACCTAACACAGAACATAGACATAGTGTTCACTTGGCGCTACGAATAATACGGGACCTTCAGTAAAGTAGTTATGTATGTCAGTGACCTTAACTACATAACATACTGTATTTCACTTATAGAAATATAGAATACATATCAACCATAACACATTCCACATCCGTACAAGAGAACCAAAGAACATACAGAAATATGTGGCATAGATGGTAGATACAGGTGAATAGTGAGTCAGGTACAGGTGAATAGTGAGTCAGGTACAGGTGAATAGTGAGTCAGGTACAGGTGAACAGTGAGTCAGGTACCACCTCTTTCACAAGGAAGGTAAATATGAGGAAAAGAAACTGGCAAAGAGAAACGGATGAGTAAGAGAGACACACAAATAGCAAAGTATTCTCGCAATAGATGGCGCCGGAAACGGACGTAATAGGAAAAATAAAGAACCACACAAACTCCTCTTCAAAATTCATTTCAATATCTCTTTCAAGATACTCCTCAAGATTTTATTTAAAATTTTTCACAAGATATTGTTGAAGATCCTGTTCAATATTCTGTGAATTTCGAGATCATGTTTAACTTCCTATTATGATCTTCAAGGTCCTGTTATGATCTTCAAGGTCCTATTATGATCTTCAAGGTCCTGTTATGATCTTCAAGGTCCTGTTATGATCTTCAAGGTCCTATTATGATCTTCAAGGTCCTGTTATGATCTTCAAGGTCCTATTATGATCTTCAAGGTCCTATTATGATCTTGAAGGTCCTGTTATGATCTTCAAGGTCCTGTTATGATCTTCAAGGTCCTGTTATGATCTTCAAGGTCCTATTATGATCTTCAAGGTCCTATTATGATCTTGAAGGTCCTGTTATGATCTTCAAGGTCCTGTTATGATCTTCAAGGTCCTATTATGATCTTCAAGGTCCTGTTATGATCTTCAAGGTCCTGTTATGATCTTCAAGGTCCTATTATGATCTTCAAGGTCCTGTTATGATCTTCAAGGTCCTATTATGATCTTCAAGGTCCTATTATGATCTTCAAGGTCCTGTTATGATCTTCAAGGTCCTATTATGATCTTCAAGGTCCTGTTATGATCTTCAAGGTCCTATTATGATCTTCAAGGTCCTGTTATGATCTTCAAGGTCCTGTTATGATCTTCAAGGTCCTATTATGATCTTCAAGGTCCTGTTATGATCTTCAAGGTCCTGTTATGATCTTCAAGGTCCTATTATGATCTTCAAGGTCCTGTTATGATCTTCAAGGTCCTGTTATGATCTTCAAGGACCTATTATGATCTTCAAGGTCCTATTATGATCTTCAAGGTCCTGTTATGATCTTCAAGGTCCTGTTATGATCTTCAAGGACCTATTATGATCTTCAAGGTCCTGTTATGATCTTCAAGGTCCTATTATGATCTTCAAGGTCCTGTTATGATCTTCAAGGTCCTGTTATGATCTTCAAGGTCCTGTTATGATCTTCAAGGTCCTGTTATGATCTTCAAGGTCCTATTATGATCTTCAAGGTCCTGTTATGATCTTCAAGGTCCTATTATGATCTTCAAGGTCCTATTATGATCTTCAAGGTCCTATTATGATCTTCAAGGTCCTGTTATGATCTTCAAGGTCCTATTATGATCTTCAAGGTCCTGTTATGATCTTCAAGGTCCTATTATGATCTTCAAGGTCCTGTTATGATCTTCAAGGTCCTATTATGATCTTCAATGTCCTGTTATGATCTTCAAGGTCCTATTATGATCTTCAAGGTCCTATTATGATCTTCAAGGTCCTGTTATGATCTTCAAGGTCCTATTATGATCTTCAAGGTCCTGTTATGATCTTCAAGGTCCTATTATGATCTTCAAGGTCCTATTATGATCTTCAAGGTCCTGTTATGATCTTCAAGGTCCTATTATGATCTTCAAGGTCCTGTTATGATCTTCAAGGTCCTGTTATGATCTTCAAGGTCCTGTTATGATCTTCAAGGTCCTGTTATGATCTTCAAGGTCCTATTATGATCGTCAAGGTCCTGTTATGATCTTCAAGGTCCTGTTATGATCTTCAAGGTCCTATTATGATCTACAAGGTCCTATTATGATCTTCAAGGTCCTATTATGATCTTCAAGGTCCTGTTATGATCTTCAAGGTCCTATTATGATCTTCAAGGTCCTGTTATGATCTTCAAGGTCCTATTATGATCTTCAAGGTCCTGTTATGATCTTCAAGGTCCTATTATGATCTTCAAGGTCCTATTATGATCTTCAAGGTCCTGTTATGATCTTCAAGGTCCTATTATGATCTTCAAGGTCCTATTATGATCTTCAAGGTCCTATTATGATCTTCAAGGTCCTATTATGATCTTCAAGGTCCTATTATGATCTTCAAGGTCCTGTTATGATCTTCAAGGTCCTATTATGATCTTCAAGGTCCTATTACGATCTTCAAGGTCCTGTTATGATCTTCAAGGTCCTATTATGATCTTCAAGGTCCTGTTATGATCTTCAAGGTCCTATTATGGTCTTCAAGGTCCTGTTATGATCTTCTAGTTCCTTTTCAGGATACTGTTATGATCTTCAATACCCTGTTTAAGATCCAAGCTTAAATAAGTTCAACATTTTTAGTGAGAACGCCGAGGTGAGCAGCTTGGACCACTTCTGCTTGGCTGCTGAAGTGACTTGTGTCATGGGAGGCAATATCCGTCTCGCTCTTCCTGGGAACGTGTCATCACCCTTAACTACCCTTTGTCTCTTGGGCCTCTAAACTACTCTCCCTGCTTTCTACTATCACTATTACTTCTTCTACTACTACTACTACTACTACTTCTTCCACTACCACTACTTCCTTTTCTTCCTCTCTTGGTCCCGTCCCTGTCCCCTTAGCGTATACATACTGGCTCCCTCAATCTCCTGTGTTAGTGCGACTTTGTAAATGATCTTAGTCAGACGGAAAATTCGTCATAAGCTTCTCTCTCCTATGTGAGGGTTATTTGTGTAAGCAGTGTCTTGTGGAGCAGCAGGCAAGCAGCAGGTTGAAATGTGTTGTAACCTGCATTGGACCCTCTGTTGGAAAGTCTTGCAATTCTTGTGCAACTGTCGTCACATCTTAAACATGTAAATGCTGAGCACAGTACCGACAGCTTTACTGATTGTGTACGAATGGTATATAATACCGACAAGATGATATTAAGACACATGTGCAACATCTGGGTATCTTTATTGTAGACGTTTCGCCATCCAGTGGCTTTATCAATACAAATTGTAGGACATAACTTGGAGACAGTAGAACTATGTACAGAAGATGAGGTAATCAGTCCCTCAACCTAGGAGTAGGTGCGAAGAGCACCATAGTCGTGGAGATTCTGAAGCAGAAGAAAGGAGCCTGGCGCTTATATAGTAACGTCAGGTGTAGCAGACGAGGGCATATTCACTGGTAGGCGGGATTTCCCAGTGGAAGTAGGTCCTTCCCAAAGAGATGGGTTAGTTGTAGTAGTAGTTGTCGTAGTCGTGAAGGTTATGTACATGTCCTCAGAATTAAGATTCCATGATGTTGCAGTGTCTGACAAGTTGTGTACGAATGGTATATAATACCGACAAGATGAGATTAAGACACATGTGCAACATCTGGGTATCTTTATTGTAGACGTTTCGCCATCCAGTGGCTTTATCAATACAAATTCTAGGACATTACTTGGAGACAGTAGAACTATGTACAGAAGATGAGGTAATCAGTCCCTCAACCTAGGAGTAGGTGCGAAGAGCACCATAGTCGTGGAGATTCTGAAGCAGAAGAAAGGAGCCTGGCGCTTATAACTAACCCATCTCTTTGGGAAGGACCTACTTCCACTGGGGAATCCCGCCTACCAGTGAATATGCCCTCGTCTGCTACACCTGACGTTACTATATAAGCGCCAGGCTCCTTTCTTCTGCTTCAGAATCTCCACGACTATGGTGCTCTTCGCACCTACTCCTAGGTTGAGGGACTGATTACCTCATCTTCTGTACATAGTTCTACTGTCTCCAAGTTATGTCCTGGAATTTGTATTGATAAAGCCACTGGATGGCGAAACGTCTGCAATAAAGATACCCAGATGTTGCACATGTGTCTTAATCTCAGCTTTACTGATTTTACCAAACTTCCTGCAATACTGAATGTTAGCATGCAACATATATTTTTGAATTGTTTAAGGTCTACAAGCTAATTTTCATAATTTTCTTTGCTAAATTACAACAAATTATAGCTGGTACAGTCGTCACAGCTGCGTCACTGAGCTTCAGTACTGTAAATTTAAATCTAAGAACAGATTTTGTTTTGTCGCAAAACTGACATATTTTTGCAAATAAAAAAGTAATTCTCACACAGGTAATTATTTTATGTTGTGTGTTCCTAAGATTATTTCTGAATATTTTAACTAACATTTTAGAGATGTAACCTGTGTTAGTGAAGGTAAACAAACGAAATGTCCTGACTGTAGCGAATAATATAAACTGTTTGTCTTGCAATGATGAGTTTATGACAATTTAGTTTACCTGGAGTTTACCTGGAGAGAGTTCCGGGGATCAACGCCCCCGCGGCCCGGTCTGTGACCAGGCCTAAATAATTAAACATTTTAACTGATGTACTGGCCAGTTCAAGTTCCCAGTGTCGAGTCTCGGCTTTACAAATATACTTTCTTTAAATTATTCCTTATTGCAAAATATATAACTAATGTTTTGTGGAAGCCAATTTTACTGCTTCTAAACTTTACTAAAATTATTGAAGTTATTCCAGATTTATAAATATATTTCCTTATTCTGTAAACTGGATTTTGTTATTTAAATATATTGCATATTATAGATGGGGAAGGAGAACACCATGGGGAAGGAGAACACCATGGGAAGAACAATAACACCATGGGGAAGGACAAGAACACCATGTGGAAGGACAAGAACACCATGGGGAAGAACAAGAACACCATGGAGAAGAATAAGAACACCATGGGGAAGAACAAGAACACCATGGGGAAGTAAAGAATTCTTCCTCCGTGAGCCATACGTGTGGTAAGAGACTCAGTAACATGCCAGCAACAAGGGACTCAGTAACATGCCAGCAACAAGGAGCTCAGTAACATGCCAGCAACAAGGGACTCAGCATCATGCCAGCAACAAGGAGCTCAGTAACATGCCGGCAACAAGGGGCTCAGTAACATGCCAGCAACAAGGAGCTCAGTAACATGCCAGCAACAAGGGACTCAGTAACATGCCAGCAACAAGGGGCTCAGTAACATGCCAGCAACAAGGGACTCAGTAACATGCCAGCAACAAGGGACTCAGTAACATGCCAGCAACAAGGGGCTCAGTAACATGCCAGCAACAAGGGACTCAGTATCATGCCAGCAACAAGGGGCTCAGTAACATGCCAGCAACAAGGGGCTCAGTAACATGGCAGCAACAAGGGCTCAGTAACATGCCAGCAACAAGGGACTCAGTATCATGCCAGCAACAAGGGACTCAGTAACATGCCAGCAACAAGGAGCTCAGTAACATGCCAGCAACAAGGGACTCAGTAACATGCCAGCAACAAGGGGCTCAGTAACATGCCAGAAACAAGGGACTCAGTAACATGCCAGCAACAAGGGGCTCAGTAACATGCCAGCAACAAGGGGCTCAGTAACATGCCAACAACAAGGGGCTCAGTAACATGCCAGCAACAAGGAGCTCAGTAACATGCCAGCAACAAGGAGCTCAGTAACATGCCAGCAACAAGGGACTCAGTAACATGCCAGCAACAAGGAGCTCAGTAACATGCCAGCAACAAGGGACTCAGTAACATGCCAGCAACAAGGGGCTCAGTAACATGCCAGCAACAAGGGGCTCAGTAACATGCCAGCAACAAGGGGCTCAGTAACATGCCAGTAACAAGGAGCTCAGTAACATGCCAGCAACAAGGAGCTCAGTAACATGCCAGCAACAAGGAGCTCAGTAACATGCCAGCAACAAGGGACTCAGTAACATGCCAGCAACAAGGGACTCAGTAACATGCCAGCAACAAGGAGCTCAGTAAAATGCCAGCAACAAGGGACTCAGTAACATGCCAGCAACGAGGGGCTCAGTAACATGCCAGCAACAAGGGGCTCAGTAACATGCCAACAACAAGGGGCTCAGTAACATGCCAGCAACAAGGAGCTCAGTAACATGCCAGCAACAAGGAGCTCAGTAACATGCCAGCAACAAGGGACTCAGTAACATGCCAGCAACAAGGAGCTCAGTAACATGCCAGCAACAAGGGACTCAGTAACATGCCAGCAACAAGGAGCTCAGTAACATGCCAGCAACAAGGAGCTCAGTAACATGCCAGCAACAAGGGACTCAGTAACATGCCAGCAACAAGGGACTCAGTAACATGCCAGCAACAAGGAGCTCAGTAAAATGCCAGCAACAAGGGACTCAGTAACATGCCAGCAACGAGGGGCTCAGTAACATGCCAGCAACAAGGGGCTCAGTAACATGCCAGCAACAAGGGCTCAGTAACATGCCAGCAACAAGGGACTCAGTAACATGCCAGCAACAAGGGGCTCAGTAACATGCCAGCAACAAGGAGCTCAGTAACATGCCAGCAACAATGAGCTCAGTAACATGCCAGCAACAAGGAGCTCAGTAACATGCCAGCAACAAGGGACTCAGTAACATGCCAGCAACAAGGAGCTCAGTAACATGCCAGCAACAAGGAGCTCAGTAACATGCCAGCAACAAGGAGCTCAGTAACATGCCAGCAACAAGGAGCTCAGTAACATGCCAGCAACAAGGAGCTCAGTAACATGCCAGCAACAAGGAGCTCAGTAACATGCCAGCAACAAGGAGCTCAGTAACATGCCAGCAACAAGGAGCTCAGTAACATGCCAGCAACAAGGAGCTCAGTAACATGCCAGCAACAAGGAGCCCCGTAACATGCCAGCAACAAGGAGCTCAGTAACATGCCAGCAACAAGGAGCTCAGTAACATGCCAGCAACAAGGAGCTCAGTAACATGCCAGCAACAAGGAGCTCAGTAACATGCCAGCAACAAGGAGCTCAGTAACATGCCAGCAACAAGGAGCTCAGTAACATGCCAGCAACAAGGAGCTCAGTAACATGCCAGCAACAAGGAGCTCAGTAACATGCCAGCAACAAGGAGCTCAGTAACATGCCAGCAACAAGGGGCTCAATAACATGCCAGCAACAAGGGACTCAGTAACATGCCAGCAACAAGGAGCTCAGTAACATGCCAGCAACAAGGAGCTCAATAACATGCCAGCAACAAGGGGCTCAATAACATGCCAGCAACAAGGAGCTCAGTAACATGCCAGCAACAAGGAGCTCAATAACATGCCAGCAACAAGGGGCTCAATAACATGCCAGCAACAAGGGGCTCAATAACATGCCAGCAACAAGGAGCTCAGTAACATGCCAGCAACAAGGGGCTCAATAACATGCCAGCAACAAGGAGCTCAGTAACATGCCAGCAACAAGGGACTCAGTAACATGCCAGCAACAAGGGACTCAGTAACATGCCAGCAACAAGGAGCTCAGTAAAATGCCAGCAACAAGGGACTCAGTAACATGCCAGCAACGAGGGGCTCAGTAACATGCCAGCAACAAGGAGCTCAGTAACATGCCAGCAACAAGGGACTCAGTAACATGCCAGCAACAAGGAGCTCAGTAACATGCCAGCAACAAGGGACTCAGTAACATGCCAGCAACAAGGGGCTCAGTAACATGCCAGCAACAAGGGGCTCAGTAACATGCCAGCAACAAGGGGCTCAGTAACATGCCAGTAACAAGGAGCTCAGTAACATGCCAGCAACAAGGAGCTCAGTAACATGCCAGCAACAAGGAGCTCAGTAACATGCCAGCAACAAGGGACTCAGTAACATGCCAGCAACAAGGGACTCAGTAACATGCCAGCAACAAGGAGCTCAGTAAAATGCCAGCAACAAGGGACTCAGTAACATGCCAGCAACGAGGGGCTCAGTAACATGCCAGCAACAAGGGGCTCAGTAACATGCCAACAACAAGGGGCTCAGTAACATGCCAGCAACAAGGAGCTCAGTAACATGCCAGCAACAAGGAGCTCAGTAACATGCCAGCAACAAGGGACTCAGTAACATGCCAGCAACAAGGAGCTCAGTAACATGCCAGCAACAAGGGACTCAGTAACATGCCAGCAACAAGGAGCTCAGTAACATGCCAGCAACAAGGAGCTCAGTAACATGCCAGCAACAAGGGACTCAGTAACATGCCAGCAACAAGGGACTCAGTAACATGCCAGCAACAAGGAGCTCAGTAAAATGCCAGCAACAAGGGACTCAGTAACATGCCAGCAACGAGGGGCTCAGTAACATGCCAGCAACAAGGGGCTCAGTAACATGCCAGCAACAAGGGCTCAGTAACATGCCAGCAACAAGGGACTCAGTAACATGCCAGCAACAAGGGGCTCAGTAACATGCCAGCAACAAGGAGCTCAGTAACATGCCAGCAACAATGAGCTCAGTAACATGCCAGCAACAAGGAGCTCAGTAACATGCCAGCAACAAGGGACTCAGTAACATGCCAGCAACAAGGAGCTCAGTAACATGCCAGCAACAAGGAGCTCAGTAACATGCCAGCAACAAGGAGCTCAGTAACATGCCAGCAACAAGGAGCTCAGTAACATGCCAGCAACAAGGAGCTCAGTAACATGCCAGCAACAAGGAGCTCAGTAACATGCCAGCAACAAGGAGCTCAGTAACATGCCAGCAACAAGGAGCTCAGTAACATGCCAGCAACAAGGAGCTCAGTAACATGCCAGCAACAAGGAGCCCCGTAACATGCCAGCAACAAGGAGCTCAGTAACATGCCAGCAACAAGGAGCTCAGTAACATGCCAGCAACAAGGAGCTCAGTAACATGCCAGCAACAAGGAGCTCAGTAACATGCCAGCAACAAGGAGCTCAGTAACATGCCAGCAACAAGGAGCTCAGTAACATGCCAGCAACAAGGAGCTCAGTAACATGCCAGCAACAAGGAGCTCAGTAACATGCCAGCAACAAGGAGCTCAGTAACATGCCAGCAACAAGGGGCTCAATAACATGCCAGCAACAAGGGACTCAGTAACATGCCAGCAACAAGGAGCTCAGTAACATGCCAGCAACAAGGAGCTCAATAACATGCCAGCAACAAGGGGCTCAATAACATGCCAGCAACAAGGAGCTCAGTAACATGCCAGCAACAAGGAGCTCAATAACATGCCAGCAACAAGGGGCTCAATAACATGCCAGCAACAAGGGGCTCAATAACATGCCAGCAACAAGGAGCTCAGTAACATGCCAGCAACAAGGGGCTCAATAACATGCCAGCAACAAGGAGCTCAATAACATGCCAGCAACAAGGAGCTCAATAACATGCCAGCAACAAGGGGCTCAATAACATGCCAGCAACAAGGAGCTCAGTAACGCCTCCCCTGAGCAGCAAATTTCTCAGTTTAACTTTACAAAGAGAGCACAGTAACTTAAAATTTGAGTTTACTTCGTAATATTTCCTCTGGCAATCTACAAAGCAAGTATCAATTTTCTTACAGCTCTTAATGTGGACTTTTTTTTCGTGTTTATGTTACAGATTTTTTCAATTTCATGAAAAAATACAATTAATTTTCAGAAGATTGTTTTGATTTCTAGTACAAATTTTTTGTTTGATTAACCAGCGTTATTTTACTCACATAATCTTATACTTAATATATTTTCTTACGCTGTTCAGCTTCCCTGGTGTTCAGTTTCCTTTTCTTTATTTGTTTGCAGTTCCTCAGTATTTTGCTCAGTTATTGATTCAGTAATTCAGCTTTGTTGATTATCTTATGGATTCCGTATTTTCTGGTGATCAATTAATTGCTTTCAGAAGTTTTCGTGTGGCTTATATTTTATATTAATTACTTTAATCTGGTTATACTGAGTGTTATTTACGCTGATTCTCCTTATTGACATACAAATGTAATCAAAACATTGATTACTCTTATTTTTTGCTACTGTCCTTGTGCGGCCCCATTATACGCACGAACGTACGAAATCATGCTAACTTTCTCTCTCTCTCTCTCTCTCTCTCTCTCTCTCTCTCTCTCTCTCTCTCTCTCTCTCTCTCTCTCTCTCTCTCTCTCTCTCTCTCTCTCTCTCTCTCTCAAGCTAACACAGAAATCCTCCCACTGTGGACGATTCCGCAACAATTAATCCGTTGTCAGAGCACGAAATGACAGTAGGTGAAATCGGCTTTCAGTTGTCTAACAGTGCAAGTTTAGAAGAACCTGTTAGTTCAGTCATTGCTGTCACAGAAGTAAAAACCTTCTCATAGAGTTTACGTGTGACTGACTCTCAGTTGCCATGTGTGACTGACTCTCACTTGCCATGTGTGACTCACTCTCACTTGCCATGTGTGACTCACTCTCACTTGCCAAGTGTGACTCACTCTCACTTGCCATGTGTGACTCACTCTCACTTGCCATGTGTGACTCACTCTCACTTGCCATGTGTGACTCACTCTCACTTGCCATGTGTGACTCACTCTCACTTGCCATGTGTGACTCACTCTCACTTGCCAAGTGTGACTGCCTCTCACTTTCCAAGTGTAACTGCCTCTCACTTGCCAAGTGTGACTGTCTCTCACTTGCCATGTGTGACTCACTCTCACTTGCCATGTGTGACTCACTCTCACTTGCCATGTGTGACTCACTCTCACTTGCCATGTGTGACTCACTCTCACTTGCCATGTGTGACTCACTCTCACTTGCCAAGTGTGACTGCCTCTCACTTGCCAAGCGTGACTGCCTCTAAGTTGCCAAGTGTGACTGCCTCTAAGTTGCCAAGTGTAACTGGCTCTCACTAGCCAAGTGTGACTGGCTCTCACTTTCCAAGTGTAACTGCCTCTCACTTGCCAAGTGTGACTGTCTCTCACTTGCCATGTGTGGCTGCCTCTCACCTGTCAAGTGTGACTGGCTCTCACTTGCCAAGTGTGACTGCCTCTCACTTGCCATGTGTGACTGCCTCTCACTTGCCATGTGTGACTGACTCTCACTTGCCAAGCGTGACTGCCTGTCACTTGCCAAGTGTGACTGCCTCTCACTTGCCAAGTGTGACTGCCTCTCACTTGCCAAGTGTGACTGCCTCTCACTTGCCATGTGTGACTGCCTCTCACTTGCCATGTGTGACTGACTCTATCTTGCCAAGCGTGACTGCCTGTCACTTGCCAAGTGTGACTGCCTCTCACTTGCCAAGTGTAACTGCCTCTAAGTTGAGAAGTGTGACTGGCTCTCACTTGCCAAGTGTAACAGCCTCTCAGTTGCCAAGTGTGACTGCCTCTAAGTTGCCAAGTGTAACTGGCTCTCACTAGCCAAGTGTGACTGGCTCTCACTTTCCAAGTGTAACTGCCTCTCACTTGCCAAGTGTGACTGTCTCTCACTTGCCAAGTGTGGCTGCCTCTCACCTGCCAAGTGTGACTGGCTCTCACTTGCCAAGTGTAACTGCCTCTCACTTGCCAAGTGTAACTGCCTCTCACTTGCCAAGTGTGACTGGCTCTCACTTGCCAAGTGTGGCTGCCTCTCACCTGCCAAGTGTGACTGGCTCTCACTTGCCAAGTGTGACAGCTCTTGAGAAGAACGAGCCTTTGGCGTTCTTAACCAACATAGACTCATAACAAAGTCATTGTCTCAAGCGTCTTGTTTTACATGCAGTTGCACTGAACATTACATGTCCGAGAGTTAACAGAGCCAGGTATAACTCATATTGCAGTGATGATTCTCGTCTGTGCTTCACTGATGCCTGTTGTGAGTGACACGAAACCTCAGGTCATACTATTTGTGCCGTAATGCCAACTTAATCTTTTTGCTCAGCATGGATCACACTTAACTACAAATCAATAATCAGTTTAAAGCATAGTAGCTTATCGCTGGTGCGAATGAAGGGCCCCAATTCACACACAGTAGGGGTCCCCAAAAGGGACCAATATCGACCTCTAAGGGCCTCGTGACTATCAAAGAGGTCGATAAATGGCCGCACGCTTTGTGTTGTGTATCTGTGACTTTCCATCTCCCCCCCCCCCTTGTCTCTCATCTTTCCTGTCCCGGGAAGGATATACGCACGTCTAGTATTCCTGTTCACTTCCAGGACTGAGCGTACTCCCTCACCACAAACTCTGTTAGAGAAATAGTACATTCTCAACACCCACAGTCATAGTACATTCTCAACACCCACAGTCATAGTACATTCTCAACACCCACAGTCATAGTACATTCTCAACACCCACAGTCATAGTACATTCTCAACACCCACAGTCATAGTACATTCTCAACACCCACAGTCATAGTACATTCTCAACACCCACAGTCATAGTACATTCTCAACACCCACAGTCATAGTACATTCTCAACACCCACAGTCATAGTACATTCTCAACACCCACAGTCATAGTACATTCTCAACACCCACAGTCATAGTACATTCTCAGCACCCACAGTCATAGCACAGTCTCAACACCCACAGTCATAGTACATTCTCAGCACCCACAGTCATAGCACAGTCTCAACACCCACAGTCATAGTACATTCTCAACACCCACAGTCATAGTACATTCTCAACACCCACAGTCATAGTACATTCTCAACACCCACAGTCATAGTACATTCTCAACACCCACAGTCATAGTACATTCTCAGCACCCACAGTCATAGTACATTCTCAACACCCACAGTCATAGTACATTCTCAACACCCACAGTCATAGTACATTCTCAACACCCACAGTCATAGTACATTCTCAACACCCACAGTCATAGTACATTCTCAGCACCCACAGTCATAGCACAGTCTCAACACCCACAGTCATAGTACATTCTCAGCACCCACAGTCATAGCACAGTCTCAACACCCACAGTCATAGTACATTCTCAACACCCACAGTCATAGCACAGTCTCAACACCCACAGTCATAGTACATTCTCAACACCCACAGTCATAGCACAGTCTCAACACCCACAGTCATAGTACATTCTCAACACCCACAGTCATAGCACAGTCTCAACACCCACAGTCATAGTACATTCTCAACACCCACAGTCATAGTACATTCTCAACACCCACAGTCATAGCACAGTCTCAACACCCACAGTCATAGTACATTCTCAACACCCACAGTCATAGTACATTCTCAGCACCCACAGTCATAGCACAGTCTCAACACCCACAGTCATAGTACATTCTCAACACCCACAGTCATAGCACAGTCTCAACACTCACAGTCATAGTACATTCTCAACACCCACAGTCATAGCACAGTCTCAACACCCACAGTCATAGTACATTCTCAACACCCACAGTCATAGCACAGTCTCAACACCCACAGTCATAGTACATTCTCAACACCCACAGTCATAGTACATTCTCAACACCCACAGTCATAGCACAGTCTCAACACCCACAGTCATAGTACATTCTCAACACCCACAGTCATAGTACATTCTCAACACCCACAGTCATAGCACAGTCTCAACACCCACAGTCATAGTACATTCTCAACACCCACAGTCATAGTACATTCTCAACACCCACAGTCATAGCACAGTCTCAACACCCACAGTCAGAGCACAGTCTCAACACCCACAGTCATAGTACATTCTCAACACCCACAGTCATAGTACATTCTCAACACCCACAGTCATAGCACAGTCTCAACACCCACAGTCATAGTACATTCTCAACACCCACAGTCATAGCACAGTCTCAACACCCACAGTCATAGTACATTCTCAACACCCACAGTCATAGTACATTCTCAACACCCACAGTCATAGCACAGTCTCAACACCCACAGTCATAGTACATTCTCAGCACCCACAGTCATAGTACATTCTCAACACCCACAGTCATAGTACATTCTCAACACCCACAGTCATAGCACAGTCTCAACACCCACAGTCATAGTACATTCTCAACACCCACAGTCATAGTACATTCTCAACACCCACAGTCATAGCACAGTCTCAACACCCACAGTCATAGTACATTCTCAACACCCACAGTCATAGTACATTCTCAACACCCACAGTCATAGCACAGTCTCAACACCCACAGTCATAGTACATTCTCAACACCCACAGTCATAGTACATTCTCAACACCCACAGTCATAGCACAGTCTCAACACCCACAGTCATAGTACATTCTCAACACCCACAGTCATAGTACATTCTCAACACCCACAGTCATAGCACAGTCTCAACACCCACAGTCAGAGCACAGTCTCAACACCCACAGTCATAGTACATTCTCAACACCCACAGTCATAGTACATTCTCAACACCCACAGTCATAGCACAGTCTCAACACCCACAGTCATAGTACATTCTCAACACCCACAGTCATAGCACAGTCTCAACACCCACAGTCATAGTACATTCTCAACACCCACAGTCATAGCACAGTCTCAACACCCACAGTCATAGTACATTCTCAACACCCACAGTCATAGTACATTCTCAACACCCACAGCCATAGCACAGTCTCAACACCCACAGTCATAGTACATTCTCAGCACCCACAGTCATAGTACATTCTCAACACCCACAGTCATAGTACATTCTCAACACCCACAGTCATAGCACAGTCTCAACACCCACAGTCATAGTACATTCTCAGCACCCACAGTCATAGTACATTCTCAACACCCACAGTCATAGCACAGTCTCAACACCCACAGTCATAGCACAGTCTCAACACCCACAGTCATAGTACATTCTCAACACCCACAGTCATAGTACATTCTCAACACCCACAGTCATAGCAGTCTCAACACCCACAGTCATAGAACAGTCTCAACACCCACAGTCATAGTACATTCTCAGCACCCACAGTCATAGTACATTCTCAACACCCACAGTCATAGCACAGTCTCAACACAAACAGTCATAGTACAGTCTCAACACCCACAGTCATAGTACAATCTCAACACCCACAGTCATAGTACATTCTCAACACCCACAGTCATAGCACAGTCTCAACACCCACAGTCATAGTACATTCTCAACACCCACAGTCATAGCACATTCTCAACACCCACAGTCATAGCAGTCTCAACACCCACAGTCATAGCACAGTCTCAACACCCACAGTCATAGTACATTCTCAGCACCCACAGTCATAGTACATTCTCAACACCCACAGTCATAGTACATTCTCAACACCCACAGTCATAGCACATTCTCAACACCCACAGTCATAGTACATTCTCAACACCCACAGTCATAGCACAGTCTCAACACCCACAGTCATAACACCCACAGTCATAACACAGTCTCAACACCCACAGTCATAACACAGTCTCAACACCCACAGTCATAACACAGTCTCAACACCCACAGTCATAACATAGTCTCAACACCCACAGTCATAACACAGTCTCAACACCCACAGTCATAGCACAGTCTCAACACCCACAGTCATAGCACAGTCTCAACACCCACAGTCATAACACAGTCTCAACACCCACAGTCATAGCACAGTCTCAACACCCACAGTCATAGTACATTCTCAACACCCACAGTCATAGTACATTCTCAACACCCACAGTCATAGCACAGTCTCAACACCCACAGTCATAGCACAGTCTCAACACCCACAGTCATAGTACATTCTCAACACACACAGTCATAGCACATTCTCAACACCCACAGTCATAGCAGTCTCAACACCCACAGTCATAGCACAGTCTCAACACCCACAGTCATAGTACATTCTCAGCACCCACAGTCATAGTACATTTTCAACATCCACAGTCATAGTACATTCTCAACACCCACAGTCACAGCACATTCTCAACACCCACAGTCATAGTACATTCTCAACACCCACAGTCATAGCACAGTCTCAACACCCACAGTCATAACACCCACAGTCATAACACAGTCTCAACACCCACAGTCATAACACAGTCTCAACACCCACAGTCATAACACAGTCTCAACACCTACAGTCATAACATAGTCTCAACACCCACAGTCATAACACAGTCTCAACACCCACAGTCATAGCACAGTCTCAACACCCACAGTCATAGCACAGTCTCAACACCCACAGTCATAACATAGTCTCAACACCCACAGTCATAACACAGTCTCAACACCCACAGTCATAGCACAGTCTCAACACCCACAGTCATAACACAGTCTCAAAACCCATAGTCACAACATAGTCTAAACACCCACAGTCATAACACAGTCTCGAAACCCACAGTTATAACACAGTCTCAACACCCACAGTCATAGCACAGTCTCAACAGCCACAGTCATAACACAGTCTCAACACCCACAGTCAAAACACAGTCTCAACACCCACAGTCATAGCACAGTCGCAACACCCACAGTCATAGCACAGTCTCAACACCCACAGTCATAACACAGTCTCGAAACCCACAGTTATAACACAGTCTCAACACCCACAGTCATAGCACAGTCTCAACAGCCACAGTCATAACACAGTCTCAACACCCACAGTCAAAACACAGTCTCAACACCCACAGTCATAGCACAGTCGCAACACCCACAGTCATAGCACAGTCTCAACACCCACAGTCATAGTACATTCTCAACACCCACAGTCATAGCACAGTCTCAACACCCACAGTCATAGTACATTCTCAACACCCACAGTCATAGTACATTCTCAACACCCACAGTCATAGCACAGTCTCAACACCCACAGTCATAGTACATTCTCAACACCCACAGTCATAGTACATTCTCAACACCCACAGTCATAGCACAGTCTCAACACCCACAGTCATAGTACATTCTCAACACCCACAGTCATAGTACATTCTCAACACCCACAGTCATAGCACAGTCTCAACACCCACAGTCAGAGCACAGTCTCAACACCCACAGTCATAGTACATTCTCAACACCCACAGTCATAGTACATTCTCAACACCCACAGTCATAGCACAGTCTCAACACCCACAGTCATAGTACATTCTCAACACCCACAGTCATAGCACAGTCTCAACACCCACAGTCATAGTACATTCTCAACACCCACAGTCATAGTACATTCTCAACACCCACAGTCATAGCACAGTCTCAACACCCACAGTCATAGTACATTCTCAGCACCCACAGTCATAGTACATTCTCAACACCCACAGTCATAGTACATTCTCAACACCCACAGTCATAGCACAGTCTCAACACCCACAGTCATAGTACATTCTCAACACCCACAGTCATAGTACATTCTCAACACCCACAGTCATAGCACAGTCTCAACACCCACAGTCATAGTACATTCTCAACACCCACAGTCATAGTACATTCTCAACACCCACAGTCATAGCACAGTCTCAACACCCACAGTCATAGTACATTCTCAACACCCACAGTCATAGTACATTCTCAACACCCACAGTCATAGCACAGTCTCAACACCCACAGTCATAGTACATTCTCAACACCCACAGTCATAGTACATTCTCAACACCCACAGTCATAGCACAGTCTCAACACCCACAGTCAGAGCACAGTCTCAACACCCACAGTCATAGTACATTCTCAACACCCACAGTCATAGTACATTCTCAACACCCACAGTCATAGCACAGTCTCAACACCCACAGTCATAGTACATTCTCAACACCCACAGTCATAGCACAGTCTCAACACCCACAGTCATAGTACATTCTCAACACCCACAGTCATAGCACAGTCTCAACACCCACAGTCATAGTACATTCTCAACACCCACAGTCATAGTACATTCTCAACACCCACAGCCATAGCACAGTCTCAACACCCACAGTCATAGTACATTCTCAGCACCCACAGTCATAGTACATTCTCAACACCCACAGTCATAGTACATTCTCAACACCCACAGTCATAGCACAGTCTCAACACCCACAGTCATAGTACATTCTCAGCACCCACAGTCATAGTACATTCTCAACACCCACAGTCATAGCACAGTCTCAACACCCACAGTCATAGCACAGTCTCAACACCCACAGTCATAGTACATTCTCAACACCCACAGTCATAGTACATTCTCAACACCCACAGTCATAGCAGTCTCAACACCCACAGTCATAGAACAGTCTCAACACCCACAGTCATAGTACATTCTCAGCACCCACAGTCATAGTACATTCTCAACACCCACAGTCATAGCACAGTCTCAACACAAACAGTCATAGTACAGTCTCAACACCCACAGTCATAGTACAATCTCAACACCCACAGTCATAGTACATTCTCAACACCCACAGTCATAGCACAGTCTCAACACCCACAGTCATAGTACATTCTCAACACCCACAGTCATAGCACATTCTCAACACCCACAGTCATAGCAGTCTCAACACCCACAGTCATAGCACAGTCTCAACACCCACAGTCATAGTACATTCTCAGCACCCACAGTCATAGTACATTCTCAACACCCACAGTCATAGTACATTCTCAACACCCACAGTCATAGCACATTCTCAACACCCACAGTCATAGTACATTCTCAACACCCACAGTCATAGCACAGTCTCAACACCCACAGTCATAACACCCACAGTCATAACACAGTCTCAACACCCACAGTCATAACACAGTCTCAACACCCACAGTCATAACACAGTCTCAACACCCACAGTCATAACATAGTCTCAACACCCACAGTCATAACACAGTCTCAACACCCACAGTCATAGCACAGTCTCAACACCCACAGTCATAGCACAGTCTCAACACCCACAGTCATAACACAGTCTCAACACCCACAGTCATAGCACAGTCTCAACACCCACAGTCATAGTACATTCTCAACACCCACAGTCATAGTACATTCTCAACACCCACAGTCATAGCACAGTCTCAACACCCACAGTCATAGCACAGTCTCAACACCCACAGTCATAGTACATTCTCAACACACACAGTCATAGCACATTCTCAACACCCACAGTCATAGCAGTCTCAACACCCACAGTCATAGCACAGTCTCAACACCCACAGTCATAGTACATTCTCAGCACCCACAGTCATAGTACATTTTCAACATCCACAGTCATAGTACATTCTCAACACCCACAGTCACAGCACATTCTCAACACCCACAGTCATAGTACATTCTCAACACCCACAGTCATAGCACAGTCTCAACACCCACAGTCATAACACCCACAGTCATAACACAGTCTCAACACCCACAGTCATAACACAGTCTCAACACCCACAGTCATAACACAGTCTCAACACCTACAGTCATAACATAGTCTCAACACCCACAGTCATAACACAGTCTCAACACCCACAGTCATAGCACAGTCTCAACACCCACAGTCATAGCACAGTCTCAACACCCACAGTCATAACATAGTCTCAACACCCACAGTCATAACACAGTCTCAACACCCACAGTCATAGCACAGTCTCAACACCCACAGTCATAACACAGTCTCAAAACCCATAGTCACAACATAGTCTAAACACCCACAGTCATAACACAGTCTCGAAACCCACAGTTATAACACAGTCTCAACACCCACAGTCATAGCACAGTCTCAACAGCCACAGTCATAACACAGTCTCAACACCCACAGTCAAAACACAGTCTCAACACCCACAGTCATAGCACAGTCGCAACACCCACAGTCATAGCACAGTCTCAACACCCACAGTCATAACACAGTCTCAACACCCACAGTCATAGCACAGTCTCAACACCCACGGTCATAACACAGTCTCAACACCCACAGTCATAGCACAGTCTCAACACCCACAGTCATAACACAGTCTCAACACCCACAGTCATAACACAATCTCAACACCCACAGTCACAACACAGTCTCAACACCCACAGTCATAACACAGTCTCAACACCCACAGTCATAACACAGTCTCAACACCCACAGTCACAGCACAGACTCAACACCCACAGTCATAACACAGTCTCAACACCCACAGTCATAACACAGGCTCAACACCCACAGTCATAGCACAGTCTCAACACCCACAGTCATAACACAGTCTCAACACCCACAGTCATAACACAGTCTCAACACCCACAGTCATAGCACAGTCTCAACACCCACAGTCATAGCACAGTCTCAACACCCACAGTCATAACACAGTCTCAACACCCACAGTCATAGCACAGTCTCAACACCCAC
The DNA here is from genome assembly GCF_038502225.1 of Cherax quadricarinatus. Lineage (NCBI taxonomy): Eukaryota > Metazoa > Arthropoda > Malacostraca > Decapoda > Parastacidae > Cherax > Cherax quadricarinatus. The sequence continues at coordinate 46,069,978 of NC_091305.1, forward strand.
AGTCATAACACAGTCTCAACACCCAAAGTCATAGCACAGTCTCAACACCCACAGTCATAACACCCACCGTCATAACACAGTCTCAACACCCACAGTCATATCACAGTCTCAACACCCACAGTCATAGCACAGTCTCAACACCCACAGTCATAGCACAGTCTCAACACCCACAGTCGTAGCACAGTCTCAACACCCACAGTCATAACACAGTCTCAACACCCACAGTCATAACACAGTCTCAACACCCACAGTCATAACACAGTCTCAACACCCACAGTCATAACACAGTCTCAACACCCACAGTCATAGCACAGTCTCAACACCCACAGTCATAACACAGTCTCAACACCCACAGTCATAGCACAGTCTCAACACCCACAGTCGTAGAACAGTCTCAACACCCACAGTCATAACACAGTCTCAACACCCACAGTCATAACACAGTCTCAACACCCACAGTCATAACACAGTCTCAACACCCACAGTCATAACACAGTCTCAACACCCACAGTCATAACACAGTCTCAACACCCACAGTCATAACACAGTCTCAACACCCACAGTCATAGCACAGTCTCAACACCCACAGTCATAACACAGTCTCAACACCCACAGTCATAGCACAGTCTCAACACCCACAGTCATAACACAGTCTCAACACCCACAGTCGTAGCACAGTCTCAACACCCACAGTCATAGCAGTCTCAACACCCACATTCATAGCACAGCCTCAACACCCACAGTCATAGCACAGTCTCAACACCCACAGTCATAACACAGTCTCAACAGCCACAGTCATAACACAGTCTCAACACCCACAGTCATAACACAGTCTCAACACCCACAGTCATTGCACAGTCTCAACACCCACAGTCGTAGCTCAGTCTCAACACCCACAGTCATAACACAGTCTCAACACCCACAGTCATAACACAGTCTCAACACCAACAGTTAAAACACAGTCTCAACACCCACAGTCATAACACAGTCTCAACACCCACAGTCATAACACAGTCTCAACACCCACAGTTATAACACAGTCTCAACACCCACAGTTATAACACAGTCTCAACACCCACAGTCATAACACAGTCTCAACACCCACTGTCATAACACAGTCTCAACACCCACAGTCATAACACAGTCTCAACACCCACAGTCATAACACAGTCTCAACACCCACAGTCATAACACAGTCTCAACACCCACAGTCATAACACAGTCTCAACACCCACAGTCATAACACAGTCTCAACACCCACAGTCATAACACTGTCTCAACACCCACAGTCATAGCACAGTCTCAACACCCACAGTCATAACACAGTCTCAACACCCACAGTTATAACACAGTCTCAACACTCACAGTCATAACACAGTCTCAACACGCACAGTCATAGCACAGTCTCAACACCCACAGTTATAACACAGTCTCAACACCCACAGTCATAGCACAGTCTCAACACCCACAGTCATAACACAGTCTCAACACCCACAGTCATAGCACAGTCTCAACACCCACAGTTATAACACAGTCTCAACACCCACAGTCATAGCACAGTCTCAACACCCACAGTCATAGCACAGTCTCAACACCCACAGTTATAACACAGTCTCAACACCCACAGTCATAACACAGTCTCAACACCCACAGTCATAACACAGTCTCAACACCCACAGTCATAGCACAGTCTCAACACCCACAGTTATAACACAGTCTCAACACCCACAGTTATAACACAGTCTCAACACCCACAGTCATAACACAGTCTCAACACCCACAGTCATAACACAGTCTCAACACCCACAGTCATAACACAGTCTCAACACCCACAGTCATAACACAGTCTCAACACCCACAGTCATAACACAGTCTCAACACCCACAGTTATAACACAGTCTCAACACCCACAGTTATAACACAGTCTCAACACCCACAGTCATAGCACAGTCTCAACACCCACAGTCATAACACAGTCTCAACACCCACAGTTATAACACAGTCTCAACACCCACAGTTATAACACAGTCTCAACACCCACAGTTATAACACAGTCTCAACACCCACAGTCATAGCACAGTCTCAACACCCACAGTCATAACACAGTCTCAACACCCACAGTTATAACACAGTCTCAACACCCACAGTTATAACACAGTCTCAACACCCACAGTTATAACACAGTCTCAACACCCACAGTCATAGCACAGTCTCAACACCCACAGTCATAGCACAGTCTCAACACCCACAGTTATAACAGTCTCAACACCCACAGTTATAACAGTCTCAACACCCACAGTCATAACACAGTCTCAACACCCACAGTCATAACACAGTCTCAACACCCACAGTCATAACACAGTCTCAACACACACAGTCATAACACAGTCTCAACACCCACAGTCATAACACAGTCTCAACACCCACAGTCATAACAGTCTCAACACCCACAGTCATAACACAGTCTCAACACCCACAGTCATAACACAGTCTCAACACCCACAGTCATAACACAGTCTCAACACCCACAGTCATAACACAGTCTCAACACCCACAGTCATAGCACAGTCTCAACAGCCACAGTCATAACACAGTCTCAACACCCACAGTCATAACACAGTCTCAACACCCACAGTCATAGCACAGTCGCAACACCCACAGTCATAGCACAGTCTCAACACCCACAGTCATAACACAGTCTCAACACCCACAGTCATAGCACAGTCTCAACACCCACAGTCATAACACAGTCTCAACACCCACAGTCATAACACAATCTCAACACCCACAGTCACAACACAGTCTCAACACCCACAGTCATAACACAGTCTCAACACCCACAGTCATAACACAGTCTCAACACCCACATTCACAGCACAGACTCAACACCCACAGTCATAACACAGTCTCAACACCCACAGTCATAACACAGGCTCAACACCCACAGTCATAGCACAGTCTCAACACCCACAGTCATAACACAGTCTCAACACCCACAGTCATAACACAGTCTCAACACCCACAGTCATAGCACAGTCTCAACACCCACAGTCATAGCACAGTCTCAACACCCACAGTCATAACACAGTCTCAACACCCACAGTCATAGCACAGTCTCAACACCCACAGTCATAACACAGTCTCAACACCCAAAGTCATAGCACAGTCTCAACACCCACAGTCATAACACCCACCGTCATAACACAGTCTCAACACCCACAGTCATATCACAGTCTCAACACCCACAGTCATAGCACAGTCTCAACACCCACAGTCATAGCACAGTCTCAACACCCACAGTCGTAGCACAGTCTCAACACCCACAGTCATAACACAGTCTCAACACCCACAGTCATAACACAGTCTCAACACCCACAGTCATAACACAGTCTCAACACCAACAGTCATAACACAGTCTCAACACCCACAGTCATAGCACAGTCTCAACACCCACAGTCATAACACAGTCTCAACACCCACAGTCATAGCACAGTCTCAACACCCACAGTCGTAGAACAGTCTCAACACCCACAGTCATAACACAGTCTCAACACACACAGTCATAACACAGTCTCAACACCCACAGTCATAACACAGTCTCAACACCCACAGTCATAACACAGTCTCAACACCCACAGTCATAACACAGTCTCAACACCCACAGTCATAACACAGTCTCAACACCCACAGTCATAGCACAGTCTCAACACCCACAGTCATAACACAGTCTCAACACCCACAGTCGTAGCACAGTCTCAACACCCACAGTCATAGCAGTCTCAACACCCACATTCATAGCACAGCCTCAACACCCACAGTCATAGCACAGTCTCAACACCCACAGTCATAACACAGTCTCAACAGCCACAGTCATAACACAGTCTCAACACCCACAGTCATAACACAGTCTCAACACCCACAGTCATTGCACAGTCTCAACACCCACAGTCGTAGCTCAGTCTCAACACCCACAGTCATAACACAGTCTCAACACCCACAGTCATAACACAGTCTCAACACCAACAGTTATAACACAGTCTCAACACCCACAGTCATAACACAGTCTCAACACCCACAGTCATAACACAGTCTCAACACCCACAGTTATAACACAGTCTCAACACCCACAGTTATAACACAGTCTCAACACCCACAGTCATAACACAGTCTCAACACCCACTGTCATAACACAGTCTCAACACCCACAGTCATAACACAGTCTCAACACCCACAGTCATAACACAGTCTCAACACCCACAGTCATAACACAGTCTCAACACCCACAGTCATAACACAGTCTCAACACCCACAGTCATAACACAGTCTCAACACCCACAGTCATAACACTGTCTCAACACCCACAGTCATATCACAGTCTCAACACCCACAGTCATAACACAGTCTCAACACCCACAGTTATAACACAGTCTCAACACCCACAGTCATAACACAGTCTCAACACGCACAGTCATAGCACAGTCTCAACACCCACAGTTATAACACAGTCTCAACACCCACAGTCATAGCACAGTCTCAACACCCACAGTCATAACACAGTCTCAACACGAACAGTCATAGCACAGTCTCAACACCCACAGTTATAACACAGTCTCAACACCCACAGTCATAGCACAGTCTCAACACCCACAGTCATAGCACAGTCTCAACACCCACAGTTATAACACAGTCTCAACACCCACAGTCATAACACAGTCTCAACACCCACAGTCATAACACAGTCTCAACACCCACAGTCATAGCACAGTCTCAACACCCACAGTTATAACACAGTCTCAACACCCACAGTTATAACACAGTCTCAACACCCACAGTCATAACACAGTCTCAACACCCACAGTCATAACACAGTCTCAACACCCACAGTCATAACACAGTCTCAACACCCACAGTCATAACACAGTCTCAACACCCACAGTCATAACACAGTCTCAACACCCACAGTTATAACACAGTCTCAACACCAACAGTTATAACACAGTCTCAACACCCACAGTCATAGCACAGTCTCAACACCCACAGTCATAACACAGTCTCAACACCCACAGTTATAACACAGTCTCAACACCCACAGTTATAACACAGTCTCAACACCCACAGTTATAACACAGTCTCAACACCCACAGTCATAGCACAGTCTCAACACCCACAGTCATAACACAGTCTCAACACCCACAGTTATAACACAGTCTCAACACCCACAGTTATAACACAGTCTCAACACCCACAGTTATAACACAGTCTCAACACCCACAGTCATAGCACAGTCTCAACACCCACAGTCATAGCACAGTCTCAACACCCACAGTTATAACAGTCTCAACACCCACAGTTATAACAGTCTCAACACCCACAGTCATAACACAGTCTCAACACCCACAGTCATAACACAGTCTCAACACCCACAGTCATAACACAGTCTCAACACCCACAGTCATAACACAGTCTCAACACCCACAGTCATAACACAGTCTCAACACCCACAGTCATAACACAGTCTCAACACCCACAGTCATAACACAGTCTCAACACCCAGAGTCATAACAGTCTCAACACCCACAGTCATAACACAGTCTCAACACCCACAGTCATAACACAGTCTCAACACCCACAGTCATAACACAGTCTCAACACCCACAGTCATAACACAGTCTCAACACCCACAGTCATAACACAGTCTCAACACCCACAGTTATAACACAGTCTCAACACCCACAGTCATAACACAGTCTCAACACCCACAGTCATAACACAGTCTCAACACCCACAGTCATAACACAGTCTCAACACCCACAGTCATAACACAGTCTCAACACCCACAGTCATAACACAGTCTCAACACCCACAGTCATAACACAGTCTCAACACCCACAGTCATAACACAGTCTCAACACCCACAGTCATAACAGTCTCAACACCCACAGTCATAACTCAGTCTCAACACCCACAGTTATAACACAGTCTCAACACCCACAGTCATAACACAGTCTCAACACCCACAGTTATAACACAGTCTCAACACCCACAGTCATAACACAGTCTCAACACCCACAGTCATAACACAGTCTCAACACCCACAGTCATAACACAGTCTCAACACCCACAGTCATAACACAGTCTCAACACCCACAGTCATAACACAGTCTCAACACCCACAGTCATAACACAGTCTCAACACCCACAGTCATAACACAGTCTCAACACCCACAGTCATAACACAGTCTCAACACCCACAGTCATAACACAGTCTCAACACCCACAGTTATAACACAGTCTCAACACCCACAGTCATAACACAGTCTCAACACCCACAGTTATAACACAGTCTCAACACCCACAGTTATAACAGAGTCTCAACACCCACAGTCATAACACAGTCTCAACACCCACAGTTATAACACAGTCTCAACACCCACAGTTATAACAGAGTCTCAACACCCACAGTCATAACACAGTCTCAACACCCACTGTTATAACACAGTCTCAACACCCACAGTTATAACACAGTCTCAACACCCACAGTTATAACACAGTCTCAACACCCACAGTTATAACACAGTCTCATCACCCACAGTTATAACACAGTCTCAACACCCACAGTTATAATACAGTCTCAACACCCACAGTCATAACACAGTCTCAACACCCACAGTCATAACACAGTCTCAACACCCACAGTCATAACACAGTCTCAACACCCACAGTCATAACACAGTCTCAACACCCACAGTCATAACACAGTCTCAACACCCACAGTCATAACACAGTCTCAACACCCACAGTCATAACACAGTCTCAACACCCACAGTTATAACACAGTCTCAACACCCACAGTCATAACACAGTCTCAACACCCACAGTTATAACACAGTCTCAACACCCACAGTTATAACAGAGTCTCAACACCCACAGTCATAACACAGTCTCAACACCCACAGTTATAACACAGTCTCAACACCCACAGTTATAACAGAGTCTCAACACCCACAGTCATAACACAGTCTCAACACCCACTGTTATAACACAGTCTCAACACCCACAGTTATAACACAGTCTCAACACCCACAGTTATAACACAGTCTCAACACCCACAGTTATAACACAGTCTCATCACCCACAGTTATAACACAGTCTCAACACCCACAGTTATAATACAGTCTCAACACCCACAGTCATAACACAGTCTCAACACCCACAGTTATAACACAGTCTCAACACCCACAGTTATAACACAGTCTCAACACCCACAGTTATAACACAGTCTCAACACCCACAGTTATAACACAGTCTCAACACCCACAGTTATAACACAGTCTCAACACCCACAGTTATAACACAGTCTCAACACCCACAGTCATAACACAGTCTCAACACCCACAGTCATAGCACAGTCTCAACAACCACAGTCATAGAACAGTCTCAACACCCACAGTTATAACACAGTCTCAACACCCACAGTAGTAGTGGTGCGAAAGAAGTGATTGTTGTGTATTTACTATAAATTCAACATTGTAACACCAGTAATGGCAGCTGCTGATACTAAGTCCCGACAGTATTCAGAAAAATATTTAAAATTTAGGTTCATAACTTTGTTTACCAGTGAAACAATGGCTATATGTCTATTATGTGAATAGACTTTCATGAAACCTTTGAAAATTAAAGACCATTCTGAAAAGGTTCACTCTGATATGAAAAATAAAGATGATTATTTAAAGACATTAAAAGAAAAAAAAGCAGAAAAATCAATCAAATTTAAGGACTTTTTCATAGCACATGCTAATGTTATTATTATTATTATTATTATTATTATTATTATTATTATTATTATTATTATTATTATTATTATTATTATTATTATTATTATTATTATTATTATTAAAAGAAGCGCTAGACCGCAAGAGTTATGTAGCGCTAATGTTGACAATAAAGGAGGACTGAAGGCATCATACATCTCCCACACCATAACAAACAAAGGAAAATCGCATACAGTTGGTGAGATCATAATTCCAGCAGTTACAGAGGTGATTGGAACTGTTAAGAAGACTCTCAGCTTGTCCTAAAATGTTTGTTATTAAGTGACTATACAGAGTCACGATGAACTGATGAGATGATACTGAAAACCCTCCTCACAGCAACTCCTCCTCACAGCAACTCCTCCTCACAGCAACTCCTCCTCACAGCAACTCCTCCTCACAGCAACTCCTCCTCACAGCAACTCCTCCTCACAGCAACTCCTCCTCACAGTAACTCCTCCTCACAGCAACTCCTCCTCACAGCAACTCCTCCTCACAGCAACTCCTCCTCACAGCAACTCCTCCTCACAGCAACTCCTCCTCACAGCAACTCCTCCTCACAGTAACTCCTCCTCACAGCAACTCCTCCTCACAGTAACTCCTCCTCACAGCAACTCCTCCTCACAGCAACTCCTCCTCACAGCAACTCCTCCTCACAGTAACTCCTCCTCACAGCAACTCCTCCTCACAGCAACTCCTCCTCACAGCAACTCCTCCTCACAGCAACTCCTCCTCACAGCAACTCCTCCTCACAGCAACTCCTCCTCACAGCAACTCCTCCTCACAGCAACTCCTCCTCACAGCAACTCCTCCTCACAGCAACTCCTCCTCACAGCAACTCCTCCTCACAGCAACTCCTCCTCACAGCAACTCCTCCTCACAGCAACTCCTCCTCACAGCAACACCTCCTCACAGCAACTCCCCTCACAGCAACTCCCCCTCACAGTAACTCCTCCTCACGGCAACTCCCCCTCACAGCAACTCCTCCTCACAGCAACTCCTCCTCACAGCAACTCCTCCTCACAGCAACTCCTCCTCACAGCAACTCCCCTCACAGCAACTCCCCCTCACAGCAACTCCTCCTCACAGCAACTCCTCCTCACAGCAACTCCCCCTCACAGCAACTCCTCCTCACAGCAACTCCTCCTCACAGCAACTCCTCCTCACAGCAACTCCTCCTCACAGCAACTCCCCTCACAGCAACTCCCCCTTACAGCAACTCCTCCTCACAGCAACTCCCCTCACAGCAACTCCTCCTTACAGCAACTCCCCTCACAGCAACTCCCCCCACAGCAACTCCTCCTCACAGCAACTCCTCCTCACAGCAACTCCTCCTCACAGCAACTCCTCCTCACAGCAACTCCTCCTCACAGCAACTCCTCCTCACAGCAACTCCTCCTCACAGCAACTCCTCCTCACAGCAACTCCCCCTCACAGCAACTCCTCCTAACAGCAACTCCTCCTCACAGCAACTTCCCCTCACAGCAACTCCCCCTTACAGCAACTCCCCTCACAGCAACTCCTCCTTACAGCAACTCCCCTCACAGCAACTCCCCCTCACAGCAACTCCTCCTCACAGCAACTCCTCCTCACAGCAACTCCTCCTCACAGCAACTCCTCCTCACAGCAACTCCTCCTCACAGCAACTCCCCCTCACAGCAACTCCTCCTCACAGCAACTCCTCCTCACAGCAACTCCTCCTCACAGCAACTCCCCCTCACAGCAACTCCTCCTCACAGCAACTCCTCCTCACAGCAACTCCTCCTCACAGCAACTCCCCCTCACAGCAACTCCTCCTCACAGCAACTCCTCCTCACAGCAACTTCTCCTCACAGCAACTCCCCCTCACAGCAACTCCCCCTCACAGCAACTCCTCCTCACAGCAACTCCTCCTCACAGCAACTTCCCCTCACAGCAACTCCTCCTCTCAGCAACTCCTCCTCACAGCAACTCCTCCTCACAGCAACTCCTCCTCACAGCAACTTCCCCTCACAGCAACTCCTCCTCACAGCAACTTCCCCTCACAGCAACTCCTCCTCACAGCAACTCCTCCTCACAGCAACTTCCCCTCACAGCAACTCCTCCTTACAGCAACTTCCCCTCACAGCAACTCCTCCTCACAGCAACTCCTCCTCACAGCAACTTCCCCTCACAGCAACTCCTCCTCACAGCAACTCCTCCTCACAGCAACTTCCCCTCACAGCAACTCCTCCTTACAGCAACTTCCCCTCACAGCAACTCCTCCTCACAGCAACTCCTCCTCACAGCAACTTCCCCTCACAGCAACTCGTCCTCACAGCAACTTCCCCTCACAGCAACTCCTCCTCACAGCAACTCCTCCTCACAGCAACTTCCCCTCACAGCAACTCCTCCTTACAGCAACTTCCCCTCACAGCAACTCCTCCTCACAGCAACTCCTCCTCACAGCAACTTCCCCTCACAGCAACTCCTCCTCACAGCAACTCCTCCTTACAGCAACTTCCCTTCACAGCAACTCCTCCTTACAGCAACTTCCCCTCACAGCAACTCCTCCTCACAGCAACTCCTCCTCACAGCAACTTCCCCTCACAGCAACTCCTCCTCACAGCAACTCCTCCTCACAGCAACTTCCCCTCACAGCAACTCCCTCTTACAGCAACTCCCCCTCACAGCAACTCCCATTCAGAGCAACTCCTCCTCACAGAAACTCCCCCTCATGGCAACTCCCCCTCACAGCAACTCCTCCTCGCAGCAACTCCTCCTCACAGCAACTCCCCCTTACAGCAACTCCCCTCACAGCAACTCCCCCTCACAGCAACTCCCCCTCACAACAACTCCTCCTCACAGCAACTCCTCCTCACAGCAACTCCCCCTCACAGCAACTCCTCCTCACAGCAACTCCCCCTCACAGCAACTCCCCCTCACAGCAACTCCTCCTCACAGCAACTCCCCCTCACAGCAACTCCTCCTCACAGCAACTCCCCCTTACAGCAACTCCTGTTGAGAAATGGTTTACCAGCTAAGATATAATTTTAAATATAGGGAATACTTAGCTGACAAAAGACAGCAAATCGTCTACACAGCCGCCCCTGCAGACGAGGTCTTGAATTGTTGTCATGATCATCTCTCAACGGGCTGTAATAGATCATATTATGTAAACAATAAATTACCCCTAGGGGGTGTTATGTCAGCATATTTCATTCACTGATTGCTGAAAAACTTGCTTGTGTGGACTCAAAAGTCCGCACCTCTCTGCCGACTATAGGTTGATTACAAACTCCTTGCGACTCAAGAACTGCGCAGTCCCCCGTACTACAAGAAATTCGTAATCTACCTTGCTCTTGTAGCGTGAGCTATGGTGTTCTTCACACCTTCGACAGGTATCAGTGACTTGATAGAAGCTGAAGTGTCCTTGGATGTCCACGTCTTCCATAGTCTAGGAATACGCATACTGGTACACTATGTTCCACAAGATTTGTCTTTATTGTTCACAGTCTTATTACTAAAGAAACTGATCACACTTCTCTGTAAGTGTTTATTGTGTTTTATGAGACACTTTGTTCACACTAACTCACGGATCAGTGTTCTTTGTTGGTTATCCTGGCGTCAGTGTGACTCTCAGTAGAGTCAAAAGTAATCTGAAGACGTCACAACGCCCCACGCCGTCACTGCCCCTCGCACATAAAGGAAAAGCTGACCTAGTAATTTTTCTTCCTTGCCACTTCCTCCATGAAGCAAAGCAGAATGTTTAAATCTTGCTGTCTTAAGCATAGACAACAATGTACACTATCTTTACCATGGTAATAAAGTGGGAGTAGGATTTTCCCTAATTGTTCTGCTAAGGTAAGAGATGGACTGTCTTTTATTAAACTACACTTTACAACATTGGTCCGCAAGGAGCGTCGAGCCACGTCGCATACTGGTACTGCATCTGGGATCAATTACTCGCTGAAGCAGTAAACAAGATGCTTGCCCCTTCTGAGAGGGCTGGACCCCTCAGGGCTGAAAGGGGCTGAAAGGGGCTGAAGGGGGCTGATTCCCCCTCCTGGAGAAAATTTCTCCACAACTCCCCCTCTCAGCAACTCCCTCCACAGCAACTCCCCTCACAGAAAGTCCCCTCACAGCAACTCCTCCTCACAGCAACTCCCCCTCACAGCAACTCCCCCTCACAGCAACTCCCCCTCACAGCAACTCCTCCTCACAGCAACTCCCCCTCACAGCAACTCCCCCTCACAGCAACTCCCCCCTCACAACAACTCCCCCTCACAGCAACTCCCCCTCACAGCAACTCCTCCTCACAGCAACTCCCCCTCACAGCAACTCCCCCTCACAGCAACTTAGCTTCAGCACTCCAAATTTTCTCTCCAACCTCGAAGAGTCAACTTTCGGCAGCTCAGATGTTCTTATGGTCTATGTGAGTTATTACAGTAGAAGTCAAAAATGCATTGTTGACGAATTATTATTGGCCAACTATCTTAAAGGTGATGTAAAAGGTGAAACACTTTTTTCAGAATTTTGGAGGAGTATTTGGAGAAGCACAATATACACCACAACAATGTTACTGCAGTGGCTAGTGATGGTGCACCAGCAATGTTACTACTGATGGCGCACCAGCAATGTTATTACTGATGGTGCACCAGCAATGTTACTACTGATGGTGCACCAGCAATGTTTCTACTGATGGTGCACCATCAATGTTACTACTGATGGTGCACCAGCAATGTTACTACTGATGGTGCACCATCAATGTTACTACTGATGGTGCACCAGCAATGTTTCTACTGATGGTGCACCATCAATGTTACTACTGATGGTGCACCAGCAATGTTACTACTGATGGCGCACCAGCAATGTTACTACTGATGGTGCACCAGCAATGTTACTACTGATGGTGCACCATCAATGTTACTACTGATGGTGCACCATCAATGTTACTACTGATGGTGCACCAGCAATGTTTCTACTGATGGTGCACCATCAATGTTACTACTGATGGTGCACCATCAATGTTACTACTGATGGTGCACCAGCAATGTTTCTACTGATGGTGCACCATCAATGTTACTACTGATGGTGCACCAGCAATGTTACTACTGATGGCGCACCAGCAATGTTACTACTGATGGTGCACCAGCAATGTTACTACTGATGGCGCACCAGCAATGTTACTACTGATGGTGCACCATCAATGTTACTACTGATGGTGCACCAGCAATGTTTCTACTGATGGTGCACCATCAATGTTACTACTGATGGTGCACCAGCAATGTTACTACTGATGGCGCACCAGCAATGTTACTACTGATGGTGCACCAGCAATGTTACTACTGATGGTGCACCATCAATGTTACTACTGATGGTGCACCAGCAATGTTACTGCTGATGGTGCACCAGCAATGTTACTACTGATTTTGCACCATCAATGTTACTACTGATGGTGCACCAACAATGTTACTACTGATGATGCACCAGCAATGTTACTACTGATGGTGCATCAGCAATGTTACTACTGATGGTGCACCAACAACGTTACTACTGATGATGCACCATCAATGTTACTACTGATGGTGCATCAGCAATGTTACTACTGATGGTGCATCAGCAATGTTACTACTGATGGTGCACCAACAATGTTACTACTGATGATGCACCATCAATGTTACTACTGATGGTGCATCAGCAATGTTACTACTGATGGTGCACCAACAATGTTACTACTGATGGTGTGCAAGAATGGTATATAATACCGACAAGATGAAATTAAGACACATGTGCAACATCTGGGTATCTTTATTGTAGACGTTTCGCCATCCAGTGGCTTTATCAAAACAAATTCCAGGACATAACTTGAAGACAGTAGGACTACTACAACTAACCCATCTCTTTGGGAAGGACCTACTTCCACTTGGGAATCCCGCCTACCAGTGACTATGCCCTCGTTTGCTACACCTGACGTCAGTATATAAGTGCCAGGCTCCTTGATTCTGCTTCAGAATCTCCACGACTACGGTGCACTTCGCACCTACTCCAAGGATGAGGGACTGATTACCTCATCTTCTGTATATAGTCCTACTGTCTATATACATTGTTCAGAAGTAGCAGCTTAAATGGCTATTAGAGCAATGTAAATACTGTTGTTAAATACCCTTGGCCATGAGCAGTGGCTAATCCATTTTTACTTGTTTTCCCAAGTTCATACATGGTTGAAAGTGGTTTTTAGCCATGCAAATGTAATTCTAAGCAGAGGAACAAAGTGAACTAGAAGAGCGTGGTGACTTACCATTAAAACTCATGAATCACCAACCAAATATCAGTGACCTTCTTGACACATATCGGATACATCCTTCACATTAATGTTACATCTTACTTTTTTCATAATTTAAATATTACCTATGTTTTATGAAATTATTATTATCATTATTATTATTATTATTATTATTATTATTATTATTATTATTATTATTATTATTATTATTATTATTATTATTATTATTATTGGTAGTACTACTAGTTAAAGCACTATTTATTAGATTATTTTCATATAATAAATGTTTTTGGGTTGATGAAGAATGTGAAGCATGATGATGAAGGTGTAGATGAGGTGAAGAGTTTGAGGGAGTCTTGGTTTACCCCAGTTACGTTCTCTCTTCTTACGATCACGTAAGTACACACTCATGGCATACCTGGACGTGATCATAATGTTTCAAGTCGTCTCATTACGTCTCGTGATGTGTCTATTAAGAATCAGGTGAAGTTTCTGAGACATGTAGCGACTGGGATCCTGTACAGAATTATGAAAAAAATGTTGAAGCTCAGTGTCATTTAGAAGTTCCTTGACTCACGCCTGTAAGTGAAGTTCCTTGACTCACGCCTGTAAGTGAAGTTCCCTGACTCACGCCTGTAAGTGAAGTTCCCTGACTCACGCCTGTAAGTGAAGTTCCCTGACTCACGCCTGTAAGTGAAGTTCCCTGACTCACGCCTGTAAGTGAAGTTCCCTGACTCACGCCTGTAAGTGAAGTTCCCTGACTCACGCCTGTAAGTGAAGTTCCCTGACTCACGCCTGTAAGTGAAGTTCCCTGACTCACGCCTGTAAGTGAAGTTCCCTGACTCACGCCTGTAAGTGAAGTTCGTACCTCAATTAGTCTTGCTGGATTTTACATGCCATTTATTGCTAATTTTTCTACCAGTGCTGCTCTATTTACTCATTTTCTTAAGAATAACTTTCAGATTAAATGAACTGGAATTCAAGAAAAAGCTTTCTTATCGCTAATAAATTATCAGCACCTTTCCTTAAATGTCATGACTTTAACGAACTTCACCTTGACTATTGATGTCAACTTAGTATCAGTGTTGTCTGGCCGCAGGAGACCCAGGAAACGTAACTATGCTAGTAGAGTACTTACAAAATCTGTCACTGGACAAGAGGTCGTAGACATGGTTTGGGCTCTGAGTTATTTTTGAGACATTATCTCTCAGTACCCCATCTTTTTCTTTCATTATAACTCACTATTGCAAATAACACTATTGCAAACAAATCATCGAACAGATGGAGTTTGAACCTATGACAAGTGAATGGTTAAGGCACTGGCCTCTGCTTTGTAGAACTCACCCGCCATGCGTTCAACCCTCACCCATTCCCTGATTTATCTTTATTATACTTTTTCCGGATAAGAAAAACGTAGTGGCTGATGCCTTGTCAAAGTATATCATTTTTCTTATGACTGATGTCTCTTTCTCCAATGGAGATATTGAGAGCCCAAGATGCAGACCTGATTTGGTCACCTGTACGTGACTAAAGATGATGCCATTCTGAGAGTCAGAGTATCTATGCCTGTTAAAGACCTGATGATTTATTAGTGTATTTTGTGCTGCATCGCTAAATTGATCCTCCCTTACAGAATAATGCAAGAGGCTCAAATTTTATTATGCAGTACCCAGAAACACGAAAGTCTTAGGAAAGAACGTCTGTTGTCCTGTTGACGAATTTCATGACCTTGAAGAAAGGTCCACTGTACAGTGGACCTTCGGCTAACGATATTAATTGGTACCCGAGAACGAATATCGTTATCGTTGCTGCTGATGATCAATAACTTCTCACTTTACTGTGAAATCCTTCCTGTTCCTGACGAAACTACCGAGACAGTACCTAATGCATTCACACATTCGCCGTCACTCCTATTTTCGGGTTCTCTCCAGTAATGGTTCTGTATTTATAAATGCAACGATCAGGGATCTTTTCTTCAAATGCGTAGCGATCATCGCTAATTCTGTCACCTGGAATGACGCAATTCTAGATATGCAGAGTGTGTTATTGTCTTGTTTAACAGCATGATAGGAGATACCTCCCCCTCCCCCACGCTTTGTGTTGTATAAGTATGATGCTAAGTGTCTTCCGCACGAGATCTTGTTTTCTCTTCAACAATATTGTTATGATGTTCGTGATCTCAGTGCGTAATGGATTCGGAACTCTCATCTTGCCTTGCAGAGAGACCGGGATACCTCACAAAGGCAACTATTATTTTTTTCTGATTCTATCAGTGGTTCCGCTCAAGTGTCAAGTAGCACCAAGCTGTAAAGAAATGTTATAGAATACCTAAAGTGGTCCTTAACTATATTAATCTGTTTTGAGTCCTCAGAGAGCTAAGATAAAATATATCTTATATCTCCACTTGTATACCTCAGTCATATCTTCCCTCGTTCTGTGTTCTTCCTTAGAGTGTACGTTCAGGGGTCATCAATTTATCTTCGTAAGAAAGAGTCCTCATACCGTGGATTAAAGAAAAGACCGGGTGCGGGGCTGGCTTTTAAGACAACATCTCACTCTGTGTGTAGTGGGAATGAGACGTTTATGCAACATTTAGGATTCTTTGATAGGGGAAACGTTTCGCCAGCCATTGGCTTCCTCAGTCCATTACAGATATGAATAGTGGAAGATGTGGAGGAGTTTGAGGTAATCAGTCCCTCAGTCTTGGAGGTTGGTGAAGAGCACCGTAGTCTTCGCCAACTCCAGGGTTGAGGGACTGATTGCCTTATCTTTTGTAAATAGTTCTACATTCTTCTCATTAAGTCCTTGTATTGATAAAGCCACTGGATGGCGAAACATCTACAAATAAAGATACCCACATGTTGCACATGTGTATAATTCTTTATCTTGTCAGGATTATACACCATTCATGTACATCAATGTTGTACCGAGATGTATAACCCTGAGGTTTCTGTTATTTATACCACTTGGTATAATACCAAGGTGTCTGCCGAGCTTATTACTGACACTTACCTGGCTTGGCTTCGAGTTTCTGTTATACAGGATATCAAAGTATAATCAAGTTCTACATTATTGACTTATACTTGCAAGAGTTATTTAATTTCCCAAGAATTTGGACTTTATATATCTCCAGAGAGAACTGCATCTGCCATTTTTCAGACTACGACATTAAATTGATTAAATCATTCTGAAGCTATATGACTTTACTCAAGTATCATTTCGTTTCTTCGTCAGATGAGGATTTAGACACACGTGCAACATCTGGATATCTTTATGCGAAATCGTTCCGCCATCCAGTGGCTTTATCAATACAATTCAAGGACATAATGTGGAGAATGTAGAATTATATACAAAAGAATTCGAGACAAATGAGACGATAGCTGGTCCCAGAAGAACGATACCCGTGACTGCCTCCCATTCTGATTTAACTCAATTCAGAACTTTCTGCACTACGATGATCATGGGGTAACTTACACTGTGTTTAAAATTAAAATAGTAATAAGAAGAGAAGGGGCAGAGGGAAGTCCAACATTGTCCAAAACGTTTCTTCTGGGTAACAGGCGGTGGCGGCTCGTAGCGCCAGTAATACCTATACTATCGTACTGCATCATACTTGTATTTTTAATAATTTTTTATATCGTTTCAACAAAAATTTAAAAATTCGCTTATAAATACATTGAAAACAACATACAACAGATTTTTCTTGTAATATATTTGTTAGTTGCAAATTATTTTAACGTAAGGTTAATGAAGTCATACGTCTGGCAGGGAGCATCTGGGGGGGGGGACTGCAGCTCTGCAGCTCCTATGGACGAGCAGCCACTGGTAATAGGGGTTTGCTTGGCAAAGTTTGATTAGGCTGGCTTCACAGGCCTCCGGGTTGTATTTAATAATATATATATAGCCAATGTTTCCAGTTTTCATGTTAGTTTTTTAATCTGAGCGAAGAATTTGTTCGTTTCTGAAGCGAATTCGATTAGGATGCACAACACTCCTTAATATTTATATTTCATTGACAAACTTTCTAAAGCAACTATGCGTGTTACACGAATTTTTAAGTGCAAGTATCTTCACGGTATGTGTCTACACTGTGTGTCTAAACACAGTAGGCTGTGTCTACTCTGTGAGTCTACACACTGTGAATCTATACACTATGTCAACGCACTGAGTCAGCACAGTGTCGACCCACACTATATACCACAACAATAAAACACACTACACACTACAACGTGGGGGTCGTGAGTATGTTTACTATCTAAACTTCTGAGTTTCACAGTTTACGCTTTTTTTTCCACGAAACCAAAATCAACCTCACAAAAGGCAGCGCGGCTGGAAATGTTTGTCAGTTTGCTTGTCAGTAGCATAGGACAACGTGAGCCTGGATTAGACTGTATTCCTCTAGATGCGGTGATCAATTATCCAGATGAAGTAGAGGTCATTGTTGTGTATGTATACGTCAGTGAGAGAGAAAGGTGTTTTAGTTACCCTCGCATGAGAGTACAAGAACAATTGTGTGTACTGGGACTGAGTCTTCTGTAAGATAACGATACCAGCTGAGGTAAAAAACTTAAATCAATACATTAATAAACATTCCCTTCACTGTAATACAACACTATCACAGATTATGGCCTAATCTCTTGAAAACCCAGTTGAAGGCAATTCGAACATTGTTGTGGGTTCTTGAAGCAGGGATTGTTATCGTAGTATTCGGTGTTCGGTCTGCCGACTATCTAAGGCCCACTTTACCCTGCTTTATGCTTGTGGTTGCAGTCGGTGTTTGGGAAGCTGTTATCGCTTTCAAAGGCTCACATGAACTCTTGTAAGCATCGCCACCACCACCGCCTCAAATTTCATAAAGAATGCACCGCGAGTCAGCAGGATTTCGTAGACCACAAATTCTTCTTAACCTTATGCTGTCTCTAGGCATAAGAAAACAAAACAACATATATTCGAAAGCTGAGTAGATTGCAATAGCTTAAATGTTAAATCCTTACTACTGGATGATGACCGCATTTGCTGCATATGAAGGGATGTGAACCGCAAAGGCTCGATAGTCTCGCCTTTGAGCACAACGGAAGCAGCTGGCGACGTGTGAGGCTTCTGGTTCTGAAGTGTTGAGTAGCTCTGAATAGCTCCCACCCGCGGGTAAACATGATTAAGCCAAGTAATCTGGGTCGATTAACAGCTCTCAAACAGCGTCCTTATCAGCGTGTGATTATTAAGGTGTTTGTGCCAGGTGGTCTGAAATTACGTCAAGGGATTTATACATTTACTGCGATGTTTGCGCACTGCCTCATCATGGATGCTGATTTGATACAATAATTTGAACTGTGAATAAAATTTTGGAGTTTACTATATTTTTAATCTCTATTAGTTATTTCGTTTAAATAAATATGTAAGAGGTATGTTTACATATATTCCCAATTTCATGCATTCCTGTAGTGGTTGTTGTCGCAATTGTTATTTCCTTTTTTTCTTCGTCTAAGATTTCTGTGTCAACACTCCACTGGCTACCTAATAAATCATGGAATGGGCAGGATTTGAACCCATGGTAAGAAAGTCCCAAAACTCACTTGCCATGGGTTCAAACCCAATTCAATCCATGATTTGCTTGCAATCGCGTTATTAGGATTCCGTGAGGCAAGCAAATAAGTTACGATGACTTGCTGGTAGCAGTCAAAAAGTCTCTTGCAAGCAGCACTCTGTCTTACATCACAGAAATAGTTCATTTACTTATTGCAGGTAAATTCACCAACCTCGGGCAGATGAATGGAGGGTCAGGCAACCTAGAAGACCGTAGCACCACTCTGAACTTCAAAACCTGTTTACATTTGTCTAGCAATACTAGCCTGGTTGATCAGACCTTGATCCACCATGAGGCCTGGTCTCAGACCGAGCCGCAGGGGCGTTGACCCCCGAAATCCTTTCCAGGTAAACTCAAGGTAAGGGATGACTCATCGACTGCATCGTTAGTTATCCGAGCAGTACGCGACTCTCCCAGAGCGGATAAGAACATAACATTAGAAAGAAGGAACACTGCAGCAGGCTTACTGGCCCATGCGAGGCAGGTCCAAGTCTACTGGTGTAGTAGATATGTAGCCTTAACGACCCTAGTGTAGTGTATATATATAACCTTAATGACCCTACTGTAGCAGATATGTAACCTTAACGACCCTAGTGTAGCAGATATGTAGCCTTAATGACCCTAGTGTAGCAGATATGTAGCCTTAATGACCCTAGTGTAGTAGATATGTAGCCTTAACGACCCTAGTGTAGCAGATATGTAACCTTAATGACCCTAGTGTAGTAGATAAGTAGCCTTAATGACCCTAGTGTAGCAGATATGTAGCCTTAATGACCCTAGTGTAGCATATATGTAGCCTTATTGACCCTAGTGTAACAGATATGTAGCCTTAATGACCCTAGTGTAGCAGATATGTAGCCTTAATGACCCTAGTGTAGTAGATATGTAGCCTTAATGACCCTAGTGTAGCAGATATGTAACCTTAATGACCCTAGTGTAGTAGATATGTAGCCTTAATGACCCTAGTGTAGCAGATATGTAGCCTTAATGACCCTAGTGTAGCATATATGTAGCCTTAATGACCCTAGTGTAACAGATATGTAGCCTTAATGACCCTAGTGTAGCAGATATGTAGCCTTAATGACCCTAGTGTAGCAGATATGTAGCCTTAATGACCCTAGTGTAGCAGATATGTAGCCTTAATGACCCTAGTGTAGCAGATATGTAGCCTTAATGACCCTAGTGTAGCAGATATGTAACCTTAATGACCCTAGTGTAGCAGATATGTAGCCTTAATGACCCTAGTGTAGTAGATGTGTAACCTTAATGACCCTAGTGTAGCAGATATGTAGCCTTAATGACCCTAGTGTAGCAGATATGTAACCTTAATGACCCTAGTGTAGCAGATATGTAGCCTTAATGACCCTAGTGTAGCAGATATGTAGCCTTAATGACCCTAGTGTAGCAGATATGTAACCTTAATGACCCTAGTGTAGCAGATATGTAGCCTTAATGACCCTAGTGTAACAGATATGTAGCCTTAATGACCCTAGTGTAACAGATATGTAGCCTTAATGACCCTAGTGTAACAGATATGTAGCCTTAATGACCCTAATGTAGCAGATATGTAGCCTTAATGACCCTAGTGTAGCAGATATGTAGCCTTAATGACCCTAGTGTAGCAGATATGTAGCCTTAATGACCCTAGTGTAGCAGATATGTAGCCTTAATGACCCTAGTGTAGCAGATATGTAGCCTTAATGACCCTAGTGTAGCAGATATGTAGCCTTAATGACCCTAGAGTAACAGATATGTAGCCTTAATGACCCTAGTGTAGCAGATATGTAGCCTTAATGACCCTAGTGTAGCAGATATGTAGCCTTAATGACCCTAGTGTAGCAGATATGTAGCCTTAATGACCCTAGTGTAGCAGATATGTAGCCTTAATGACCCTAGAGTAACAGATATGTAGCCTTAATGACCCTAGTGTAGCAGATATGTAGCCTTAATGACCCTAGTGTAGCAGATATGTAGCCTTAATGACCCTAGTGTAACAGATATGTAGCCTTAATGACCCTAGTGTAACAGATATGTAGCCTTAATGACCCTAGTGTAACAGATATGTAGCCTTAATGACCCTAGTGTAGCAGATATGTAACCTTAATGACCCTAGTGTAACAGATATGTAGCCTTAATGACCCTAGTGTAACAGATATGTAGCCTTAATGACCCTAGTGTAGTAGATATGTAGCCTTAATGACCCTAGTGTAGCAGATATGACGCCTTAATGACCCTAGTGTAGCAGATATGTAGCCTTAATGACCCTAGCGTAGCATATATGTAGCCTTAATGACCCTAGTGTAGCATATATGTAGCCTTAATGACCCTAGTGTAGCAGATATGTAGCCTTAATGACCCTAGTGTAGCAGATATGTAGCCTTAATGACCCTAGTGTAGTAGATATGTAGCCTTAATGACCCTAGTGTAGTAGATATGTACCCTTAATGACCCTAGTGTAGCATATATGTAGCCTTAATGACCCTAGTGTAGCATATATGTAGCCTTAATGACCCTAGTGTAGCAGATATGTAGCCTTAATGACCCTAGTGTAGCATATATGTAGCCTTAATGACCCTAGTGTAGCAGATATGTAGCCTTAATGACCCTAGTGTAGCAGATATGTAGCCTTAATGACCCTAGTGTAGCAGATATGTAGCCTTAATGACCCTAGTGTAATAGATATGTAGCCTTAATGACCCTAGTGTAGTAGATATGTAGCCTTAATGACCCTAGTGTAGTAGATATGTAGCCTTAATGACCCTAGTGTAGTAGATATGTAGCCTTAATGACCCTAGTGTAGTAGATATGTAACCTTAGTGACCCTAGTGTTTACCTGGAGTTTACCTGGAGAGTTCCGGGGGTCAACGCCCCCGCGGCCCAGTCTGTGACCACGCCTCCTGGTGGATCAGAGCCTGATCAACCAGGCTGTTACTGCTGGCTGCACGCAATCCAACGTACGAGCCACAGCCCGGCTGGTCAGGTACCGACTTTAGGTGCTTGTCCAGTGCCTGCTTGAAAACAGTCAGGGGTCTATTGGTAATACCCCTTATGTATGTTGGGAGGTAGTTGAACAGTCTCGGGCCCCTGACACTTATTGTATTGTCTCTTAACGTGCTAGTGACACCCCTGCTTTTCATTGGGGGGATGTTGCAGCGTCTGCCGAGTCTTTTGCTTTCGTTGTGAGTGATTTTCGTGTGCAAGTTCGGTACTAGTCCCTCTAGGATTTTCCAGATGTATATAATCATGTATCTCTCCCGCCTGCGTTCCAGGGAGTACAGGTTCAGGAAATTCAAGCGCTCCCAGTAATTGAGGTATTTTATCTCCATTATGCGCGCCGTGAAGGTTCTCTGTACATTTTCTAGGTCAGCAATTTCACCTGCATTGAAATGTGCTGTTAGAGTGCAGCAACATTCTAGCCTAGATAGAACAAGCGACCTGAAGAGTGCCATCATGGGCTTGGCATCCCTAGTTTTGAAGGTTCTCATTATCCATCCTGTCATTTTTCTAGCAGATGCGATTGATACAATGTTATGGTCCTTGAAGGTGAGATTCTCCGACATGATCACTCCCAGGTCTTTGACGTTGGTTTTTCGCTCTATTTTGTGGAAAGAATTTGTTTTGTACTCTGATGACGTTTTAATTTCCTCGTGTTTACCATATCGGAGTAATTGAAATTTCTCATCGTTGAACTTCATATTGTTTTCTGCAGCCCACTGAAAGATTTGGTTGGTGTCCGCCTGGAGCCTTGCAGTGTCTGCAATGGAAGACACTCATGCAGATTCGGGTGTCATCTGCAAAGGAAGACACGGTGCTGTGGCTGACATCCTTGTCTATGTCAGATATGAGGATGAGAAACAAGATGGGAGCGAGTACTGTGCCTTGTGGAACAGAGCTTTTCACCGTAGCCGCCTCAGACTTTACTCTGTTGACTAATACTCTTTGTGTTCTGTTTGTGAGGAAATTATAGATCCATCTACCAACTTTTCCTGTTATTCCTTTAGCACGCATTTTGTGCGCTATTACGCCATAGTCACACTTGTCGAAGGCTTTGGCAAAGTCTGTATATATTACATCTGCATTCTTTTTGTCTTCTAGTGCATCTAGGACCTTTTCGTAGTGATCCAGTAGCTGAGACAGACAGTAGCGACCTGCTCTAAACTCATGTTGCCCTGGGTTGTGTAATTGATGGACATCTAAATGGGTGGCGATCTTGCTTCTTAGGACCCTTTCAAAGATTTTTATGATATGGGATGTTAGTGCTATCGGTCTGTAGTTCTTTGCTGTTGCTTTACTGCCCCCTTTGTGGAGTGGGGCTATGTCTGTTGTTTTTAGTAACTGTGGGACGACCCCCGTGTCCATGCTCCCTCTCCATAGGATGGTAAAAGCTCGTGATAGGGGCTTCTTGCAGTTCTTGATGAACACGGAGTTCCATGAGTCTGACCCTGGGGCAGAGTGCATGGGCATGTCATTTATCGCCTGTTCGAAGTCATTTGGTGTCAGGATAATATCAGATAGGCTTGTGTTAACCAAATTCTGTGGCTCTCTCATAAAAAATTCATTTTGATCTTCGACTCTCAGTCTGGTTAGCGGCTTGCTAAAAACTGAGTCATATTGGGACTTGAGTAGCTCACTCATTTCCTTGCTGTCATCTGTGTAGGACCCATCTTGTTTAAGTAGGGGCCCAATACTGGATGTTGTTCTCGATTTTGATTTGGCATAAGAAAAGAAATACTTTGGGTTTCTTTCGATTTCATTTATGGCTTTTATTTCTTCCCGCGATTCCTGACTCCTATAAGATTCCTTTAGCTTAAGTTCGATGTTTGCTATTTCTCTGACCAGTGTCTCCCTACGCATTTCAGATATATTGACCTCTTTTAGCCGCTCTGTTATTCTTTTCCGTCGTAGATATGTAGTAGATATGTAGCCTTAATGACGTTCGTGGAGTAGATATACAACCTGGACGACCTTAGTGTAGTAGATATACACCCTTGACGACCCTAATCTAGCAGATATACAACTTGGACGACCCTAGTGTAGTCGATATACAACCTGGACGACGCTAGTGTAGTAGATATACACCCTGGATGACCCTAGTGTAGCAGATATACAGCCTGGACGACCCTAGTGTAGTAGATATACAACTTGGACGACACTAGTGTAGTAGATATACAACCTGGACGACCCTAGTGTAGTCGATATATAACCTGGACGACCCTACTGTAGTAGATATACACCCTGAATGACCCTAGTGTAGCAGATATACAACCTGGACGACCCTACTGTAGTAGATATACAACCTGGACGACCCTAGTGTAATCGATATACAACCTGGACGACCCTAGTGTAGCAGATATACACCCTGAATGACCCAGTGTAGCAGATATATAACCTGGACGACCCTAGTGTAGTAGATATACAACCTGGACGACCCTAGTTTAGCAGATAAACAACCTGGACGACCCAAGTGTAGCAGCTATACACCCTGGATGACCCTAGTGTAGGTACTTAACACATTAAGTACCTGCACTGTTAACAGAACCCTCTTCAATGCTGAGACACACATATGATATCAGGCCCGGTGGCCTGGTGGCTAAAGCTCCCGCTTCACACACGGAGGGCCCGGGTTCGATTCCCGGCGGGTGGAAACATTCGACACGTTTCCTTACACCTGTTGTCCTGTTCACCTAGCAGCAAATAGGTACCTGGGTGTTAGTCGACTGGTGTGGGTCGCATCCTGGGGGACAAGATTAAGGACCCCAATGGAAATAAGTTAGACAGTCCTCGATGACGCACTGACTTTCTTGGGTTATCCTGGGTGGCTAACCCTCCGGGGTTAAAAATCCGAACAAAATCTTATCTTATCTTATCTTATCTTATCTTACCTGCTTCAAGTGCCTGATCAGTCAAACTGTTGGCCTGCGGACCACTATTGTTGATCAGGCAGTCAACAATGAAGCCTGGCCACAGATATGACACAGACCTCTCCGGATGACTTGATCCATCCGTCATATCTACGCTCGAATCACCGGGGTAAAACTCAAGTAAAGTGCTGATTATACGAGATTATTAATAGGCGCACGGGTTGCCAAAAAAATGAAGGCGAAGATGGTGCCATCCGTAGACAAAATCGACCGTAGAGATGCCGCAACAGATCAAACACGGAGATAGTCACTCACCCAGGGAGATTAGTGACCCAGGACCAGGACCAGGACCAGGACCAGGACCAGGACCAGGACCAGGACCAGGACCAGGACCAGGACCAGGACCAGGACCAGGACCAGGACCAGGCCAGGAAGCAGGACTAGCATCAGGACCAGAACCAGGACCAGGACTAGGATCAGGCCAGGAAGCACGACTAGCATGAGGACCATGGTCAGGACCAGGACCAGGACCAGGACCAGGACCAGGACCAGGACCAGGACCAGGACCAGGACCAGGACCAGAATCAGGACCAGGACCAGGACTAGGAGCAACAAGGAGCAGTAATTTTGCAAGAATCAGATGTTCTAAGGGTGATCGTGTCATTCGTATCAGGTTCTCCGGTGCATTACATTGTTATACAACCACAACACTTCAACAAAGTGGTTCCACAAACACGCATCTGGATCATTACGTAATGATACACAGAAGCGCGAAGGGAGCCAGAATATATACGAGAGGGGGGCGGAGGACGGGAGTGGAAGAACGTGAGGAGGGAGTAGTATTGAGATAATAGTAGTAGTGGTAGCAGTGTATTGTTCCAGTCTTGGTATTGTGCCTTTTTTTATTCTTTATAGAGATGGTGACTCCGGTTCTTGGCACAGCTACAGAGATCCTTGAAGAGATAAAAATATTCGTCAATGAAAAAGTTAATCATCGTTGCATCATTATGAACCTTAAACCGAGACCTGGTGGCAAAAGCTCTCACTTCGAACGGTGAGGTTCCTGGCGAAACATCGGACATTTTTCCTTACACTTGTTGTCTCTGTTCATCCATCAGTAAAACGGGTACCTGGGTGTTAGTCGACTTGTGTGAGTCGCATCCTGGGACAAAACTGACCTAATTTGTCCGAAATGCTCTGCATAACAAGGGGCTTTATAAATAGTAGTATGTCATTGATGTCAACTAGACCTGTATACCATGTACATGTATTTGTAGTAAATAAAGATATTTTTATTAAGGAGAAGCACTGGGGAATCAGTCCCATCGCCTTAGGTAACACCGGTCGCTGTCTCGTTGCCAAAACGGCAGTCAGAAATCAACACACAGGAGCTGCCAGGTGCTGCTGCCAGATTAATGTGACTCTGGTATTTCTGCAGGTTGTCAAACAGCAGCTTCTGTAGCCAAGGGCCTACGTACATCAGGAGCTTAACCGAAAATAACTGTATAGTTAAATTAGACTTAAAGAATACATTTAGTTTAGTTAAAATATACGTGGTTGTCCTAGCCACACGAAAGCCTAAGTAGTCTTATCCTATTCGTTTCAGCTAGTTACAGTAAGCATTCCAGCTAGTCACTTAGCGAACATAGTCACCTTGTCAGAGAGCGTCCAGAACGAGGACCCATTCCACCAACTCCTCGTCTGCATAGCGGCAAGAAAACTCACAGCCACACTGACCAGCGAACTCAACATTTAGTCCCTGGATGGTGGCACTCTGGCAGGAAAATAACACTCAACCATCCGTACGTTAAATCACCGCGATCATTCAGATAGTCATTACTGCTGTTAGATCCATCTTACAAGAAGCCTCAATTACCATCTCACTAACATCAATTTACTGGGAGCACCAGTGGACCATCATGTTATTAGCGCAATCCTCGAGCACCTGAAGAGGTTGAAAAATAAGGTAGATAAACTGGATGCTAATGATGCCTTGTATCTCCTTACAAGGTGTCTAACCCTGCCAAGGCTGACCTATTTCTTAAGGTGTCAAGCCTCCTTTGACTGAGGGAAAGCGACGAACTCCTGAAATCAATATTCATGATGTGCTAGTAAAAGGGTACTGACCCTTGTTAATCAGAGGGTGCTGGAGCATGTCAGTGAGAGGGTGCTGGAGCATGTCAGTGAGAGGATACTGGAACATGTCACTGAGAGGGTACTGAAACATGTCAGTGAGAGGGTACTGGAACATGTCAGTGAGAGGGTGCTGGAACATGTCAGTGAGAGGGGTACTGGAACATGTCAGTAAGAGGGTACTGGAACATGTCAGTGAGAGGGTACTGTAACATGTCAGTGAGAGGGTGCTGGAACATGTCAGTGAGAGGGGTACTGGAACATGAGAGTGAGAGGGAGCTGGAACATGTCAGTGAGAGGATACTGGAACATGTCAGTGAGAGGGTACTGGAACATGTCAGTGAGAGAGTACTGGAACATATCAGTGAGAGAGTACTGGAACATGTCAGTGAGAGGGTGCTGGAACATGTCAGTGAGAGGGGTACTGGAACATGTCAGTGAGAGGGTACTGGAACATGTCAGTGAGAGGGTACTGGAACATGTCAGTGAGAGGGTGCTGGAGCATGTCAGGTGAGAGGGGTATTGGAACATGTCAGTGAGAGGATGCTGGAACATGTCAGTGAGAGGGTACTGGAACATGTCAGTGAGGGGGTACTGGAATATGTCAGTGAGAGGGTACTGGAATATGTCAGTGAGAGGGTACTGGAACATGTCAGTGAGAGGGTACTGGAATATGTCAGTGAGAGGGTACTGGAATATGTCAGTGAGAGGGTACTGGAACATGTCAGTGAGAGGATACCGGAATATGTCAGCGAGAGGATACAGGAACAAATAAGTGAGAGGATACTGGAATATGTCAGTGAGAGGATACTGGAACATGTCAGTGAGAGGGTACAGGAACATGTCAGTGAGAGGGTGCTGGAACATGTCAGTGAGAGGGGTACTGGAACATGTCAGTGAGAGGGTTCTGGAACATGTCAGTGAGAGGGTACTGGAACATGTCAGTGAGAGGGTGCTTGAGCACGTCAGTGAGAGGGTACTGGAATATGTCAGTGAGAGGGTACTGGAACATGTCAGTGAGAGGATACTGGAATATGTCAGTGAGAGGGTACTGGAACATGTCAGTGAGAGGGTACTGGAACATGTCAGTGAGAGGGTACTGGAATATGTCAGTGAGAGGGCACTGGAATATGTCAGTGAGAGGATACTGGAATATGTCAGTGAGAGGGTACTGGAACATGTCAATGAGAGGGTACTGGAACATGTCAGTGAGAGGGTACTGGAATATGTCAGTGAGAGGGTACTGGAATATGTCAGTGAGAGGGTACTGGAACATGTCAGTGAGAGGATACTGGAACATGTCAGTGATAGGATACTGGAACATGTCAGTGAGAGGGTACTGGAACATGTCAGTGAGAGGATACTGGAACATGTCAGTGAGAGGATACTGGAACATGTCAGTGAGAGGATACTGGAACATGTCAGTGAGAGGATACTGGAATATGTCAGTGAGAGGGTACTGGAACATGTCAGTGAGAGGATACTGGAACATGTCAGTGAGAGGGTACTGGAACATGTCAGTGAGAGGGTACTGGAACATGTCAGTGAGAGGATACTGGAACATGTCAGTGAGAGGATACTGGAACATGTCAGTGAGAGGATACTGGAATATGTCAGTGAGAGGATACTGGAACATGTCAGTGAGAGGGTACTGGAACATGTCAGTGAGAGGGTACTGGAACATGTCAGTGAGAGGGTACTGGAACATGTCAGTGAGAGGGTACTGGAACATGTCAGTGAGAGGGTACTGGAACATGCCAGTGAGAGGGTACTGGAATATGTCAGTGAGAGGGTACTGGAATATGTCAGTGAGAGGGGTACTGGAATATGTCAGTGAGAGGGGTACTGGAATATGTCAGTGAGAGGGTACAGGAATATGTCAGTGAGAGGATACTGGAATATGTCAGTGAGAGGGTACTGGAATATGTCAGTGTGAGGGTACTGGAGCATGTCAGTGAGAGGGTACTGGAACATGTCAGTGAGAGGGAACTGCAATATGTCAATGAGAAGCTACTGGAATATGTCAGTGAGAGGGATCTGGAATATGTCAGTGAGAGGGTACTGGAATATGTCATTGAGAGGATACTGGAATATGTCAGTGAGAGGGTACTGGAACATGTCAGTGAGAGGGTACTGGAACATGTCAGTGAGAGGGTACTGAAATAAGTCAGTGAGAGGGCACTGGAATATGTCAGTGAGAGGGTACTGGAATATGTAAGTGAGAGGGTATTGGAATATGTAAGTGAGAGGGATACTGGAATATGTCAGTGAGAGGGTACTGGAGCATGTCAGTGAGAGGGTACTGGAATATGTCAGTGAGAGGGTACTGGAATATGTCAGTGAGAGGGTACTGGAATATGTCAGTGAGAGGGTACTGAAATATGTCAGTGAGAGGGATACTGAAATATGTCAGTGAGAGGGTACTGGAGCATGTCAGTGAGAGGGTACTGGAATATGTCAGTGAGAAGGTACTGGAATATGTCAGTGAGAGTGTACTGGAATATGTCAGTGAGAGGGGTACTGGAATATGTCAGTGAGAGGGTACTGGAATATGTCAGTGAGAGGGTACTGGAATATGTCAGTGAGAGGGTACTGGAATATGTCAGTGAGAGGGTATTGGAATATGTCAGTGAGAGGGTACTGGAATATGTCAGTGAGAGGGTGCTGGAATATGTCAGTGAGAGGGTACTGGAATATGTCAGTGAGAGGGTACTGGAATATGTCAGTGAGAGGGAACTGGAATATGTCAGTGAGAGGGTACTGGAATATGTCAGTGAGAGGGTGCTGGAATATGTCAGTGAGAGGGTACTGGAATATGTCAGTGAGAGGGTACTGGAATATGTCAGTGAGAGGGTACAGGAATATGTCAGTGAGAGGGTGCTGGAATATGTCAGTGAGAGGGTACTGGAATATGTCAGTGAGAGGGTACTGGAGTATGTCAGTGAGAGGGGTACTGGAATATTTCAGTGAGAGGGTACTGGAATATGTCAGTGAGAGGGTACTGGAACATGTCAGTGAGAGAGTACTGGAATATGTCAGTGAGAGGGTACTGGAATATGTCAGTGAGAGTGGTACCGGAATATGTCAGTGAGAGGGTGCTGGAATATGTCAGTGAGAAAGTACTGGAATATGTCAGTGAGAGGGTACTGGAACATGTCAGTGAGAGGGTACTGGAACATGTCAGTTAGAGGTGTACTGGAACATGTCATTGAGAGGGTACTGGAGCATCTCAGTGAGAGGGGTACTGGAATATGTCAGTGAGAGGGTACTGGAATATGTCAGTGAGAGGGTACTGGAACATGTCAGTGAGAGGGTACTGGAACATATCAGTGAGAGGGTACTGGAACATGTCAGTGAGAGGGTGCTGGAACATGTCAGTGAGAGGGGTACTGGAACATGTCAGTGAGAGGGTACTGGAACATGTCAGTGAGAGGGTACTGGAACATGTCAGTGAGAGGGTGCTGGAGCATGTCAGTGAGAGGGGTATTGGAACATGTCAGTGAGAGGATGCTGGAACATGTCAGTGAGAGGGTACTGGAACATGTCAGTGAGAGGGTACTGGAATATGTCAGTGAGAAGGTACTGGAATATGTCAGTGAGAGGGTACTGGAACATGTCAGTGAGAGGGTACTGGAATATGTCAGTGAGAGGGTACTGGAACATGTCAGTGAGAGGATACCGGAATATGTCAGCGAGAGGATACAGGAACAAATAAGTGAGAGGATACTGGAATATGTCAGTGAGAGGATACTGGAACATGTCAGTGAGAGGGTACAGGAACATGTTAGTGAGAGGGTGCTGGAACATGTCAGTGAGAGGGGTACTGGAACATGTCAGTGAGAGGGTACTGGAACATGTCAGTGAGAGGGTACTGGAACATGTCAGTGAGAGGATACTGGAACATGTCAGTGATAGGATACTGGAACATGTCAGTGAGAGGGTACTGGAACATGTCAGTGAGAGGATACTGGAACATGTCAGTGAGAGGATACTGGAACATGTCAGTGAGAGGATACTGGAACATGTCAGTGAGAGGATACTGGAATATGTCAGTGAGAGGGTACTGGAACATGTCAGCGAGAGAATACTGGAATATGTCAGTGAGAGGGTACTGGAACATGACAGTGAGAGGGTACTGGAACATGTCAGTGAGAGGATACTGGAACATGTCAGTGAGAGGATACTGGAATATGTCAGTGAGAGGATACTGGAATATGTCAGTGAGAGTATACTAGAACATGTCAGTGAGAGGGTACTGGAACAGGTCATTGAAAGGGTACTGGAATATGTCAGTGAGAGGGTACTGGAATATGTCAGTGAGAGGGTACTGGAACATGTCAGTGAGAGGGTACTGGAACATGCCAGTGAGAGGGTACTGGAATATGTCAGTGAGAGGGTACTGGAATATGTCAGTGAGAGGGGTACTGGAATATGTCAGTGAGAGGGGTACTGGAATATGTCAGTGAGAGGGTACTGGAATATGTCAGTGAGAGGGGTACTGGAATATGTCAGTGAGAGGGTACTGGAATATGTCAGTGAGAGGGTACTGGAATATGTCAGTGTGAGGGTACTGGAGCATGTCAGTGAGAGGGTACTGGAACATGTCAGTGAGAGGGTACTGGAATATGTCAAGAAGAAGCTACTGGAATATGTCAGTGAGAGGGACACTGGAATATGTCAGTGAGAGGGTACTGGAATATGTCAGTGAGAGGATACTGGAATATGTCAGTGAGAGGGTACTGGAACATGTCAGTGAGAGGGTACTGGAACATGTCAGTGAGAGGGTACTGGAATAAGTCAGTGAGAGGGCACTGGAATATGTCAGTGAGAGGGAACTGGAATATGTAAGTGAGAGGGTATTGGAATATGTAAGTGAGAGGGATACTGGAATATGTCAGTGAGAGGGTACTGGAGCATGTCAGTGAGAGGGTACTGGAATATGTCAGTGAGAGGGTACTGGAATATGTCAGTGAGAGGGTACTGGAATATGTCAGTGAGAGGGTACTGAAATATGTCAGTGAGAGGGATACTGAAATATGTCAGTGAGAGGGTACTGGAGCATGTCAGTGAGAGGGTACTGGAATATGTCAGTGAGAAGGTACTGGAATATATCAGTGAGAGGGTGCTGGAATATGTCAGTGAGAGGGTACTGGAATATGTCAGTGAGAGGGTACTGGAATATGTCAGTGAGAGGGTACAGGAATATGTCAGTGAGAGGGTGCTGGAATATGTCAGTGAGAGGGTACTGGAATATGTCAGTGAGAGGGTACTGGAGTATGTCAGTGAGAGGGGTACTGGAATATTTCAGTGAGAGGGTACTGGAATATGTCAGTGAGAGGGTACTGGAACATGTCAGTGAGAGAGTTCTGGAGTCAGTGAGAGGGTACTGGAATATGTCAGTGAGAGGGACTGGAATATGTCAGTGAGAGTGGTACCGGAATATGTCAGTGAGAGGGTGCTGGAATATGTCAGTGAGAAAGTACTGGAATATGTCAGTGAGAGGGTACTGGAACATGTCAGTGAGAGGGTACTGGAACATGTCAGTTAGAGGTGTACTGGAACATGTCATTGAGAGGGTACTGGAGCATCTCAGTGAGAGGGGTACTGGAATATGTCAGTGAGAGGGTACTGGAATATGTCAGTGAGAGGGTACTGGAACATGTCAGTGAGAGGGTACTGGAACATATCAGTGAGAGGGTACTGGAACATGTCAGTGAGAGGGTGCTGGAACATGTCAGTGAGAGGGGTACTGGAACATGTCAGTGAGAGGGTACTGGAACATGTCAGTGAGAGGGTACTGGAATATGTCAGTGAGAGGGTACTGGAATATGTCAGTGAGAGGGAACTGGAATATGTCAGTGAGAGGGTACTGGAATATGTCAGTGAGAGGGTGCTGGAATATGTCAGTGAGAGGGTACTGGAATATGTCAGTGAGAGGGTACTGGAATATGTCAGTGAGAGGGTACAGGAATATGTCAGTGAGAGGGTGCTGGAATATGTCAGTGAGAGGGTACTGGAATATGTCAGTGAGAGGGTACTGGAGTATGTCAGTGAGAGGGGTACTGGAATATTTCAGTGAGAGGGTACTGGAATATGTCAGTGAGAGGGTACTGGAACATGTCAGTGAGAGAGTACTGGAATATGTCAGTGAGAGGGTACTGGAATATGTCAGTGAGAGTGGTACCGGAATATGTCAGTGAGAGGGTGCTGGAATATGTCAGTGAGAAAGTACTGGAATATGTCAGTGAGAGGGTACTGGAACATGTCAGTGAGAGGGTACTGGAACATGTCAGTTAGAGGTGTACTGGAACATGTCATTGAGAGGGTACTGGAGCATCTCAGTGAGAGGGGTACTGGAATATGTCAGTGAGAGGGTACTGGAATATGTCAGTGAGAGGGTACTGGAACATGTCAGTGAGAGGGTACTGGAACATATCAGTGAGAGGGTACTGGAACATGTCAGTGAGAGGGTGCTGGAACATGTCAGTGAGAGGGGTACTGGAACATGTCAGTGAGAGGGTACTGGAACATGTCAGTGAGAGGGTACTGGAACATGTCAGTGAGAGGGTGCTGGAGCATGTCAGTGAGAGGGGTATTGGAACATGTCAGTGAGAGGATGCTGGAACATGTCAGTGAGAGGGTACTGGAACATGTCAGTGAGAGGGTACTGGAATATGTCAGTGAGAAGGTACTGGAATATGTCAGTGAGAGGGTACTGGAACATGTCAGTGAGAGGGTACTGGAATATGTCAGTGAGAGGTACTGGAACATGTCAGTGAGAGGATACCGGAATATGTCAGCGAGAGGATACAGGAACAAATAAGTGAGAGGATACTGGAATATGTCAGTGAGAGGATACTGGAACATGTCAGTGAGAGGGTACAGGAACATGTTAGTGAGAGGGTGCTGGAACATGTCAGTGAGAGGGGTACTGGAACATGTCAGTGAGAGGGTACTGGAACATGTCAGTGAGAGGGTACTGGAACATGTCAGTGAGAGGATACTGGAACATGTCAGTGAGAGGATACTGGAACATGTCAGTGAGAGGGTACTGGAACATGTCAGTGAGAGGATACTGGAACATGTCAGTGAGAGGATACTGGAACATGTCAGTGAGAGGATACTGGAACATGTCAGTGAGAGGATACTGGAATATGTCAGTGAGAGGGTACTGGAACATGTCAGCGAGAGAATACTGGAATATGTCAGTGAGAGGGTACTGGAACATGACAGTGAGAGGGTACTGGAACATGTCAGTGAGAGGATACTGGAACATGTCAGTGAGAGGATACTGGAATATGTCAGTGAGAGGATACTGGAATATGTCAGTGAGAGTATACTAGAACATGTCAGTGAGAGGGTACTGGAACATGTCATTGAGAGGGGTACTGGAATATGTCAGTGAGAGGGTACTGGAACATGTCAGTGAGAGGGTACTGGAACATGTCAGTGAGAGGGTACTGGAACATGCCAGTGAGAGGGTACTGGAATATGTCAGTGAGAGGGTACTGGAATATGTCAGTGAGAGGGGTACTGGAATATGTCAGTGAGAGGGGTACTGGAATATGTCAGTGAGAGGGTACTGGAATATGTCAGTGAGAGGGGTACTGGAATATGTCAGTGAGAGGGTACTGGAATATGTCAGTGAGAGGGTACTGGAATATGTCAGTGTGAGGGTACTGGAGCATGTCAGTGAGAGGGTACTGGAACATGTCAGTGAGAGGGTACTGGAATATGTCAAGAAGAAGCTACTGGAATATGTCAGTGAGAGGGACACTGGAATATGTCAGTGAGAGGGTACTGGAATATGTCAGTGAGAGGATACTGGAATATGTCAGTGAGAGGGTACTGGAACATGTCAGTGAGAGGGTACTGGAACATGTCAGTGAGAGGGTACTGGAATAAGTCAGTGAGAGGGCACTGGAATATGTCAGTGAGAGGGTACTGGAATATGTAAGTGAGAGGGTATTGGAATATGTAAGTGAGAGGGATACTGGAATATGTCAGTGAGAGGGTACTGGAGCATGTCAGTGAGAGGGTACTGGAATATGTCAGTGAGAGGGTACTGGAATATGTCAGTGAGAGGGTACTGGAATATGTCAGTGAGAGGGTACTGAAATATGTCAGTGAGAGGGATACTGTAATATGTCAGTGAGAGGGTACTGGATCATGTCAGTGAGAGGGTACTGGAATATGTCA
This sequence comes from Cherax quadricarinatus, assembly GCF_038502225.1. Taxonomy (NCBI): domain Eukaryota; kingdom Metazoa; phylum Arthropoda; class Malacostraca; order Decapoda; family Parastacidae; genus Cherax; species Cherax quadricarinatus. The sequence continues at coordinate 46,105,810 of NC_091305.1, forward strand.
GTGAGAAGGTACTGGAATATGTCAGTGAGAGTGTACTGGAATATGTCAGTGAGAGGGGTACTGGAATATGTCAGTGAGAGGGTACTGGAATATGTCAGTGAGAGGGTACTGGAATATGTCAGTGAGAGGGTACTGGAATATGTCAGTGAGAGGGTACTGGAATATGTCAGTGAGAGGGTACTGGAATATGTCAGTGAGAGGGTTCTGGAATATGTCAGTGAGAGGGTACTGGAATATGTCAGTGAGAGGGTACTGGAATATGTCAGTGAGAGGGAACTGGAATATGTCAGTGAGAGGGTACTGGAATATGTCAGTGAGAGGGTACTGGAATATGTCAGTGAGAGGGTACTGGAATATGTCAGTGAGAGGGTACTGGAATATGTCAGTGAGAGGGTACAGGAATATGTCAGTGAGAGGGTACTTGAAAATGTCAGTGAGAGGGTACTGGAATGTATGTCAGTGAGAGGGTACTGGAACATGTCAGTGAGAGGGGTAGTGGAATATGTCAGTGAGAGGGTACTGGAATATGTCAGTGAGAGTGGTACTGGAACATGTCAGTGAGAGGGTACTGGAATATGTCAGTGAGAGGGTAATATGTCAGTGAGAGGGTATGGAAGATGTCAGTGAGAGGGTACTGGAACATGTCAGTGAGAGGGTGCTGGAACATGTCAGTGAGAGGGTACTGGAACATGTCAGTGAGAGGGTACTGGAATATGTCAGTGAGAGGGTACTGGAACATGTTAGTGAGAGGGTACTGGAACATGTCAGTGAAAGGGTACTGGAACATGTCAGTGAGAGGGTACTGGAACATGTCAGTGAGAGGGTACTGGAACATGTCAGTGAGAGGGTACTGGAACATGTCAGTGAGAGGGTACTGGAACATGTCAGTGAGAGGGTACTGGAACATGTCAGTGAGAGGGTACTGGAACATGTCAGTGAGAGGGTACTGGAACATGTCAGTGAGAGGGTACTGGAACATGTCAGTGAGAGGGTACTGGAACATGTCAGTGAGAGGGTACTGGAACATGTCAGTGAGAGGGTACTGGAACATGTCAGTGAGAGGGTACTGGAACATGTCAGTGAGAGGGTACTGGAATATGTCAGTGAGAGGGTACTGGAACATGTCAGTGAGAGGGTACTGGAACATGTCAGTGAGAGGGTACTGGAACATGTCAGTGAGAGGGTACTGGAATATGTCAGTGAGAGGGTGCTGGAACATGTCAGTGAGAGGATACTGGAACATGTCAGTGAGAGGGTACTGGAACATGTCAGTGAGAGGGTACTGGAACATGTCAGTGAGAGGGTGCTTGAGCATGTCAGTGAGAGGGGTACTGGAACATGTCAGTGAGAGGGTGCTGGAACATGTCAGTGAGAGGGTACTGGAACATGTCAGTGAGAGGGTACTGGAATATGTCAGTGAGAGGGTACTGGAACATGTCAGTGAGAGGGTGCTGGAACATGTCAGTGAGAGGGTACTGGAACATGTCAGTGAGAGGGTACTGGAATATGTCAGCGAGAGGGTACTGGAATATGTCAGTGAGAGGGTACTGGAACATGTCAGTGAGAGGGTACTGGAATATGTCAGTGAGAGGGTACTGGAATATGTCAGTGAGAGGGTACTGGAACATGTCAGTGAGAGGATACTGGAACATGTCAGTGAGAGGATACTGAAATATGTCAGTGAGAGGGTACTGGAACATGTCAGTGAGACGATACTGGAACATGTCAGCGAGAGAATACTGGAATATGTCAGTGAGAGGGGTACTGGAACATGTCAGTGAGAGGGTACTGGAACATGTCAGTGAGAGGATACTGGAACATGTCAGTGAGAGGATACTGGAATATGTCAGTGAGAGGATACTGGAATATGTCAGTGAGAGGATGCTAGAACATGTCAGTGAGAGGGTACTGGAACAGGTCAGTGAGAGGGTACTGGAACATATCAGTGAGAGGGTACTGGAACATGTCAGTGAGAGGGTACTGGAACATGCCAGTGAGAGGGTACTGGAATATGTCAGTGAGAGGGTACTGGAATATGTCAGTGAGAGGGTACTGGAATATGTCAGTGAGAGGGGTACTGGAATATGTCAGTGAGAGGGTACTGGAATATGTCAGTGAGAGGATACTGGAATATGTCAGTGAGAGGGTACTGGAATATGTCAGTGTGAGGGTACTGGAATATGTCAGTGAGAGGGTACTGGAACATGTCAGTGAGAGGGTACTGGAATATGTCAGTGAGAAGGTACTGGAATATGTCAGTGAGAGGGATACTGGAATATGTCAGTGAGAGGGTACTGGAATATGTCAGTGAGAGGATACTGGAATATGTCAGTGAGAGGGTACTGGAACATGTCAGTGAGAGGGTACTGGAACATGTCAGTGAGAGGGTACTGGAATATGTCAGTGAGAGGGCACTGGAATATGTCAGTGAGAGGATACTGGAATATGTCAGTGAGAGGGTACTGGAACATGTCAATGAGAGGGTACTGGAACATGTCAGTGAGAGGGTACTGGAATATGTCAGTGAGAGGGTACTGGAATATGTCAGTGAGAGGGTACTGGAACATGTCAGTGAGAGGACACTGGAACATGTCAGTGATAGGATACTGGAACATGTCAGTGAGAGGGTACTGGAACATGTCAGTGAGAGGATACTGGAACATGTCAGTGAGAGGGTACTGGAATATGTCAGTGAGAGGATACTGGAACATGTCAGTGAGAGGATACTGGAAAATGTCAGTGAGAGGATACTGGAACATGTCAGTGAGAGGATACTGGAACATGTCAGTGAGAGGATACTGGAACATGTCAGTGAGAGGATACTGGAACATGTCAGTGAGAGGATACTGGAATATGTCAGTGAGAGGGTACTGGAACATGTCAGTGAGACGATACTGGAACATGTCAGCGAGAGAATACTGGAATATGTCAGTGAGAGGGTACTGGAACATGACAGTGAGAGGGTACTGGAACATGTCAGTGAGAGGATACTGGAACATGTCAGTGAGAGGATACTGGAATATGTCAGTGAGAGGATACTGGAATATGTCAGTGAGAGGATGCTGGAACATGTCAGTGAGAGGGTACTGGAACAGGTCAGTGAGAGGGTACTGGAACATGTCAGGGAGAGGGTACTGGAACATGTCAGTGAGAGGGTACTGGAACATGCCAGTGAGAGGGTACTGGAATATGTCAGTGAGAGGGTACTGGAATATGTCAGTGAGAGGGGTACTGGAATATGTCAGTGAGAGGGGTACTGGAATATGTCAGTGAGAGGGTACTGGAATATGTCAGTGAGAGGATACTGGAATATGTCAGTGAGAGGGTACTGGAATATGTCAGTGTGAGGGTACTGGAGCATGTCAGTGAGAGGGTACTGGAACATGTCAGTGAGAGGGTACTGGAATATGTCAATGAGAAGGTACTGGAATATGTCAGTGAGAGGGATACTGGAATATGTCAGTGAGAGGGTACTGGAATATGTCAGTGAGAGGATACTGGAATATGTCAGTGAGAGGGTACTGGAACATGTCAGTGAGAGGGTACTGGAACATGTCAGTGAGAGGGTACTGGAATATGTCAGTGAGAGGGCACTGGAATATGTCAGTGAGAGGGTACTGGAATATGTAAGTGAGAGGGTATTGGAATATGTAAGTGAGAGGGATACTGGAATATGTCAGTGAGAGGGTACTGGAGCATGTCAGTGAGAGGGTACTGGAATATGTCAGTGAGAGGGTACTGGAATATGTCAGTGAGAGGGTACTGGAATATGTCAGTGAGAGGGTACTGAAATATGTCAGTGAGAGGGATACTGAAATATGTCAGTGAGAGGGTACTGGAGCATGTCAGTGAGAGGGTACTGGAATATGTCAGTGAGAAGGTACTGGAATATGTCAGTGAGAGTGTACTGGAATATGTCAGTGAGAGGGGTACTGGAATATGTCAGTGAGAGGGTACTGGAATATGTCAGTGAGAGGGTGGAATATGTCAGTGAGAGGGTACTGGAATATGTCAGTGAAAGGGTACAGTGAGAGGGTACTGGAATGTCAGTGAGAGGGTACTGGAATATGTCAGTGAGAGGGTATTGGAATGTCAGTGAGAGGGTAATATGTCAGTGAGAGGGTGCTGGAATATGTCAGTGAGAGGGTACTGGAATATGTCAGTGAGAGGGTACTGGAATATGTCAGTGAGAGGGTACTGGAATATGTCAGTGAGAGAGTACTGGAATATGTCAGTGAGAGGGTACTGGAATATGTCAGTGAGAGGGTACTGGAATATGTCAGTGAGAGGGTACTGGAATATGTCAATGAGAAGGTACTGGAATATGTCAGTGAGAGGGTACTGGAATATGTCAGTGAGAGGGTGGAATATGTCAGTGAGAGGGTACTAACATGTCAGTGACAGGGTACTGGAATATGTCAGTGAGAGGGTACTGGAATATGTCAGTGAGAAGGTACTGGAATATGTCAGTGAGAGGGTACTGGAATATGTCAGCGAGAGGGTACTGGAATATGTCAGTGAGAGGGTATGGAATATGTCAGTGAGAGGGTACTGGAATATGTCAGTGAGAGGGTACTGGAATATGTCAGTGAGAGGGTACAGTGAGAGGGTACAGTGAGAGGGTACTGGAATATGTCAGTGAGAGGGTACTGGAGTATGTCAGTGAGAGGGGTACTGGAATATTTCAGTGAGAGGGTACTGGAATATGTCAGTGAGAGGGTACTGGAACATGTCAGTGAGAGGGTACTGGAATATGTCAGTGAGAGGGTACTGGAATATGTCAGTGAGAGTGGTACCGGAACATGTCAGTGAGAGGGTGCTGGAATATGTCAGTGAGAAAGTACTGGAATATGTCAGTGAGAGGGTACTGGAACATGTCAGTGAGAGGGTACTGGAACATGTCAGTTAGAGGTGTACTGGAATATGTCATTGAGAGGGTACTGGAGCATCTCAGTGAGAGGGGTACTGGAATATGTCAGTGAGAGGGTACTGGAATATGTCAGTGAGAGGGTACTGGAACATGTCAGTGAGAGGTTACTGGAATATGTCAGTGAGAGGGTACTGGAATATGTCAGTGAGAGGGGTACTGGAACATGTCAGTGAGAGGATACTGGAACATGTCAGTGAGAGGGTACTGGAACATGTCAGTGAGAGGGTACTGGAACATGTCAGTGAGAGGGTACTGGAACATGTCAGTGAGAGGGTACTGGAACATGTCAGTGAGAGGATACTGGAACATGTCAGTGAGAGGGTACTGGAACATGTCAGTGAGAGGGTACTGGAACATGTCAGTGAGAGGGTACTGGAACATGTCAGTGAGAGGGTACTGGAACATGTCAGTGAGAGGGTACTGGAACATGTCAGTGAGAGGGTACTGGAACATGTCAGTGAGAGGGTACTGGAACATGTCAGTGAGAGGGTACTGGAACATGTCAGTGAGAGGGTACTGGAACATGTCAGTGAGAGGGTACTGGAACATGTCAGTGAGAGGGTACTGGAACATGTCAGTGAGAGGGTACTGGAACATGTCAGTGAGAGGGTACTGGAACATGTCAGTGAGAGGGTACTGGAACATGTCAGTGAGAGGGTACTGGAACATGTCAGTGAGAGGGTACTGGAACATGTCAGTGAGAGGGTACTGGAACATGTCAGTGAGAGGGTACTGGAACATGTCAGTGAGAGGGTACTGGAACATGTCAGTGAGAGGGTACTGGAACATGTCAGTGAGAGGGTGCTGGAACATGTCAGTGAGAGGATACTGGAACATATCAGTGAGAGGGTGCTGGAACAGGTCAGTGAGAGGGTGCTGGAACATGTCAGTGAGAGGGTGCTGGAACATGTCAGTGAGAGGATACTGGAACATGTCAGTGAGAGGGTGCTGGAACATGTCAGTGAGAGGATACTGGAACATGTCAGTGAGAAGGGTACTGGAACATGTCAGCGAGAGGATACTGGAACATGTCAGTGAGAGGGTACTGGAACATGTCAGTGAGAGGATACTGGAACATGTCAGTGAGAGGATACTGGAATATGTCAGTGAGAGGGGTACTGGAACATGTCAGTGAGAGGATACTGGAACATGTCAGTGAGAGGGTACTGGAACATGTCAGTGAGAGGATACTGGAACATGTCAGTGAGAGGGTACTGGAACATGTCAGTGAGAGGGTACTGGAACATGTCAGTGAGAGGGTACTGGAACATGTCAGTGAGAGGGTACTGGAACATGTCAGTGAGAGGGTACTGGAACATGTCAGTGAGAGGGTACTGGAACATGTCAGTGAGAGGGTACTGGAACATGTCAGTGAGAGGGTACTGGAACATGTCAGTGAGAGGGTACTGGAACATGTCAGTGAGAGGGTACTGGAATATGTCAGTGAGAGGGTACTGGAACATGTCAGTGAGAGGGTACTGGAACATGTCAGTGAGAGGGTACTGGAACATGTCAGTGAGAGGGTACTGGAACATGTCAGTGAGAGGATACTGGAACATGTCAGTGAGAGGGTACTGGAACATGTCAGCGAGAGGATACTGGAACATGTCAGTGAGAGGGTACTGGAACATGTCAGTGAGAGGATACTGGAACATGTCAGTGAGAGGATACTGGAATATGTCAGTGAGAGGGGTACTGGATCATGTCAGTGAGAGGATACTGGAACATGTCAGTGAGAGGGTAAAGGAACATGTCAGTGAGAGGATACTGGAACATGTAAGTGAGAGGGTGCTGGAACATGTCAGTGAGAGGGTACTGGAACATGTCAGTGAGAGGGTACTGGAACATGTCAGTGAGAGGGTACTGGAACATGTTAGTGAGAGGGTACTGGAACATGTCAGTGAAAGGGTACTGGAACATGTCAGTGAGAGGGTACTGGAACATGGTAAGAGGGTATGTCAGTGAGAGGGTACTGGAACATGTCAGTGAGAGGGTACTGGAACATGTCAGTGAGAGGGTACTGGAACATGTCAGTGAGAGGGTACTGGAACATGTCAGTGAAAGGGTACTGGAACATGTCAGTGAGAGGGTACTGGAACATGTCAGTGAGAGGGTACTGGAACATGTCAGTGAGAGGGTGCTGGAACATGTCAGTGAGAAGGTACTGGAACATGTGAGTGAGAGGGTACTGGAACATGTCAGTGAGAGGGTACTGGAACATGTCAGTGAGAGGGTACTGGAACATGTCAGTGAGAGTGTACTGGAACATATCCGTGAGAGGGTACTGGAACATGTCAGTGAGAGGGTACTGGAACATGTCAGTGAGAGGGTACTGGAACATGTCAGTGAGAGGGTACTGGAACATGTCAGTGAGAGGGTACTGGAACATGTCAGTGAGAGGGTACTGGAACATGTCAGTGAGAGGGTACTGGAACATGTCAGTGAGAGGGTACTGGAACATGTCAGTGAGAGGGTTATGGAACATGTCAGTGAGAGGGTACTGGAACATGTCAGTGAGAGGGTACTGGAACATGTCAGTGAGAGGGTACTGGAACATGTCAGTGAGAAGGGTACTGGAACATGTCAGTGAGAGGGTACTGGAACATGTCAGTGAGAGGGTACTGGAACATGTCAGTGAGAGGGTACTGGAAGAGGGTACTGGATGTCAGTGAGAGGGTACTGGAACATGTCAGTGAGAGGGTACTGGAACATGTCAGTGAGAGGGTACTGGAACATGTCAGTGAGAGGGTACTGGAACATGTCAGTGAGAGGGTACTGGAACATGTCAGTGAGAGGGTACTGGAACATGTCAGTGAGAGGGTACTGGAATATGTCAGTGAGAGGGTACTGGAACATGTCAGTGAGAGGGTACTGGAACATGTCAGTGAGAGGGTACTGGAACATGTCAGTGAGAGGGTACTGGAACATGTCAGTGAGAGGGTACTGGAACATGTCAGTAAGAGGGTACTGGAACATGTCAGTGATAGGGTACTGGAACATGCCAGTGAGAGGGTACTGGAACATGTCAGTGAGAGTGTACTCGAACATGTCAGTGAGAGGGGTACTGGAACATGTCAGTGAGAGGGTGGAACTGTCAGAGAGGATACTGGAATATGTCAGTGAGAGGGGTACTGGAACATGTCAGTGAGAGGGTACTGGAACATGTCAGTGAGAGGGTACTGGAACATGTCAGTGAGAGGGTTCTGGAATATGTCAGTGAGAGGGTACTGCAACATGTCAGGGAGAGGGTACTGGAACATGTCAGTGAGAGGGTACTGGAACATGTCAGTGAGAGGGTACTGGAACATGTCAGTGAGAGGGTACTGGAACATGTCAGTGAGAGGGTACTGGAACATGTCAGTGAGAGGGTACTGGAACATGTCAGTGAGAGGGTACTGGAACATGTCAGTGAGAGGGTACTGGAACATGTCAGTGAGAGGGTACTGGAACATGTCAGTGAGAGGGTACTGGAACATGTCAGTGAGAGGGTACTGGAACATGTCAGTGAGAGGGTACTGGAACATGTCAGAGAGAGGGTACTGGTACTGGAATATGTCAGTGAGAGGGCACTGGATCATGTCAGTGAGAGGGTACTGGAACATGTCAGTGAGAGGGTACTGGAACATGTCAGTGAGAGGGTACTGGAACATGTCAGTGAGAGGGTACTGGAACATGTCAGTGAGAGGGTACTGGAACATGTCAGTGAGAGGGTACTGGAACATGTCAGTGAGAGGGTACTGGAACATGTCAGTGAGAGGGTACTGGAACATGTCAGTGAGAGGGTACTGGAATATGTCAGTGAGAGGGTACTGGAACATGTCAGTGAGAGGGTACTGGAACATGTCAGTGAGAGGGTACTGGAACATGTCAGTGAGAGGGTACTGGAACATGTCAGTGAGAGGGTACTGGAACATGTCAGTGAGAGGGTACTGGAACATGTCAGTGAGAGGGTACTGGAACATGTCAGTGAGAGGGTACTCGAACATGTCAGTGAGAGGGTGAGAGTGAGAGGGTACTGGAACGTGTCAGTGAGAGGGTACTGGAACATGTCAGTGAGAGGGTACTGGAACATGTCAGTGAGAAGGGTACTGGAATATGTCAGTGAGAGGGTACTGGAACATGTCAGTGAGAGGGTACTGGAACATGTCAGTGAGAGGGTACTGGAAGGGTACTGGATGTCAGTGAGAGGGTACTGGAACATGTCAGTGAGAGGGTACTGGAACATGTCAGTGAGAGGGTACTGGAACATGTCAGTGAGAGGGTACTGGAACATGCCAGTGAGAGGGTACTGGAACATGTCAGTGAGAGGGTACTGGAACATGTCAGTGAGAGGGTACTGGAACATGTCAGTGAGAGGGTACAGGAACATGTCAGTGAGAGGGTCCTGGAACTTGTCAGTGAGAGGGTACTGGAACATGTCAGTGAGAGGGTACTGGAACATGTCAGTGAGAGGGTACTGGAACATGTCAGTGAGAGGGTACTGGAACATGTCAGTGAGAGGGTACTGGAACATGTCAGTGAGAGGGTACTGGAACATGTCAGTGAGAGGGTACTGGAACATGTCAGTGAGAGGGTACTGGAACATGTCAGTGAGAGGGTACTGGAACATGTCAGTGAGAGGGTACTGGAACATGTCAGTGAGAGGGTACTGGAACATGTCAGTGAGAGGGTACTGGAACATGTCAGTGAGAGGGTACTGGAACATGTCAGTGAGAGGGTACTGGAACATGTCAGTGAGAGGGTACTGGAACATGTCAGTGAGAGGGTACTGGAACATGTCAGTGAGAGGGTACTGGAACATGTCAGTGAGAGGGTACTGGAAGATGTCAGTGAGAGGGTACTGGAACATGTCAGTGAGAGGGTACTGGAACATGTCAGTGAGAGGGTACTGGAACATGTCAGTGAGAGGGTACTGGAACATGTCAGTGAGAGGGTACTGGAACATGTCAGTGAGAGGGTACTGGAACATGTCAGTGAGAGGGTACTGGAACATGTCAGTGAGAGGGTACTGGAACATGTCAGTGAGAGGGTACTGGAACATGTCAGTGAGAGGGTACTGGAACATGTCAGTGAGAGGGTACTGGAACATGTCAGTGAGAGGGTACTGGAACATGTCAGTGAGAGGGTACTGGAACATGTCAGTGAGAGGGTACTGGAACATGTCAGTGAGAGGGTACTGGAACATGTCAGTGAGAGGGTACTGGAACATGTCAGTGAGAGGGTACTGGAACATGTCAGTGAGAGGGTACTGGAACATGTCAGTGAGAGGGTACTGGAACATGTCAGTGAGAGGGTACTGGAACATGTCAGTGAGAGGGTACTGGAACATGTCAGTGAGAGGGTACTGGAACATGTCAGTGAGAGGGTACTGGAACATGTCAGTGAGAGGGTACTGGAACATGTCAGTGAGAGGGTACTGGAATATGTCAGTGAGAGGGGTACTGGAACATGTCAGTGAGAGGGTACTGGAACATGTCAGTGAGAGGGTACTGGAACATGTCAGTGAGAGGATACTGGAACATGTCAGTGAGAGGGTACTGGAACATGTCAGTGAGAGGGTACTGGAACATGTCAGTGAGAGGGTACTGGAATATGTCAGTGAGAGGGGTACTGGAATAATATTAATAATCATGTCAGTGAGAGGGACATACTGGATACTATGTATAGACAGCCCCTTGTTATGTACAGCATTTCGGGCATATTAGGTCAACTTTGTCCCAGGATGCGACCCACACCAGTCAACCAACACCCAAGTACCTATTTTACTGATAGGTTAACAGGGACAGCAGATGCCTTAAGGAAACACGTTCTAATGCTTAACCCGTACCGAGGATCGAACCTCGAACCTCTTTATGTGAGCAAGTGCGCTAGCAATCGAGCTACGAGCTTATACTATTATATCTTGGTTTTAAAGTACACAATCATGTTTCAGGTTGTGTATCTTATGCTGCCTGACGACTATTGCACCCAACAGGAAAGTAAAAATTAAAGTGTAAGTGCAGATATACTGTCCCAGTCATATGGAGACGGATATACCATTACCTACACCGTCTGTCTACACTTTAGGAATTATATACTCCATCCACTTCTTGCAACCCCTTGTAACACTGCATGGCTCCAGTGTTACCCCTTGTAACACTGCATGGCTCCAGTGTTACCCCTTGTAACACTGCATGGCTCCAGTGTTACCCCTTGTAACACTGCATGGCTCCAGTGTTACCCCTTATAACACTGCATGGCTCCAGTGTTACCCCTTGTAACACTGCATGGCTCCAGTGTTACCCCTTGTAACACTGCATGGCTCCAGTGTTACCCCTTGTAACACTGCATGGCTCCAGTGTTACCCCTTGTAACACTGCATGGCTCCAGTGTTACCCCTTGTAACACTGCATGGCTCCAGTGTTACCCCTTGTAACACTGCATGGCTCCAGTGTTACCCCTTGTAACACTGCATGGCTCCAGTGTTACCCCTTGTAACACTGCATGGTTCCAGTGTTACCCCTTGTAACACTGCATGGCTCCAGTGTTACCCCTTGTAACACTGCATGGTTCCAGTGTTACCCCTTGTAACACTGCATGGCTCCAGTGTTACCCCTTGTAACACTGCATGGTCCCAGTGTTACCCCTTGTAACACTGCATGGCTTCAATGTTACCCCTTGTAACACTGCATGGCTCCAGTGTTACCCCTTGTAACACTGCATGGCTCCAGTGTTACCCCTTGTAACACTGCATGGCTCCAGTGTTACCCCTTGTAACACTGCATGACTCCAGTGTTACCCCTTGTAACACTGCATGGCTCCAGTGTTACCCCTTGTAACACTGCATGGCTCCAGTGTTACCCCTTGTAACACTGCATGGCTCCAGTGTTACCCCTTGTAACACTGCATGGCTCCAGTGTTACCCCTTGTAACACTGCATGGCTCCAGTGTTACCCCTTGTAACACTGCATGGCTCCAGTGTTACCCCTTGTAACACTGCATGGTTCCAGTGTTACCCCTTGTAACACTGCATGGCTCCAGTGTTACCCCTTGTAACACTGCATGGTTCCAGTGTTACCCCTTGTAACACTGCATGGCTCCAGTGTTACCCCTTGTAACACTGCATGGTCCCAGTGTTACCCCTTGTAACACTGCATGGCTTCAATGTTACCCCTTGTAACACTGCATTGCTCCAGTGTTACCCCTTGTAACACTGCATGGCTCCAGTGTTACCCCTTGTAACACTGCATGGCTCCAGTGTTACCCCTTGTAACACTGCATGACTCCAGTGTTACCCCTTGTAACACTGCATGGCTCCAGTGTTACCCCTTGTAACACTGCATGGCTCCAGTGTTACCCCTTGTAACACTGCATGGCTCCAGTGTTACCCCTTGTAACACTGCATGGCTCCAGTGTTACCCCTTGTAACACTGCATGGCTCCAGTGTTACCCCTTGTAACACTGCATGGCTCCAGTGTTACCCCTTGTAACACTGCATGGTTCCAGTGTTACCCCTTGTAACACTGCATGGCTCCAGTGTTACCCCTTGTAACACTGCATGGTTCCAGTGTTACCCCTTGTAACACTGCATGGCTCCAGTGTTACCCCTTGTAACACTGCATGGTCCCAGTGTTACCCCTTGTAACACTGCATGGCTTCAATGTTACCCCTTGTAACACTGCATGGCTCCAGTGTTACCCCTTGTAACACTGCATGGCTCCAGTGTTACCCCTTGTAACACTGCATGGCTCCAGTGTTACCCCTTGTAACACTGCATGACTCCAGTGTTACCCCTTATAACACTGCATGGTTCCAGTGTTACCCCTTGTAACACTGCATGGCTCCAGTGTTACGCCTTGTAACACTGCATGGTTCCAGTGTTACCCCTTGTAACACTGCATGGCTCCAGTGTTACCCCTTGTAACACTGCATGGCTCCAGTGTTACCCCTTGTAACACTGCATGGCTCCAGTGTTACCCCTTGTAACACTGCATGACTCCAGTGTTACCCCTTATAACACTGCATGGTTCCAGTGTTACCCCTTGTAACACTGCATGGCTCCAGTGTTACGCCTTGTAACACTGCATGGTTCCAGTGTTACCCCTTGTAACACTGCATGGCTCCAGTGTTACCCCTTGTAACACTGCATGGCTCCAGTGTTACCCCTTGTAACACTGCATGGCTCCAGTGTTACCCCTTGTAACACTGCATGGCTCCAGTGTTACCCCTTATAACACTGCATGGTTCCAGTGTTACCCCTTGTAACACTGCATGGCTCCAGTGTTACCCCTTGTAACACTGCATGGCTCCAGTGTTACCCCTTATAACACTGCATGGTTCCAGTGTTACCCCTTGTAACACTGCATGGCTTCAATGTTACCCCTTGTAACACTGCATGGTTCCAGTGTTACCCCTTGTAACACTGCATGGCTCCAGTGTTACCCCTTGTAACACTGCATGGCTCCAGTGTTACCCCTTGTAACACTGCATGGCTCCAGTGTTACCCCTTGTAAAACTGCATAGCTCCAGTGTTACCCCTTGTAACACTGCATGGCTCCAGTGTTACCCCTTGTAACACTGCATGGCTCCAGTGTTACCCCTTGTAACACTGCATGGTTCCAGTGTTACCCCTTATAACACTGCATGGCTCCAGTGTTACCCCTTGTAACACTGCATGGCTCGAGTGTTACCCCTTATAACACTGCATGGTTCCAGTGTTACCCCTTGTAACACTGCATGGCTCCAGTGTTACCCCTTGTAACACTGCATGGCTAAAGTGTTACCCCTTGTAACACTGCATGGCTCCAGTGTTACCCCTTGTAACACTGCATAACTCCAGTGTTACCCCTTGTAACACTGCATGGCTCCAGTGTTGCCCCTTGTAGCACTGCATGGTTCCTGTGTTACCCCTTATAACACTGCATGGCTCCAGTGTTACCCCTTGTAACACTGCATGGTTTCTGTGTTACCCCTTATAACACTGCATGGCTCCAGTGTTACCCCTTATAACACTGCATGGCTCCAGTGTTACCCCTTGTAACACTGCATGGTTCCAGTGTTAGCCCTTGTAACACTGCATGGTTCCAGTGTTACCCCTTGTAACACTGCATGGGTCCAGTGTTACCCCTTATAACACTGCATGGCTCCAGTGTTACCCCTAATAACACTGCATGGCTTCAATGTTACCCCTTGTAACACTGCATGGTTCCAGTGTTACCCCTTGTAACACTGCATGGCTCCAGTGTTTCCCCTTGTAACACTGCATGGCTCCAGTGTTACCCCTTGTAACACTGCATGGTTCCAGTGTTACCCCTTGTAACACTGCATGGCTCCAGTGTTACCCCTTGTAACATTGAATGGCTCCAGTGTTACCCCTTGTAACACTGCATAACTACAGTGTTACCCCTTGTAACACTGCATGGCTCCAGTGTTACCCCTTGTAACACTGCATGGCTCCAGTGTTACTCCTTGTAACACTGCATGGCTCCAGTGTTACCCCTTGTAACACTGCATGACTCCAGTGTTACCCCTTGTAACAATGCATGCATCCAGTGTTACCCCTTGTAACACTGCATGACTCAAGTGTTACCCCTTATAACACTGCATGGCTTCAATGTTACCCCTTGTAACACTGCATGGTTCCAGTGTTACCCCTTGTAACACTGCATGACTCCAGTGTTACCCCTTGTAACACTGCATGACTCCAGTGTTACCCCTTGTAACACTGCATGGCTCCAGTGTTACCCCTTGTAACACTGCATGGGTCCAGTGTTACCCCTTATATCAATGCATAACTCCACTGTTACCCCTTGTAACACTGCAGGGCTCCAGTGTTACCCCTTGTAACACTGCATGGTTTCAGTGTTACCCCTTGTAACACTACATGGCTCCAGTGTTACCCCTCATAACACTGCATGACTCCAGTGTTACCCCTTGTAACAATGCATGCCTCCAGTGTTACCCCTTGTAACACTGCATGGCTCCAGTGTTACCCCTTGTAACACTGCATGGGTCCAGTGTTACCCCTTATATCAATGCATAACTCCACTGTTACCCCTTGTAACACTGCAGGGCTCCAGTGTTACCCCTTGTAACACTGCATGGTTTCAGTGTTACCCCTTGTAACACTACATGGCTCCAGTGTTACCCCTCATAACACTGCATGACTCCAGTGTTACCCCTTGTAATAATTCATGGCTCCAGTGTTACCCCTTGTAACACTGCATGGGTTCATTGTTACCCCTTGTAACACTGCATAACTCCAGTGTTACCCCTTGTAACACTGCATGGCTCCAGTGTTACCCCTTGTAACACTGCATGACTCCAGTGTTACCCCTTGTAACACTGCATGACTCCAGTGTTACCCCTTATAACAATGCAAGCCTCCTGTGTTACCCCTTGTAACACTGCATGACTCCAGTGTTACCCCTTATAACAATGCAAGCCTCCTGTGTTACCCCTTGTAACACTGCATGACTCCAGTGTTACCCCTTGTAACAATGCATGGCTCCAGTGTTACCCCTTGTAACATTGCATGACTCCAGTGTTACCCCTTGTAACAATGCATGGCTCCAGTGTTACCCCTTGTAACAATGCATGGCTCCAGTGTTACCCCTTGTAACATTGCATGACTCCAGTGTTACCCCTTGTGACAATGCATGCCTCCAGTGTTACCCCTTGTAACACTGCAGGGCTCTAGTGTTACCCCTTGTAACACTGCATGACTCCAGTGTTACCCCTTGTAACACTGCATGACTCCAGTGTTACCCCTTGTAACACTGCATGGCTCCAGTTTTGCCCCTTGTAACACTGCATGGCTCCAGTTTTGCCCCTTGTAACACTGCATGACTCCAGTGTTAACCCTTGTAACACTGCATGGCTCCAGTTTTGCCCCTTGTAACACTGCATGACTCCAGTGTTACCCCTTGTAACACTGCATGGCTTCAGTTTTGCCCCTTTTAACACAGCATGACTCCAGTGTTACCCCTTGTAACACTGCATGGCTTCAGTGTTGCCCCTTGTAACACTGCATGACTCCAGTGTTACCCCTTGTAACACTGCATGGCTTCAGTGTTGCCCCTTGTAACACTGCATGACTCCAGTGTTACCCCTTGTAACACTGCATGGCTTCAGTGTTGCCCCTTGTAACACTGCATGACTCCAGTGTTACCCCTTGTAACACTGCATGGCTTCAGTGTTACCCCTTGTAAAACTGCATGACTCCAGACTAAACTCAAGTTTTTTTAATCATGTATTGGCTTGTTTGCAACTCCACACACACAGACAATATGAATATAAATAAATAAATATATATATATATATATATATTATATATATATATATATATATTTATATATATATATATATATATATATATATATATATATATACATATAAATAAAAATATATATATATACATATATATATATATATAGAGAGAGAGAGAGAGAGAGAGAGAGAGAGAGAGAGAGAGAGAGAGAGAGAGAGAGAGAGAGAGAGAGAGAGAGAGAGAGAGAGAGAGAGAGAGAGAGAGAGAGAGAGAGAGAGAGAGAGAGAGAGAGAGAGAGAGAGAGAGAGAGAGAGAGAGAGAGAGAGAGAGAGAGAGAGACAGAGAGAGAGAGAGAGAGAGAGCGAGAGAGAGAGAGAGAGAGAGAGAGAGAGAGTGGGGGGAGAGAGAGAGAGAGAGAGAAAAAAAAGTGGATAAAAAGGCTTCAAGGAAGAATATTTGGATTTCTTCCTGAAGACTTTTGAATATTCTACTTCCCCTACCACCCCATCTTTTTATTCTTTTTTGCCAATAGGTATATTTTATTAAGATATACATTGTTGATATAAAGATGACAAATACAGTACATGAGATGTGAGATATACATGTCTAGTACATATTGTTACGTGTTTGTCACTGATTATAAAGAGAAAATCTCATCCAGCTCTTCAGAGCTGGGGTGCGTGCCCAAAATACAGCAGGTATTGCCCCTCTGAACAGCCGCACTGAGTCGCTGGAACAGAAAACTAGCTGCCCTGGGATCCTTAGTCACCCTGATGAGTCTTTTGCCTAGCTCCTTAAGGAACTTAGATGCACTTTTTCTCCATGCACCAAGGGTCTCTGGGCCTATGGGAACAAACATATAATGATGGGCAAGTTCTCCATATTTTCTAGACTTTTGGGACTCCCTGAAGCTGGCAGCTGCCCCTCCTTCCTCCCTGGTGTATTGGAGATAGGTATCAGCCAAGGTAGATGCACATATGTAGTCCCAGACCACCTGCTTACCGTCTGTCCAGGCTTGAAGTGTGATACCATCTGGACGCTTCTGGCTGCCATCAGATCTGCATAGTTGGGGTGGCTCCCTTACTGCTGGGCATCCGGCTGTTGTGAGGCTCCTCTTGATGTTATTAACCTCCTCATGTCTTGCAATCGTTCCCTCGGATTTACGGCACACAAGACCATCGTACCCTAATCGGTCTGCTGCTTCACTGTCACAAATACACCTGTGTTCGGCGAGAATAGGGGCGGCAAGTCGAAGGGCAACACCAATGAGGATGGTCTGTGGGTCGAGACGTGTGCCAAGGCTGGAGTTGTGAACAGCCAACAGAAAGTCCCCTGCATGAGGAGCTCTCACTGCCAGGAGGCGGGCTCTATCCTTCCCTGACACACTCTGAAGCACTGTTGAGGCTATTTTCTCCACTATCGGACCATCCCAGTGCGACTGTTTGTAGTTGTTTGGGAGAGCAGGTCTGGTTTCAGAGCCCGTTAGATTATCCCAGATCATGGCTCCGTCAACGAGCTTTTGGTCCTGGACTCCAGTCTTGTCCCTAAGATGTTCAGGGAGAATCGCTGCTACAAGCCTTTGGATGCAACGCATGAGGACAGAAAAGCAGGTAGCGCAATCTGTGATGACTTGCGGACACCAATGCCTCCTAGTCTGACTGGTTCCACTGCCCGTCTTCTAGAGTAAGGTTAAGTACTTTCGTAAAAATCTGCCTCAGGATACTGTCTTATTCGTGAAGTATAGGGTTATCATATGAAGGTGCACATCATAGGAAATATGTTAACCTGGGCATACTCAAGCACTTTGTGAGAAGGTACAAGGCATCGTGGGTGACAAGAATGCCTATTCGTTGTTCCATTCTCCTCAACTCTTCCAATTTCTTCCTGAGAATTGTGTCAATGGCATCGCTTCCCAGAGATGCTCCAAGCAAGACGCTATTTGTAGGGGCAATGACTGATGCTCCTGGTAGTTTGGATCTCACTGCATTTATCACTTGTTGACTGAAATGATTTCACATTTGGATGGATTTCCAGACGAGACCCATTTCCTGTCCCCGTGTCATCACTTGTGTAAGATCATCTAGGAGGGACTCCTTTGTACCTGCTATCGTGCTATCATCCAGGAACCAGATGTTTAGCTCACTGGTCAGTCTGTGACTATATATATATATATATATATATATATATATATATATATATATATATGTGGATATGTATATATATATGTATATATATATGTATATATATATATATATATATATATATATATATATATATATATATATAATATATATATATGTATGTATGCAATAAGATCACAGTAAACAGGTGATTTCAGAATATGCAAAACAACCACTCTGAAAGAATAGAGAAATTCCAAGCGCTTTCGTGACTACTCACATTATCAAGGAACTATGAAAGTAAAGCATCCAAGGAAGCTATATAAGGGGTCTGGCCAGCACCTTACTATCAGATCCCACAACGGTTAAACACCTGACGCGCACCGACCCAACTTGGATAGGTCCTTTGCACAACTCACCCACAAACTATTCTAACCAAGAAAATTTAAAAATTATTATTCGTCCAGTGTATTATTAAATTCTTCCCAAATTCTATTAATTATAAATGGATCTAATTTATATAAACCAAAGGAAATATTCATATTATTGTCAAAACTGCTTTTTATGAAACAAGATTCAATTATATTCCTGTCGACCATGGACTTGCTTGATACTACTTTCTCATCTTTCAGAGTGGTTGTTTTGCATATATATGTATATATATATATATATATATATATATATATATATATATATATATATATATATATATATATATATATATATATATATATATATATATTTATCAATAACAACACTGAGATTAGCCGGGGGAACACGGTACAACACCTAGCTCTGCTGGGTGCGTGATTCATGTAGGATTGTATGGTCCAGTGAGTTAGAGCGTCATGAATTTTCGCTCACCATGAGACGGGCTAAAACAACACGGGTTCGATCCCCCGGCTAGTAGCATTGTTGTTATTAATTAAATACCACTAGTTTGAATGGTCTGAGCTTGCTACCACCTGCAGCTCACAAGACTGCCATTCTCACGAGCCCCTTTGGGGCGGGGCAGATGGCAGACCAGAGGCCTAGCTTCTCCCTACGAGCCCCGTGAGGGCGGGGACTGTGGTTAGGCCTGGGGACAGTTGGTCCCAAAGATGAGGGGGTACTTGTACCTCCTTCCATGGAAGACTTAGGTCTCGAGATACTCCCCAGACAGGGAGCCAAGGACGGGTCACCACTCTTGGAAAAGACCCGGGCCGGGAGAGTACCGGCGAATAAAAATAAAACCACTCGTTCGTGGTTATAATACTATATATATACTGCTTGTGGAGGCTAGTACACCAAACGAGGAGTAGAAAAAAAATTAGCTCTGAGGCAACTACACCATCGTATGTCCTCGGATCACGGTACAACACCTAGCTCTGCTGGGCACGTGATTCTTGTACACTTGTGTGGCTCAGTGGGTTAAAGAGCCATAAACTTTCGTTCATTATGATTCGGGCTAAAACAACACTGGTTCGATCCCCAGGCTAGTTTAGTCGCAGTGTTGTTATTCATTAATACCGCTCGTTCGTGGTTTCAATACTATATATATATTACCAAAACTATTATCCAGGGGGCTGAGGAGGGGTTGTTGAGGTGATTCTGACATGTAGAGAGAATGGAACGAAACAGAATGACTTCGAGTGTATAAATCTGTAGTGGAGGGAAGGCGGGGTAGGGGTCGGCCTAGGAAGAATTGGAGCGAGGGGGGTAAAGGAAGTTTTGTGTGCGAGGGGCTTGAAGTTCCAGCAAGCATGTGTGAGCGTATATGATAGGAATGAATGGAGACAAATGGTTTTTAATACTTGACGTGCTGTTGGAGTGTGAGCAAAGTAACATTTATGAAAGGATTCAGGGAAACCAGCAGGCGGGACTTGAGTCCTGGAGATGGGAAGTACAGTGTCTGCACTCTGAAGGAGGAGGAGTTAATGTTGAAGTTTTATAACTGTAGTGTAAAGTACCTCTCTGGCAAGACAGTGATGGAGTGAATGATGAAAGTTTTTCTTTTTCGGGCCACCCTGCCTTGGTGGGAGACGGCCGATGCGTTAATAATAATAATACTAATACACAATTGTATATATATATATATATATATATGTATATATATATATGTATATGTATATATATGTATATATATATATGTATATGTATATATATGTATATATATATATATATATATATATATATATATATATATTTATATTTATATATATATATATATATATATATATATATATATATATATATATATATATATATATATATATATATATATATATATATATAATATCGACACAGAATTTTGTTATGGGCGTGCATGTAGATGAGAGTGGACAAGACAGTAGTGATAACAAACATCAAAGTGCAAGCCTAGTATGCTCGGGCAGCCTCGTCTCTGCCTGCTCACCCAGGCGACCCCCTGAATATTTCCTCCACAAACTGGACCGGACAAAGTTCCTATTGATTGCTGCACCTAAGGTCAGTGAGGTCGCGAAGAGCTCTCCCGAGCAATGGTCCGGCATGCTCCCTTCACTATACCATTATCTGTGAGTGTACGAGTGTACACACTAAACTCAGCTTCTCTGATGTTTTGTGATGGTAATCTTTGTGATCGTGCCCCTTCAAAGACGACGGAAGGGGGAAGAGGTGATGTAGGTTCTGGGCTCTTGATTCAAGGAACTGAAGCTACCCTCCCCTTGCTAGGATCAAACATAACCACCCAATCCATCTTCACCTCTCCCATTCAAGAGACGTTATGTAATACTAACGAGCTTAGCATTTTTCATTGAAATACAGTAATAATCCAACAGGATCCGAGGAAGGTATCCCCGTGCTGCATAACCCCAGTCCACCGTGCCTCATGCAAGCGACTGCAGTAGTGCAGAGTTCGGCAGAAGTTGATCATGCAGCTAAATATTAACGTTGATGAGTTGAAGGTACTCACAAGAGACATTCATTTTCATCATTTGGAAATTATTTTTCAAATTTCTTCAATACCAATGATAAATTAAGATACAGAGTCCAGATCTAATTCAAATCTCTCAAAGAGACCAGTATCCTAAAATATACAAGCACGTTTAGCTTTTTAGCCTCTCAAAAACAGCGTTATCACGTTATCAGCATGGAAAGCTTGAGGCTAATCAGATGTGACATTCAGAAATTATCGCATGAAAATCAGTATTTCAGTTTTTCCAATTTCTTCCAAAAAACGAACTAGGACCCACACATGACAAAAATCAATCTAAATGTTTCTCTAAGTCTGACCAACTTTTAAAAATGTAAAGACAGTAAGAATTACGTAAACTTATTGTACATAACATAAAAAAAATTAAGAATGGTCTTGAGAGGACATAATAAAATATGTTGATTTCATCTACAATAACCAAATAAAGTCAAACACAGAGACTTATATCTGATCAGAAGAGACATTCGCCAATTAATTCCCTGAAACCAATATAATTTATAAAATTGTCACTTACTTACACAAGCTAACATCAAGAGATTGTTTCCTTGAGGTAAACACGTAAGTAGTAAAAGTTTAAAGCCGACCGGAAGATGCATTTTCCAGTTAATGCACAGAATCCAACAAAATTTACATGTCCGCAGCTTAAACCCATCAAACGTTCCGTACATTTCATACGACGCGTCAGCCACTGAAGACAGATGTTGTTCAGTCTTGTTATAGTCTAATCAGAGGAAAGCGCTAAACTAGTATGGATCATACAGAGCCTGTGGACTGTAAGGCATTTCAAATTCGATCTAAGCAAGGTTAAGACAAATCCGGTTCCCTGGATCAAGAGCCCCTCACCAGCATCGTGGCAAGATAATGTAAAATAATACTATGTATACGGACCTTCTAAGCAGGATACACAACTGTTGGTATTTTGAAGCCGGTCAGAGGAAGCTGTCTCCAGTTATCACATGGAAACCAAATTAGGGTATACCCTGCACAGGGAATACCCTATATAACACCGTCCATAGGGCACTCACGTATGCGACTAGTCCTATGAATTTTGCCCAAGATACATTACACCAGCGATGAAAATTTGGAGTCGAACGAATAAGGCATTCTCTGTCAATAACAGAAATTTGTGAAAACGAAAAAATAAAATGTTCTTGAAAAGGATCCAAAAATTAGGTAAGTCTCCCCTCGTTAAATTTAAAAACTCCGTATATCGAATTGTGAAGATGCTTTAATTAACGTTAAGAAAAGTCAGTACCGGTAACCATTAACAGTAACATTAAACTACAATAAACTATAAACTAGGTGAAAGATATACAACCCAAACAGTGCACAAGCAGTTCATGGTTGGAGTTCCCTTACCTGGTGAGGTGAGGGTGAGGTGTACTTCCTAACTCCAGCCAAACACCAGGTAAACTTACCATGAAGCAGCGATACCTTAGCTCATCCCAGGTAGTTAAAGGAGGCTCACACAATTATATATCTGTCCTAGGTCTAGAGACCTTCATTACCTGAACAACAGAGACCTTCATTCCTTGACCTTTATTCTCTCAACAACATCAAGAGATTTTCATTTTCTCAACAATATTCAGAGACCTTTATTCCTTCAACATTCCGAGACCTTCAGTTTCTCAACAGCATCGAGAGATGCTGGTCCAGTGGCTAACGCGACGGTCTGCAGTTTTGAGACTCTCTGATCGCGGGTTCTATCCCCGCCCGTGGTATGGTTTGTTTGCAATCGTGTCATTACGATTTCGTGAGTCATCGAGAGATTGAGAAACTTATGCAACATATGGGAACCTATATTGAGGAAACGTTTCGCCACACAGTGGCTTCATCAGTCCAGTACAAAGCAGAAAGGTTCAAGCTCTCCAAGACAAGCTCAACCAGGTCGAGCCTTCAATCCAGTTCACACTTGAAGAAGAGGTCGACAACACTCTTCCTTTCCTTGATGTTCTACTCTGCAAAGCTGACCACGAACTTCGTTTTAAAGTCTATCGAAAACCCACCAACCAAAACGATCTTCTCCACTTCTACTCTCACCACGACACCAAAACCAAACGTGGTGTAATTATAGGCTTCTTCCTGCGTGCACTCAGAATCTGCAGCAACGAGTTCCTTGAGGAAGAATGCACTATAATTGAACAGGTATTTTCCAAACTCCACTATCCTCGTCACTTCATCAGAGACTGCAGACGGCGAGCACTAAACATCTTCAACACACCCAGAGAACATATGCAACAGTCGGTATTTTATACCATTTTAATGTTCACACCCAGAGAAGACACTGCCGAGAAGAGATACATAGTCCTTCCCACCAACTCCATTGCCAAACATGTTTCCAACATCTTTGCCAAAACATCATTCCAAGTATCTACCTCCACAACAACGACCATCAAGGACATCACCAGTAGTAGGCAGGACAAGCCTCCATCCTCTGCAGGGGTATACATAATCCCTTGTAATGACTGCAACAAGTTATACGTGGGCGAAACATCAAGGGACCTCCAAACACGTATTTCAGAACACCAATACGCAAGCAGGTCTGACGACACAAGGAATGCCTGCGTACAACACCGTAATTCACACAACCACTTGATAAACTACAGAAACTCAAGACTTATCGCCACAGAAGACAACACCCAATACCGAAGAATCCTGGAATCATCACTTATTTCTATATCCGACAACTTCAACCAGAATAGTGGCTTCTATAACATAGCTGAACCACTTGCCAAGAAACTTCTTCATCGCTATCCCACATAAGAACACTGTAGAAGGTCTGCTCACAAACTTGTCCAGTCTCCTTTCCAAGCTACCCAAGTTTTTAGACTCTACAACCCAACTCGGTACATCATCAGATGCAGCATTCTTCACCTGACCTCAGCCGGACTATAAATACTCGCGTTCCTTCCACCCCAGGTAGTTCTGTTTGTGACTTGAAAAAGCCCACTGTGTGGGCGAAACGTAGTCAATAAAGGATCACATTATACTGCATTTGTGTTTATATTGCCATTGTGTCGGTATTTTATACCATATATTTCCAAGGAGAGGAGGAGTTTGAGGTAATCAGTCCCTCAGCCTGGAGTCAATGTGTTCAGTCCATCACACTTGTAGAAAGTACAGCACAGGGCCGTAGAAGTGACTTATATACTGTAGTCAGGTGAGTGGAAGCAGCAGGAGGAGGGATCACAGTGGAACCTTCCACTAGTGTAAGTAGGTCTTCGTCCAAAGGTTGGACGAAGTGGATGGTTCCACTGTGATCCCGCCTCCTGCTGCTTCCACTCAACTGACTACAGTATATAAGTCACTTCTCCGGCCATATGCTGTACTTTCTACAAGAGTGATGGACTGAACATATGGATTCCAGGCTGAGGGACTGATTGCCTCAAACTCCTCCTCTCCTTCCACCTTTCTGCTTTGTATTGGACTGATGAAGCCACTGTGTGGCGAAACGTTTCCTCAATAAACATTCCCAAATGTTGCATAAGTGCCTCAATCTTCAATTTGTCGGTTTTCAAAATCATTAATTAAATCGAGAGACCTTCATTCTCCCAACAACATCCAGAGACCTTCATTCCACATTGACAGGGTCAACAGGAAAGGTGGTGGAGAGGCGATGTATGTCAGAGATAATTTAAATAATCGCATTAGACAAGATATAATATTAGAAGCGTTGGACTCTAAATCTGTTTAGCTAAAGTTTCTTGAGGGACATGAGAAACTAATCTTGGGTGTGATTTACCGGCCCCCAAACCTTGTTAAGGCACGCAGTCAACTGCTACGGGACGAAATTCACAAGGAATCTAGATTCGAAAATATGTTAATGGGAGAATTTTTCTTTAGACGATTCAGAATTCCTTTTTAAAACAATTAATGACAGAACCAATTAGAGGAAATAACTCACTTGACTTGGTCCTTGCCAACGAGGAATCACTAATTAATAATCTTGAGGTTAATGATGAGCTTGGGGAGAGCGATCACAAATCACTCAGCTTCAATATAACATGGAATTACATTAATAACTACAATCAAGAACATACGAATGGAGGAACACTGCAGGAAGGCCTACTGGCCCATACAAGGCAGGTCCTTATTAAAACCACCGCTACCCAAGAATTTACTCCTGTACCCATGACACCAATCACACTCATCCCCTTTCACTCATATATTTGTCCCATCTCTTCTTAAAGCTACCCAGGGTCCTAGCCTCGATTACCCTACTCAAAAGACTGTTCCACGCTTTCACAATTCTGTTCGAAAACCAGTACATACCTATGTCCTTTCTAATCTAAATTAATCTAACTTAAATCGGTTCTTTCTTGTTCTTACCTGATTCGATACACTCAGTATTTTATTAATATCATCTCTGTTAATGCCCATCATCCAATTTTACACTTCGATGATATCTTCACTCACTCTATGTCTCTCCAGAGAGTGGAAATAAATGATATAAAATACCGACACAATGGAAATATAAACACATATGCAGTATAATGTGATCCTTTATTGACTACGTTTCGCCCACACAGTGGGCTTTTTCAAGTCACAAACAGAACTCCTTTAGCCTTGAATCTCCACTCTCCAGAGAGTGGAGATTCAAGGCTCTAGGTCTGTCTTCATAAAGGAGATTCCTTATACAGTAAATCATTTTAGTCATCCTTCTCTGTATGTTCTCCAGTGAATCTATATCCATCCTGTAGTAAGGAGACCAAAACTGCACGGCATAATCCAAGTGAGGTCTCACTAGTGATGTATAGAGCTGTAAAATAACTTTTAAACTTTTGTTACCTATACTTCTTGAAATAAATCCTAGTAATCTGTTAGCCTTATTGGGCACACTTAGACAATGTTGTCTTGGCTTTATATTTCTGTTTACCATGACTCCTAATTCTTTTACACATTCTGTCTGATCAAGCTCTATGTGGCATGGAAAGAGTATGTTTCAATATATTCGGCGTATGTCACACTCCTATATAGGCTGCCTCCCAACCAGCAAACTGGGTGCTAAGGGTTTAACGATCAATAGAGTACCCATCATTAAATCAGTACCTTGGTTCATTGACCAATCACAGGCAAGCATTGGTAGACTTGCCTACCTGCTGGTTAAGTATGGTGCACTTTCTCTGGCTTCTACTTTGTCGTCTGTCACCATGGTATACACATTATTCTATCTGTACATAGTGTACATATCTGTACATATTGGGTGAAGGCAAATATACATTATAGTCTCACAGGCCATTCATTACCTGTGTTCGTAATACTCTGCATCACTTAATTTATAACTTCAAGGGTTATTTTCATTCCCAAGGACTAGGACTTTATACTTGTCCACATTGAACTTATTCTGCCACTTTTCAGACCAAGACATTAATTTGTCCAAATCCTCCTGAAGTTTATTGGTATCCTCCTCAGAATGACTCATACGGCCTATTTTTGTATCATCAGCAAATTTTGCTCATGTCACTTGTAATTCCCTCATCAAGGTCATTAATGTAAATTATGAACAACAATGGGCCTACAACTGATCCTTGTGGAACGCCACTGGTAACCAGTCCCTATTCAGATTTGACCCCAATTAATGGAAACTCTCTGCTTTCTATTGGTAAGCCATGCCTCTATCCATGCTAGAACTTTACCTCCTATGCCATGACCTGCCACTCCTCTTAAGAGTCTTTTGTGAGGTACTCTGTCGAGGGCTTTACTGACATCCAAGTAAACTACATCATAAACTTTATCGTTATCTGTTGCCTCAAATAATTTATAGAAGAACGTCAGTAAATTTGTCAGCCAGGAACGACCTCTCGTGAACCCATGCTGAGATTCATTAATCAAATTATGCTCTTCAAGGTGACGTCTTATAATATCAGCTATAATTAATTCTAATAATTTGCCTACTATAGACGTCAGGCTGATTGGACGGTAATTTGATGAAATGGACCTATCCCTTGATTTAAATATAAGAACTACTTTAGCCATCTTCCACATCTCTGGCCAACACTAGTTTGGATGGGCGCATTAAACACGTTTGTTAATGGCTGACTAAGTTTCGTCTTGCATCCTTTAAGTACCCCGGAAAACAACTCGTCAGGTCCCGGGACTTATTCTGTTTCAGTTTATCTAACTGATAACCATGTCCCTCGTTACAGTAATATTAGTTAATTTGAATTCTTCAGGAACTGAGTAATTGTCAATTACTGTAATCTCATTTACGTCTTTCTGTGTAAAAACTGACAAAAAATAATAATTAATTAGAGAACACATTTCCAGTTCGTTATCCGTCAGCTGTCCATTCCCAATTTTCAGAGGTCCTACTTTTTTCTTCACCTTCGTCCTATACACTTGAAAGAACCCTTTTGGATTAGTCTTTAATTCATTAGCAACTCTAATTTCATAGTCACACTTAGCTCTACTAATCCTCCTTTTACTTCTCTCTTAAACTGGACATATTGGTCAATAAGGTTAACCTCTCCTCTTTTGATGCAACTATAAATTCCTCTTTTCTCTCCTAATAGATGCTTTAGCCTCTTGTTCATCCATTTTGGATCGTTATTATTTGACCTAATTTCTCTTTGGGGAATATATATATTATAAGCACGTTGTACATTATTAAGAAAATAGTCATAAATGCAGATCCATTCGTAATCGTAAGTGTGATCATCATCAATAAAATTATTAGCTAGATTACCCCAATTGAGGTTAGACAGGTGTTCCCTAAGTCCATTATAATCGGCAGAACGCAAATCGGGGACTTTTACCGTATTATCCTTATTCTGGTACTCCCAGGTAATATTAGAAGTAATGGATTTGTGATCACTTGCGCCAAGCTCTTCAGTGATTCCCAGATTATTTACGAGGGTTTGTTTATTTGACAAGACTAGGTCGAGCAAATTATTACTTCTGGTAGGCTCTGTTACACACTGCTTCAGAAAACAGTCCTGAACTACTTCCATAAAGTCACTGAATTCCAGATTACCTGTCAAAGAAGTCCAGTCAATTTGGCTAAAGTTAAAGTCCCCTACTATGACTATGTTATTGTGTCTAGAAGCCCTAACAATTTCGTCTCAAAGAAGTCTCCCTCTATCGTGATCCAAGCCTGGAGGTCGGTATATTACACCTAGAATTAGTTTTTCTTCATCTTCTAGAAATTCTACCCAAACAAATTCTGTTACTAATCCATTTTATACCATTTTTTATGCAACAATTTATATTTTCTCGAACATATAATGCAACTCCACCCCCTTTCTGTTATATCTATCTACATGGAACAACTTAAACCGTTGAATATGGCATTCGGCAACCATATCTCGACTCTTTAAATAATATTATGTTTCAATTATTGCAATGACATCAAAGTTTCCATCACTCGCTACCAAACGTAATTCATTAATTTTATTTCTGGCACTTCGACTATTACCATAAAATACATTAATATGTTTTTTTCTTTTGCACCTTTTTCCTATTCAGCTTTGCTTTTGCACAATTTGTTATTATCATTACCCTGTGTTACTCGATGACTGTTATTATTAAGATTCATAATATCAAAGCCTAAGTCAATATTTCCACACTCATTATTTTCCATTCCTAAACCCATACCTCGAACTAATCCTAGTTTAAAGTCCTAACAACACCCTCAACTGAACTAGCGATAAGACCTACACCTACCCTGAATAAGTGAGCCCCATCCCTGGCATATATATCATTTCTACCGTAGAAGTTGTCCCAGTTGTCAATGAATGGTACTGTATTTTCCTTGCAGTGTTTGCCCAGCCAACAATTAATACCAATTGCTCTGGACAACCATTCATTTCCAACACCTCTTCTTGGCAAAATGCCACATGTAACAGGGCGCCCCCCACTTTCTTCCTAATTATGTCTATTGCTGTCCTATACCGTCTAAATCCTCACTTCTACGCTTGCCTACGTCATTACCTCCAGCACTGAGGCAGATAATAGGATTGATCCCATAACCATTCATGATGTTGTCTAGCCGGCTAACAATATCATCCATCCCAGCCCCAGGAAAGCAAACCCTCTGTCTCCTACTCCTATCCTTCAAGCAGAAGGCCCTATCCATGTATCTAATCTGACTGTCACCAACAATCACAATATTCTTACTTTGTTTTTCATTGCGACATTCACAGTAATCGACTCACATTCGTCGGGTATCACGGAGAATGGATTCAAAGTTTCCACAGTAGCCTCCTGGTTCTTCGTCATATCTGCCTCTCCATCCGTCGTCTTGATCCTTAGCTTCGTTCCATGATATCCAGCAGCTATATTCCTTTCTTAACTTGAGGATTCACAACAGGAGGATTACCATGAATCCTCTTGTTTTTCTCAGTCAGTCGCTGTATCTCGAGCTTAGCCACCCTCATCTCCTTAAGTTGCTGGTAGAGTTGATCAACTGATGACATCTTGGTTCAGTTCCACAAAGAGCCCACTAGACACGACTTCACTGAGCAAGGTACACGTCACAACTGAAAGTACACGTCACAATATATACAGATGTAAATGATGTGCTGTAAGACTGTAGCCAAGACAGGACTCGCAGCAATGGATGCACACTGAGCAATGCTACCCAAGCAATAATTTTTTATTAATCTATTTCCTCATGAGCAAGTCCCACTCAAATCCAACTTAGATTACACAGCTCAGTTCTGGTGTCCATATTACAGAACAGATATAAATTTGCTAGAAAACATTCAGCAAAGAATG
The DNA here is from genome assembly GCF_038502225.1 of Cherax quadricarinatus. NCBI lineage: Eukaryota > Metazoa > Arthropoda > Malacostraca > Decapoda > Parastacidae > Cherax > Cherax quadricarinatus. The sequence goes on from NC_091305.1 coordinate 46,135,776, forward strand.
ACAAAATTAATATATAGCATTAGAAATCTTCCTTATGAAGAAGGATTGAAGACAAAGAATGATGAGCGACAAAATTAAAGTGTAAAATGGGTATTAATAAAAAGGATATAAATAAAGACCTGAGGATATATCTCCAAGAAAGAACCCGCAATAATAGATTCAAATTAGATAAGTTTAGATTTAGAAACGATATAGGAAAGAATTGGTAGTGGGTGAGTGGAATAGTCTGCCTTGTAAGATCTCTCCAGAGAGTGAAGATTCAAGGCTCTAAGTCATACGAGAGATTGCTTATACAGTAAATAATTTTAGTCATCTTTCTCTGTATGTTCTCCAATGACTCTATATCCATCCTGTAGTAAGGAGACCAACACTGAGCGGTATAATCTAAGTGAGGCCTCACTAGTGATACATAGAGCTGTAAAATAACTTTTGGACTTCTGTTACTTAATGATTCTCAACACGATTTTACAAAGGAGCGTTCCTACCTTATGAATTTAATATCTTTTTCCTTTAAGGTATTTGAGAAGGTAGATCATGGTAATGAATATGATATTGGAATAAATAACAAAAAGGCACAATACCGTGACTGGAATGATACACAAATAACCCGCACATAAAAGACAGAAGCTTACGACGACGTTTCGGTCCGACTTGGACCATTGACAAAGTCACACTGACTTTGTCAATGGTCCAAGTCGGACCGAAACGTCGTCGTAAGCTTCTGTCTTTTATGTGCGGGTTATTTGTGTATGATATTGGAAGATGGAAACGTAAACACATATGCAGTTTAATGTGATCCTTTATTGACAACGTTTCGCCCACACAGTTGGCTTTTTCAAGTCACAAACAGATCTACCTGGGGTGGAAGGTACGTGAGTATTTATAGTCAGGTTCAGAATGTTGAGGTCAGGTGGAGAATGCTGCGTCTGATGATGTACCGAGTGGGGTTATAGAATCTAAAATCTTGGGTATCTTGGCAGGGGTATTGGACAAGTTGTGAGCAGACATTCTGCAGTGTTCTATGTTCTTATGTGGGATAGCGATGAAGAAGTTTCTTGGCGAGTGGTTCAGCTATGTTATAGAAGCCACTGTTCTGGTTGAAATTGCTGGTTATAGAGATAAGCGATGATTCCAGGATTCCTCGGTATTGAGTGTTGTCTTCTGTGGCGATAAGTCTTGAGTTTCTGTAGTTAAAGGATCACATTAAACTGTATATGTGTTTACGTTTCCATTGTGTCAGTATTTTATACCATTTATTTTCATATTGGAAGATGTTTAAGAAAGTAGAAGCACACGGAATAAGAGAATTCTTTTTCTGGATAGAGGCGTGGTTGACAGGCATCAAAGAATCTGCATAAATAGACTCATCACAAGCTGTGCTACACAGGAGTCAGTGTTAGGCCCTTCGTTGCTTAAAGTTTACATAAAAGATATAGCGGCATGTAAATATTTGCCGACGACACTAAAATAGAAGGTCGAATTAATTCTGAAGAGGACACTGACGCGCTACAGGAAGATCTGAATAGACCGATGCAGTGGTCGGGAAAGTGAGAAATACAGTTTAATATAAACAAATGTAAAGTTCTAAGTGTTGGAAAAGAAAATAACCGTGATACTTATAAACTAAATAATGTAGATCTAAATCATTCTGACTGCGAAAAAGATTTAGCAGTTCTGGTTACCATTAATCTTAAACCAACAGTGCGCAAGTGTTCGCAATAAAGCGAATAGATTTCTTGGCTTCGTTTTAAGAAGCATGAATAACGGGAGTCCTCAAGTTATTCTTCAACTCTGTATGTCATTAGTTAGGCCTCATTTACATTATGCTGCACAGTTCTGGTCACCGTATTACAGGATGAACATAAATGTGCTGGAAAACGTTCAAAGAAGGATGGCAAAATTGATCCCATGTAGATAAATGGACTGATTTCATCTACTCCAGGCTGAGGGACTGATTACCTCAAACTAATTCTGATCTTCACCATTCTTCTTTGTATGGACTAATGAAGCCACTGAGTGGCGAAATGTTTCCTCATTAAAGATACCCAACTGTTGCACATGTGTCTAATTTATCAACTTGTGGGTAGTCTGAACCATTCATCTACACAATGAAAAGTGTTTGAAGCCTGACCACCTACTATGGGTACTACAAAAACTGTGTTTACTTTTCCCTAGTACCATACTTGTTATGTTCCCAGCCTTGACAAACCTGGCAGCAAGATATTCTGGATACAGCTTGTGACCAATTATATAAACGTTTCAGCTGTTAAGTAAAAGGATACAAGTGCAACTAGTGCGACATTTTATTATGGCAACGTCTCGCTCTGCACGAGTGAAACAATGCAAGGACACAGAGAGTGTATGTAGGCTTTAGAGTTTACCTGGAGTTTACCTGGAGAGAGTTCCGGGGGTCAACGCCCCCGCGGCCCGGTCTGTGACCAGGCCCCCTGGTGGATCAGAGCCTGATCAACCAGGCTGTTGCTGCTGGCTGCACGCAATCCAACATACGAGCCACAGCCCGGCTGGTCAGGTACCGACTTTAGGTGCTTGTCCAGTGCCAGCTTGAAGACTGTCAGGGGTCTATTGGTAATCCCCCTTATGTATGCTGGGAGGCAGTTGAACAGTCTCGGGCCCCTGGCACTTATTGTATTGTTCCTTAACGTGCTAGTGGCACCCCTGCTTTTCATTGGGGGGATATTGCATCGTCTGCCGAGTCTTTTGCTTTTGTTGTGAGTGATTTTCGTGTGCAAGTTCGGTGCTAGTCCCTCTAGGATTTTCCAGGTGTATATAATCATGTATCTCTCCCGCCTGCGTTCCAGGGAATACAGGTTCAGGAACCTCAAGCACTCCCAGTAATTGAGGTGTTTTATCTCCGTTATGCGCGCTGTGAAGGTTCTCTGTACATTTTCTAGGTCAGCAATTTCACCTGCCTTGAAAGGTGCTGTTAGTGTGCAGCAATATTCCAACCTAGATAGAACAAGCGACCTGAAGAGTGTCATCATGGGCTTGGCATCCCTAGTTTTGAAGGTTCTCATTATCCATCCTGTCATTTTTCTAGCAGCTGCAATTGATATAATGTTATGGTCCTTGAAGGTGAGATCCTCCGACATGATCACTCCCAGGTCTTCGACGTTTGTTTTTTCTCTCTATTTTGTGGCTGGAATTTGCTTTGTACTCTGATGAAGTTTTGATTTCCTCGTGTCTACCATATGGGGTGTAAGGCAAAATATAATTGTTGTAGTAATACTAGAAGAAGTAGTAGTTGTAATACTTGTGGTAGTAGTAGTAGTAGTATCAGCAGCGGAAACTATGTGATTGTAGGGTTTAGTGTGAAGAGGAGAATTCCTGCTAATACTTCAGAAATAATGAAGCTGCATTTGTTTTGCTGAATTGTGTTATAAATATCGATTAATGATGATTCAAGGCATTAACGTCTTCGGAAATTAGGTTCTTTAATCACTAGTCTGGCGTCGTTGAATTTCATCAGGTGGTTCGCGGAATTCCGGTGTTGTACGCAGGCGTTGTTTAAGTTATCGTTCATACACAAATAACCCGCACATAAAAGAGAGAAGCTTACGACGACGTTTCGGTCCGACTTGGACCATTGACAAAGTCACACTAACAGAGGTGGAGCAGGACGGCTATATATAGGCAGGAAGAGGTGGAGGTAGTAGTAGTGGTAGTAGTAGTAGTAGTAGTAGTAGCACAAGAATTGTATATAATACCGACAGGATGAAATGACACATGCACAACACCCGGGCATCCCCACCGTAGACGTTTCGCCATCCAGCCAGCCACTGGATGGCGAAACGTCCACAACAAAGACAACCAGACGCCGCACATGTGTCTAATTTCATCAGTAGTTGTAGTAGAAGAAGAAGAGGTAGTAGTAGTGGTAGTGGTAGAAGTGGGAAATAAGGAAGACGAGCCAGTCAAATACAAAGGAAGGGGAGCACTGCAAGAGAGCTAGAAACCCACAGAGGGAGAGCAAGCGCACCGAGGTGCGTGAAAGGGGAAGTGGTGAAATAAAATAAAGAAGGAACAGAAACACGAGACAGGAGAGAGAAAGACAACCCAGAGGAGAAAAGGAGAGAGGAAAGGGGAAGAGGAAGAAGAAAAAGAAGAAGAAGAAGAAAAAATGAGGATTCAGGTTAAGTCACGGGTGTTCTGAAGTTTGGAGCATTTTACAATGTAGTGGGAGAGGAAGGCATCTACAGAGACGAAGCCAGGGCTAAGGTTCATACAAGGAAAGTTGTGTATAAGAGAGGATTCAACTAAACGGCGACTGTTCGAGTTGGAAGTAGGGAAGACAGTTTTAGCAGAAGACCAGTCAATAGGATGGCTATGATCTCTGACGTGACAGAAAAGAGCATTGTTAGTGTCGGCAAGCCTAACACTATTTTTGTGCTCCCTAAGTCTGTCAGAAAGAGATCGACCAGTTTCTCCAAAGTATTGAAGAGGACAGGAGGAGCAAGAAATAGAGTAGACACCAGGAACATCTGTAGAGGGAGGAGAGGTATGAACGAGGTTAGTGCGAAGAGTGTTAGTCTGGCGGAAGGTAAGCTTGATGTCTAAGGGACGGAGAGAATTGTTGAGATTAGAAAGACCGGAAATGTAGGGAAGGCAGAGGATAGAAGAGTTCCCATGAGTAGAGAGTTTGGGAGAGAAGAAATTGCGTTTAGCACGTGAGAGGGCAGAGTCTATGAAATGGGAAGGGTAGCCAAGACGGGAGAACGAATTATAAAGAGTGGAAATTTCTGCTGGAAGGAACTGAGGATCACAGATGCGGAGGGCACGGAGAAAGAGGGAGATAAGAACACTTTTCTTGACAGGGGAAGCATGATAGGAAAAGTAGTGAATGTACATGCCACTGTGCATAGGTTTACGGTAAACGGAAAAGGAAAAACCTGTATCTGAGCGGTGGACATGGACATCAAGGAAAGGAAGTAAGGAATTAGATTCCCATTCATCTTTAAACTTAATGGAAGGGGCAAGATTATTAAGAGCTTCAAGAAAAGGTTGGAAGAGACTGGAGTCATGAGGCCACAGAGCAAAGATGTCATCCACATAGCGGAGCCAGAGTGAAGGTTGCACATCGAGGGTAGGAAGAAGAACAGTCTCGAAGTATTCCATGTAAAGATTAGCAAGGACAGGAGAGAGAGGAGAGCCCATAGCGACACCGAAGGTTTGGGAATAATATTTCCCTTGGAAGGAAAAGGAGTTAGAGTCCACACAGAGGCGGATCAGATCAAGAAAGACATCAGTGGGGATAGGGAGATGAAGAAACCCTTCATGGGCCTTCTCTCTAAGGAAATCAAGGACATCATCAAGAGGGACATTGGTGAAGAGGGACTCAACGTCAAGACTAAGCATCTTACAGGTTGGGAGAGAGCGAACCCGTTCAATGAAGTCTTGAGAGTGACGGAGGTGGGCAGGAGAAAAAGTACCAAGAAAGGGAGTGAGGGTTTTGGCCATGTATCGGGGTTTCTTGCTGCTTCACTTACTTATATTCTGTCGCAGCCTCCAGAGGGTATAGTGTAAACTGCTGCTTTGACTGGTTCAAGGTGATTAAATTTTGCCGTAGTTAAATCTTTTATGGCAGTGCTGGTTGTGATGGCGACTCTAGTGTTAGCTTGTGCGAGTACCTTAGAAACATTCAGTGCAACCTGGCTGTTGGGAAGGATTATAACTTTGTTAGGAGTGGTATTGGTGAGTGAAGAGTTAATGATATGAAGGGCTCTTTCTTGCAATCTTTGATGAAATAGGGGAATCCCGCTTTGTCTTCGTCTGCTACATGTCCCTTACCATCTGACGTCAGTAAATAAGTAAGTGCCAGCCTTCTTGCCTGTTTTCCAGATTCTTCACAACTACGGTGCTCTTCACACCAACTCCAAAGCTGAGGGACTGATTACCTTATATTTTGTATATAGTTCTACTTTCTTCCAATTATGTGCTTTAATTTGTATTGATAAAGTCACTTGATGGCGAAACGTCTACAATAAAGTTGCCCAGATTTGCACATGTGTCTAATTTTTATCATGAAAAAGGAATCAAAATATAGATCAGTGAAGATTTGGTGTATATATGTATATACATTCCTCGTCAAGAAAATCTGGACTGCAAATTCGTTATGCTCTTAGGAAAAATCCAATGATGATGCCTCTTTTGATCTTAGTATCTTGACTGGAATAGAAGTGTGCGAGATCGTTTTTGCTTATAGGTTTCTTGTAAACTTGAAACCAAAGAGTGTTATCTACTTTGTGAATGAGGTCGTCTAGAAAAGGTAGCTTATCACTGGACTCTTCTTCAAGTGTAAACTGGATATCCGGTTCCGCACATCAAAACGTTTGGGAGTTAATATAAGGACGCCGTCCACATAGCTTCAACTGCTTTACTCTGCCTTCAACATTCAGCATATCCAGTTGTTGTGATTCATCCTGGCCTACATGTTCTCTTGGTCCCAGCCCCAGGATGAATCTCGCTATTTTGTTCTGGGTGATTGGTAGTCTGTCTTTCAGTTTTCTTGTTAAGGCAGAGTACCAAGAAGAGCAAGGATAATCTATATGGCATTGTATAAAAGCTAGACATAGGGTCCTGCGAGCCTCAGCAGGTGCCTATCTACAGAGAAACTTTAGCCTAGCAGTCGCTTTCTTTGCTACACTGTTCCCTATCAATTCTCCTGACATGCTTAGGTCAAAGGGGATTCCCAGACATTTCACTGAAGGTGCTGAAGTGATGCAACATTACACTGAACATTCAGTTTAGTTTTCGTGCCAAAGAGAATGGCTTCTGTTTTCCTGAGGTGTAACGATAGTTTGTTGTCTACTAACCATTTACTGCAGGACTCTAGTTCTAGTGATAATACATTAGTTACATCCTGTGGGTCTTTACCAGACACTAACAGAATACTGTCGTCTGCATACAACAGAAGCTTCCACTTGACACTGATGGGCATGTCAGTCACATAACTTGGGAATAGTAAGGGACCCAGAATGCTACCTTGATAGATTCTCAGATTAACCTGATAGATTCTCAGATTCACCTGATTGATTTTCAGATTCACCTGATTCCCTCTCAGATTCACCTGACACATTCTCAGATTCACCTGACTGAATCTCAGATTCACCTGATAGATTATCAGATTCACGTGAGAGATTCTCAGATTCATTTAAGAGATTCTTAGATAAACCTAAGAGATTCTCAGAGTCACCTGATGATTCTCAGATTCACCTGATAGACTCTCAGTCACCTGATTTATTCTCAGATTCACTTGATTCATAAAAAGCTGCTCCATTATTTAGTTTTTCTCACTCAGTGCTAGGACATCCAGTTTCAGTGCTAGGACATCCAGTTTCAGTGCTAGGACATCCAGTTTCAGTGCTAGGACATCCAGTTTCAGTGCTAGGACATCCAGTTTCAGTGCTAGGACATCCAGTTTCAGTGCTAGGACATCCAGTTTCAGTGCTAGGACATCCAGTTTCAGTGCTAGGACATCCAGTTTCAGTGCTAAGACATCCAGTTTCAATGCTAGGACATCCAGTTTCAGTGCTAGGACATCTAGTTTCAGTGCTAGGACATTCAGCTTCAGTGCTAGGACATCCAGTTTCATTGCTAGGACATCCAGTTTCAGTGCTAGGACATTGTTTCAGTGCTAGGTCATCCAGTTTCAGTGCTAGGACATTCAGCTTCAGTGCTAGGATATTGTTTCAGTGCTAGGACATTGTTTCAGTGCTAGGTCATCCAGATTCAGTGCTAGGACATCCAGTTTCAGTGCTAGGACATCTAGTTTCAGTGCTAGGACATTCAGCTTCAGTGCTAGGACATCCAGTTTCAGTGCTAGGACATCCAGTTTCAGTACTAGGACATTCAGCTTCAGTGCTAGGACATCCAGTTTCAGTGCCAGGACATCCAGTTTCAGTGCTATGGCATTGTTTCAGTACTAGGACATCCAGTTTCAGTGCTAGGACATCCAGTTTCAGTGCTAGGCATCTAGTTTCAGTGCTAGGACATCCAGTTTCAGTGCTAGGACATCCAGTTTCAGTGCTAGGACATCCAGTTTCATTGCTAGGACATCCAATTTCAGTGCTAGGACATTCAGCTTCACTGCTAGGACATTCAGTTTCAGTGCTAGGACATTCAGCTTCAATGCTAGGACATTCACCTTTAGTGCTAGGACATCCAGTTTCAGTGCTAGGACATCCAGTTTCAGTGCTAGGACATCCAGTTTCATTGCTAGGACATCCAATTTCAGTGCTAGGACATTCAGCTTCACTGCTAGGACATTCAGTTTCAGTGCTAGGACATTCAGCTTCAATGCTAGGACATTCACTTTCAGTGCTAGGACATTGTTTCAGTGCTAGGTCATCCAGTTTCAGTGCTAGGACATTCAGCTTCAGTGCTAGGACATTCAGTTTTATTGCTAGGACTTCTAGTTTCAGTGCTAGAACATCCAGTTTCAGTGCTAGGACATTCAGTTTTAGTGCTAGGACATTTATTTTCACTGCTAGGACATTCAGCTTCAATGCTAGGGCATACAGATTCACTCAGTGCTAGGACATCCAGTTTCACTCAGTGCTAGCATATCCAGTTTCACTCAGTGCTGGGATATCCAATTTCTCTCAGTGCTTTGACATCCAGTTTCACTCAGTGATAGTACATCTAGTTTTACTCAGTGCTAGGACATCCAGTTACACTCAGTGCTAGGACATACAGTTTCACTCAGTGCTAGGACATCCAGTTTCACTTACTACTAGGACATACTGTTTCACTCAGTGCTGGGACATGCACTTTGTCTCAGTGCTAGGACATTCGGTTTCACTCAGTGCTAGGACATACAGTTTCACTCAGTGCTAGAACATACAGTTTCACTCAGTGCTAGAACATACAGTTTCACTCAGTGCTATGACATCCAGTTTCACTCAGTGCTAGGTCTTACAGTTTCACTCAGTACTGGTATATACAGCTTCACTCAGTGCTAAGACATCCAGCTACACTCACTGCTAGGACATACTGTTTCACTCAGTGCTAGGACATGCACTTTGTCTCAGTGCTAGGACATTCGGTTTCACTCAGTGCTAGGACATTCGGTTTCACTCAGCGCCAGAACGTACAGTTTCACTCAGCGCCAGAACATACAGTTTCACTCAGTGCTATGGCAACCAGTTTCACTCAGTGCTAGGACAGTTTCACTCAGTGCTAGGACATACAGTTTCACTCAGTGCTATGACATACACTTTCACTCAGTGCTAGGACAGTTTCACTCAGTGCTAGGACATACAGTTTCACTCAGTGCTATGACATACACTTTCACTCAGTGCTATTACATCCTGTCAGTATAGCTACTGAATTCCCTATACTTATACTTGTGTAATATATTGTAGATCGTATCATCCATGTATATATTTAGGCTCCCTTTCAGTAGGCTCAGTGACTAGCATGTGTGACGTTACGTGATGCTGTTGCGAGCGCTGCATGCTCGTCCTCGTCCTCAGTTCTTCACCCATAGATCTAGAAATAGGACAGGCAGTTTGGGCTCTCCCCTCTCACGCTCTGCTAATATATGTGTTAACATCCAACAACTGTGCTTAACTCCAACCATCACATCTACACGACCCCTTTTCCACTAATGGTGACAGCGGAGGGTCTGTATTTCTGACGATTACAGCGATTTCTGGAGATAAATTTCTACTGAGCCATTTTTCTGAACGCTAGGCCTGCCGAGACGAGTCACGCTTCACATCCCAGTCAAGCGTCCACCAGCCTGTTTGCTTCTGCTTACCGGTCAGTCCTTGGATCTTCTTTGCTTATTTGCATTACTTTCGAGGGGTTGACCCGGGTTTGCAAATTAATTCAAGCCACCAAGCCAGTCTGTGGGGGGGGGGGGGAGTCCAACCCTACACAATCCAGCCTTGCCTGCTAAGCCAGCTTTCCACCCCTGCTGTGCTCATCATTACAAGTTCTCAATCCAGTCTATGTGACGGGTTAAACCAGCCAAGCCAGCTAGCCAACTAACCCAGGTGACTAACCCAGTACTAGAGCAAGCCATGTGAGTTCCAGCCTTCACCGTCGCTTTGTGCTTCCAGTTCAAGCTGTTCTGAGTGCTTTACCATTCCTGTGGTGTCGTGGTATTTTGTGTTTTTTTTTTTTAAGCCAGCCCGGCTTAGAATATTTTTGTGCCTAGTGTGGGTGTCACGTGGGCTTATGCCGCTTATCCCATCCCATAGGCCCACGCGGTGTCTCACGCGCTGCTTCACTCACCACATCACACTACCACCACTGTTTTTTTTTTGTACCCTTATAACGGGTCCTAGCACTTTATTTTTACAGACCACATAGGGGTCAAGAAGCAAGATTGTTCCTTTGACCCTGTGCGCCTACGTAAAAGCCTCCTGTGTGAGTCTATCGTCGATTTAAGCGCAAAAACTTCGAAAATTCGCGGGGTAGTGGAGTGCCGCACCAGCTACAACCAACCTTCCTCCATCTCCCACACTATTCACTCTCCACCAACGTCGCTACAGTGACAATATTTTTATAGAGACATTTGTGAGTGTTGAGACAATTTTTTCAGTGATTTCTTAGTGACATTCAGTGACTCTTGATTCGACTGTTCATTATATCTTGTTTGCAATATTATTTTTCTTCTTTCTTCAGTGTTTAAATTTTCGTGCTTTATTTTTATGTCTGTTGTGTTGTGTTCATTTTTTTTTATTTATGTGAAGTAAGCACTTTTCCATTTTTCCCTGTTGTGTGCAATATATAAGCAGTATAAACTTGTGTTTACATTTCACAATTATTGTGTGTTCACAGTATTGTGTTCCTTGCCTAGTAATTTATACAGTGAAGTCATTCAGTAACTTGTTATCTTATATTCTGCATCACAATTCAGTGTTGTCTCAGTTATTTTATTTTTCTCCCAGCATTTGTGTCCTTGCTGGGTTTTTTTTTATTCATTCATCTGCCATTTTTTTCTGTGTTGAACATTCTTGTGTTAATTCTTTTCATTTAGCCAGTGTCTAATTTGTCTTATCTCCACAGACAATAGTGCCATTGTTTTGTTTGAAGCAAGAGAATTATTTTCCAATTTTTGTCACCCCAAGCTTCATTGCATTTCATTTTATTTTCATTTTAGTGAATTGCTTTAACAGTCTATTTTAATTTTGCACAAGATTTATTGATTCCATTTTATCATTTATGATTGATTTACCATTTATTGTTGAATTTCTTTATTAGATTGAGAGTAAAGACAACTCACTGTGCCATTAATTCAATTTAAAGTAAATTTGAGTAAATTTGATTTGTGTAAAGTACAATTTTTCTTGATTTTCAAAGTGTTGCTTATCCAGTTGAATAATTTTATTTTTATGTGAGTTTTCCTTGCTTACAGCGTGACTTCTTTTTTTCCTTTACTTATGCAGAATAGTTAAGCAATTTGTTTTCTCCCATTTAAGCTTAATGTTTCATATATTCTCTATTATTCTTGCTTTTATGTCCTTAAGTAAGTTCCCTGAAAAGATGTCCCAGTCACTTTTGAATGCTCACTTAGTGTATCATTCCAGTCAAAGTAAATGTGAATCAGTCGATAGTCCCAATATGTCCTTACTGTCTGAAAGACAGTACCTAGCCCTTGAGCAATGTGTTTGTTCTCACAGCTTGTATCTGAGATTTGTTAAAGTGCTGCAATATGTGAAGTTCAGATTAAGTTCTTATAGATTCGTGTATTACTTATTAACGTAGCCAAGCGGTCAGGCACTAGTAAGACTGTCACTCCTGTCTGGAATCCAGCCACAACATCGTGCATGCAGGATACTGTACAGTTACTTTGGGTTTCAGAGGAACCTCAGACAACCCTGAGTGCTGAGACTACTATCCCTGCGATGGCGACTTATTCAAGTATTCGTTCCTTCCCAGGGGACTCTTTGAGAAGAACTTTACTTGCAACGAGTTATGCCATCTCTTGCTGATGTCACAAGCCGTTGCAGAAAGACGTTTCTGTGGCTAGTGCTCTCACTAGAGTGTCTGTTGTTGTTCCTAGTGTTCCAGATGGTGATGCCATCCTCGTTGACAGTAATCCGTGCAATGTAAAAGCTGTTTCTCGAGTAACTTTCACATGTTGTTAACGTTTGTTGGTGTAGTCTCTTTATAGCTGATACCTCGTGTCCCTGTGTGCGACTCAGATTGAATATCAGTATTGGTGACCGTGTTCATTTCTTTTCCTCTGTGCTTGCAGTGAGAGATAGTAGATCCGTTCTTCCTTGCTCATATTGCAAATTCATCTACTTCACCGAGTTTGTTCATTCCTCAAGTAAGAAAGAACCGATCCCTTGCGGTCTGGTGTGATTCGATTCCTGCTCTAGGAAGATCTTATTCTGACTGTGAAGCCACCAGCACCCATTAGTGACTTTGTCATGAGTCAAGAATTACTGTATCACACAGCCTAGTAGAGTACTCCAAGCAGAAGAGTATACAAGTTAGTAATTCCACAGTCACTGGTAAATGTAGCTGTATCTTGTGTAGATACTTGTTCAGATTGCCCTCAGTCAAGGCATGTGTTAGCCATTGCAGAAAAATTCAATCCACCCAAAGACGATAACCATTCTGCATATGTAAATCTTACCCTCGCAGAGTTGGGTTTAAATGTACATAGTCTGTACAATTAGTTGTTCAAGATGAATGATGCTGTCAACTGTGTGTTTTGTTATTAGCTGATCAGTTTTTCAGAATTTTTTTTTTGTGTGTGTGTGTGTTCACGTTCCCTACGAATTCTGAGATTAACAGTAATGATCTGTGCGCGCCAGATCTGCCTTTGCTGTTAATTCACTTTCACATTTGTAAATATATATACATTCTTCCTCAGAATCCATAGAGTGCATGATCCACTTACACTCACTGCTAGGACATCCGGTTTCACTCAGTGCTAGGACATACAGTTTCATTCAGTGCTAGGATATCTAGTTTCACTCTGTAGGATACACAGTTTCAGTCAGTGCTAGGACATACAGTTTCACTCAGTGCTAGGATATCTAGTTTCACTCAGTTGTAGCATATACAGTTTCAGTCAATGCTAGGACATCAAGTTTCTGTCAAAGCTAGGACATATAGTTTCAGTCAGTGCTAGGACATCCAGTTTCACTAAGAGCTAGAACAAACAGTTTCACTCAATGCTATGACATACAGTTTCACTCAGTGTTAGGACATACAGTTTCACTCAGTGCTACGACATACAGTTTCAGTCAGTGCTTGGACAAGTTTCTGTCAGTGCTAGGACATATAGTTTCAGTCAGTGCTAGGACATCCACTTTCACTCTGTGCTAGGACATACAGTTTCACTCAGTGCTAGGACACATAGTTTCAGTCAGTGCTAGGTCATACAGTTTCACTCAGTGCTACGACATACAGTTTCACTCAGTGCTAGGACATACAGTTTCACTCGGTGCTACGACATACAGTTTCACTCAGTGCTAGGACATACAGTTTCAGGCAGTGCTAGGTCATACAGTATCACTCAGTGCTAGGTCATACAGTTTCACTCAGTGCTAGGACATACAGTTTCACTCAGTGCTAGGACATACAGTTTCACTCGGTGCTAGAATATACAGCTTCACTCAGTGCTACGACATACAGTTTCACTCAGTGCTACGACATACAGTTTCACTCATTGCTACGACATACAGTTTCACTCAGTGCTAGGACATACAGTTTCACTCAGTGCAAGAACATACAGTTTCACTCGGTGCTAGAACATACAGTTTCACTCAGCGCTAGGACATACAGTTTCACTCAGTGCTAGGACATACAGTTTCACTCAGTGCTACGACATACAGTTTCACTCAGTGCTACGACATACAGTTTCACTCAGTGCTAGGACATACAGTTTCACTCAGTGCTACGACATACAGTTTCACTCAGTGCTACGACATACAGTTTCACTCAGTGCTACGACATACAGTTTCACTCAGTGCTACGACATACAGTTTCACTCAGTGCTACGACATACAGTTTCACTCAGTGCTACGACATACAGTTTCACTCAGTGCTAGGATATACAGTTTCACTCGGTGCTAGGACATACAGTTTCACTCAGTGCTGGGGCATACAGTTTCACTCAGTGCTAGGACAAGTTTCTGTCAGTGTTAGGATATAGAGTTTCAGTCAGTGCTAGGACATCCACTTTCACTCAGTGCGAGAACATACAGTTTCACTCAGTGCTAGGACATACAGTTTCACAAAGTGCTAGGACATACAGTTTCACTCAGGGCTAGGACATACAGTTTCACTCAGTGCTTTCACATACTTTCACTCTGTGCTAGGACATACAGTTTCACTCAGTGCTAGGACATACAGTTTCACTAAGTGCTAGGGCATACAGTTTCACTCAGTGCTAGGACATACAGTTTCACTCAGTGCTACGACATACAGTTTCACTCAGTGCTAGGACATACAGTTTCACTCAGTGCTTCGACATACAGTTTCACTCAGTGCTAGGACACACAATTTCACTCGGTGCTACGACATACAGTTTCACTCAGTGCTAGGACATACAGTTTCACTCAGTGCTAGGACATACAGTTTCACTCAGTGCTAGGACAAACAGTTTCACTCAGTGCTACGACACACAGTTTCACTCAGTGCTACGGTATACAGTTTCACTCAGTGCTATGACATTCAGTTTCACTCAATGCTACGACATGCAGTTTCACTCAATGCTACGACATACAGTTTCACTCAGTGCTAGTACATACAGTTTCACTCGGTGCTAGGACACACAGTTTCACTCAGTGCTAGGACTTACAGTTTCACTCAGTGCTAGGACATACAGTTTCACTCAGTGCTACGATATACAGTTTCATTCAGTGCTACGACATACAGTTTCACTCAGTGCTAGAACATACAGTTTCACTAGGTGCTAGGACATACAGTTTCACTCAATGCTAGGACACACAGTTTCACTCAATGCTAGGGCATACAGTTTCACTCAGTGCTACGACATACAGTTTCACTCAGTGCTAGAACATACAGTTTCACTCTGTGCTAGGACATACAGTTTCACTCAGTTCTAGGACATACAGTTTCAGTCAGTGCTAGGACATACAGTTTCAGTCAGTGCTAGGTCATACAGTTTCACTCAGTGCTAGGTCATACAGTTTCACTCAGTGCTAGGACATACAGTTTCACTCAGTGCTAGGACATACAGTTTCACTCAGTGCTAGGACATACAGTTTCACTCAGTGCTACGACATACAGTTTCACTCAGTGCTAGAACATACAGTTTCACTCAGTGTTAGAACATACAGTTTCACTACGAGGCAGGACAGTTTCACTCATTGCTAGGACATACAGTTTCACTCAGTGCTAGGATATACAGTTTCACTCAGTGCTACGACATACAATTTCACTCAGTGCTAGGACATACAGTTTCACTCAGTGTTAGAACATACAGTTTCACTCAGTGGTAGGACAGTTTCACTCAGTGCTAGGACATACACTTTCACTCAGAGCAAGGACATACAGTTTCACTCAGTGGTAGGACATACAATTTCACTCAGTGCTAGGACATACAGTTTCACTCAGTGCTAGGACATACACTTTCCCTCAGTGCTAGGACATACACTTTTACTCTGTGCTAGAACATACAGTTTCACTCAGTGCTACGACATACAGTTGCACTCATTGCTACGACATACAATTTCACTCAGTGCTAGGACATACAGTTTCACTCAGTGCTAGAACATACAGTTTCACTCAGTGTAAGCACAGTTTCACTCAGTGCTAGGACATACACTTTCACTCAGTGCTAGTACATACAGTTTCACTCAGTGCTAGGACATACAGTTTCACTCAGTGCTAGAGCATGCAGTTTCACTCAGTGCTAGGACATACACTTTCACTTAGTGCTAGGACATACACTTTTACTCAGTGCTAGAACATACAGTTTCACTCAGTGCTAGGACATACAGTTTCACTCATTGCTACGACACACAGTTTCACTCAGTGCTAGGACATACAGTTTCACTCAGTGCTAGAACATACAGTTTCACTCAGAGCCAGGACAGTTTCACTCAGTGCTACGACATACACTTTCACTCAGTGCTAGGACACACAGTTTCACTCAGAGCTAGGACATACAGTTTCACTCAGTGCTAGGACATACTGATTCACTCAGTGCTAGAACATACAGTTTCACTCAGTGCTACGACATACAGTTTCACTCAGTGCTAGGACATACAGTTTCACTCAGTGCTAGGACATACAGTTTCACTAAGTGCTGCGACATACAGTTTCACTCAATTCTAGGACGTACAGTTTCAGTTAGTGCTAGGCCATACAGTTTCACTCAGTGCTAGAACATACAGTTTCACTCAGTGCTACGACATACAGTTGCACTCAGTGCTAGAACATACAGATTCACTCAGTGCTAGGACATACAGTTTCACAAAGTGCTAGGACATACAGTTTCACTCAGGGCTAGGACATACAGTTTCACTCAGTGCTTTCACATACTTTCACTCTGTGCTAGGACATACAGTTTCACTCAGTGCTAGGACATACAGTTTCACTAAGTGCTAGGGCATACAGTTTCACTCAGTGCTAGGACATACAGTTTCACTCAGTGCTACGACATACAGTTTCACTCAGTGCTAGGACATACAGTTTCACTCAGTGCTTCGACATACAGTTTCACTCAGTGCTAGGACACACAATTTCACTCGGTGCTACGACATACAGTTTCACTCAGTGCTAGGACATACAGTTTCACTCAGTGCTAGGACATTCAGTTTCACTCAGTGCTAGGACATACAGTTTCAATCA
Organism: Cherax quadricarinatus; assembly: GCF_038502225.1. NCBI lineage: Eukaryota > Metazoa > Arthropoda > Malacostraca > Decapoda > Parastacidae > Cherax > Cherax quadricarinatus. The sequence goes on from NC_091305.1 coordinate 46,152,582, forward strand.
GTGCTACGACATACAGTTTCACTCAGTGCTAGGACGTACAGTTTCACTCATTGCTAGGACGTACAGTTTCACTCAGTGCTACGACATGCAGTTTCACTCAATGCTACGACATACAGTTTCACTCAGTGCTAGGACATACAGTTTCACTCGGTGCTAGGACACACAGTTTCACTCAGTGCTAGGACTTACAGTTTCACTCAGTGCTAGGACATACAGTTTCACTCAGTGCTACGATATACAGTTTCACTCAGTGCTACGACATACAGTTTCACTCAGTGCTAGAACATACAGTTTCACTAGGTGCTAGGACATACAGTTTCACTCAATGCTAGGACACACAGTTTCACTCAATGCTAGGGCATACAGTTTCACTCAGTGCTACGACATACAGTTTCACTCAGTGCTAGAACATACAGTTTCACTCTGTGCTAGGACATACAGTTTCACTCAGTTCTAGGACATACAGTTTCAGTCAGTGCTAGGACATACAGTTTCAGTCAGTGCTAGGTCATACAGTTTCACTCAGTGCTAGGTCATACAGTTTCACTCAGTGCTAGGACATACAGTTTCACTCAGTGCTAGGACATACAGTTTCACTCAGTGCTAGGACATACAGTTTCACTCAGTGCTACGACATACAGTTTCACTCAGTGCTAGAACATACAGTTTCACTCAGTGTTAGAACATACAGTTTCACTACGAGGCAGGACAGTTTCACTCATTGCTAGGACATACAGTTTCACTCAGTGCTAGGATATACAGTTTCACTCAGTGCTACGACATACAATTTCACTCAGTGCTAGGACATACAGTTTCACTCAGTGTTAGAACATACAGTTTCACTCAGTGGTAGGACAGTTTCACTCAGTGCTAGGACATACACTTTCACTCAGAGCAAGGACATACAGTTTCACTCAGTGGTAGGACATACAATTTCACTCAGTGCTAGGACATACAGTTTCACTCAGTGCTAGGACATACACTTTCCCTCAGTGCTAGGATATACACTTTTACTCTGTGCTAGAACATACAGTTTCACTCAGTGCTACGACATACAGTTGCACTCATTGCTACGACATACAATTTCACTCAGTGCTAGGACATACAGTTTCACTCAGTGCTAGAACATACGGTGTCACTCAGTGCTAGGACAGTTTCACTCAGTGCTAGGACATATACTTTCACTCAGTGCTAGGACATACAGTTTCACTCAGTGCTAGGACATACAGTTTCACTCAGTGCTAGGACATACAGTTTCACTCAGTGCTAGGACATACACTTTCACTCAGTGCTAGGACATACACTTTCACTCAGTGCTAGGACATACAGTTTCACTCAGTGCTAGGACATACAGTTTCACTCTGTGCTAGGACTACAATTTCACTCACAACAATTTCACTCAGTGCTAGGACTTACAGTTTCACTCAGTGCTAGAACATACAGTTTCACTCAGAGCCAGGACAGTTTCACTCAGTGCTACGACATACACTTTCACTCAGTGCTAGGACACACAGTTTCACTCAGAGCTAGGACATACAGTTTCACTCAGTGCTAGGACATACTGATTCACTCAGTGCTAGAACATACAGTTTCACTCAGTGCTACGACATACAGTTTCACTCAGTGCTAGGACATACAGTTTCACTCAGTGCTAGGACATACAGTTTCACTAAGTGCTACGACATACAGTTTCACTCAGTGCTAGGACGTACAGTTTCAGTCAGTGCTAGGCCATACAGTTTCACTCAGTGCTAGAACATACAGTTTCACTCAGTGCTACGACATACAGTTGCACTCAGTGCTAGAACATACAGATTCACTCAGTGCTAGGACATACAGTTTCACAAAGTGCTAGGACATACAGTTTCACTCAGGGCTAGGACATACAGTTTCACTCAGTGCTTTCACATACTTTCACTCTGTGCTAGGACATACAGTTTCACTCAGTGCTAGGACATACAGTTTCACTAAGTGCTAGGGCATACAGTTTCACTCAGTGCTAGGACATACAGTTTCACTCAGTGCTACGACATACAGTTTCACTCAGTGCTAGGACATACAGTTTCACTCAGTGCTAGGGCATACAGTTTCACTCAGTGCTAGGACATTTTCACACGACATTTCACTCAGTGCTAGGACATACAGTTTCACTCAGTGCTAGGACATTCAGTTTCACTCAGTGCTAGGACATACAGTTTCACTCAGTGCTAGGACAAACAGTTTCACTCAGTGCTACGACACAGTTTCACTCAGTGCTACGGTATACAGTTTCACTCAGTGCTATGACATTCAGTTTCACTCAATGCTACGACATACAGTTTCACTCAGTGCTAGGACATGCAGTTTCACTCGGTGTTAGGACATACAGTTTCACTCAGTGCTAGGACATACAGTTTCACTCAGTGCTACGACATACAGTTTCACTCAGTGCTAAGACATACAGTTTCACTCAGTGCTAGGACATACAGTTTCACTCAATGCTAGGACACACAGTTTCACTCAATGCTAGGGCATACAGTTTCACTCAGTGCTACGACATACAGTTTCACTCAGTGCTAGAACATACAGTTTCACTCTGTGCTAGGACATACAGTTTCACTCAGTTCTAGGACATACAGTTTCAGTCAGTGCTAGGACATACAGTTTCAGTCAGTGCTAGGTCATACAGTTTCACTCAGTGCTAGGTCATACAGTTTCACTCAGTGCTAGGACATACAGTTTCACTCAGTGCTAGGACATACAGTTTCACTCAGTGCTAGGACATACAGTTTCACTCAGTGCTACGACATACAGTTTCACTCAGTGCTAGAACATACAGTTTCACTCAGTGTTAGAACATACAGTTTCACTACGAGGCAGGACAGTTTCACTCATTGCTAGGACATACAGTTTCACTCAGTGCTAGGATATACAGTTTCACTCAGTGCTACGACATACAATTTCACTCAGTGCTAGGACATACAGTTTCACTCAGTGATAGAACATACAGTTTCACTCAGTGGTAGGACAGTTTCACTCAGTGCTAGGACATACACTTTCACTCAGAGCAAGGACATACAGTTTCACTCAGTGGTAGGACATACAATTTCACTCAGTGCTAGGACATACAGTTTCACTCAGTGCTAGGACATACACTTTCCCTCAGTGCTAGGACATACACTTTTACTCTGTGCTAGAACATACAGTTTCACTCAGTGCTACGACATACAGTTGCACTCATTGCTACGACATACAATTTCACTCAGTGCTAGGACATACAGTTTCACTCAGTGCTAGAACATTACAGTTTCACTCAGTGTAAGGACAGTTTCACTCAGTGCTAGGACATACACTTTCACTCAGTGCTAGTACATACAGTTTCACTCAGTGCTAGGACATACAGTTTCACTCAGTGCTAGAGCATGCAGTTTCACTCAGTGCTAGGACATACACTTTCACTTAGTGCTAGGACATACACTTTTACTCAGTGCTAGAACATACAGTTTCACTCAGTGCTAGGACATACAGTTTCACTCATTGCTACGACACACAGTTTCACTCAGTGCTAGGACATACAGTTTCACTCAGTGCTAGAACATACAGTTTCACTCAGAGCCAGGACAGTTTCACTCAGTGCTACGACATACACTTTCACTCAGTGCTAGGACACACAGTTTCACTCAGAGCTAGGACATACAGTTTCACTCAGTGCTAGGACATACTGATTCACTCAGTGCTAGAACATACAGTTTCACTCAGTGCTACGACATACAGTTTCACTCAGTGCTAGGACATACAGTTTCACTCAGTGCTAGGACATACAGTTTCACTAAGTGCTACGACATACAGTTTCACTCAGTGCTAGGACGTACAGTTTCAGTCAGTGCTAGGCCATACAGTTTCACTCAGTGCTAGAACATACAGTTTCACTCAGTGCTACGACATACAGTTGCACTCAGTGCTAGAACATACAGATTCACTCAGAGCCAGGACAGTTTCACTCAGTGCTAGGACATACAGTTTCACTCAGTGCTAGGACATACAGTTTCACTCAGTGCTAGGACATACAGTTTCACTTAGAGCCAGGACAGTTTCTCTCAGTGCTACGACATACAGTTTCACTCAGTGCTAAGACATACAGTTTCAATCAGTGCTAGAACATACAGTTTCACTCAGAGCGAGGACAGTTTCACTCAGTGCTAGGACATACAGTTTCACTCAGTGCTAGGACATACAGTTTCACTTAGTGCTAGGACATACAGTTTCACTCAGAGCCATGACAGCTTCACTCAGTGCTAGGACATACAGTTTCACCCAGTGCCAGGACAGTTTCATTCAGTGCTAGGACATACAGTTTCACTCAGCGCTAGGATATACAGTTTCACTCAGTGCTAGGACATACAGTTTCACTCAGCGCTAGGATATACAGTTTCACTCAGTGCTAGGACATACAGTTTCACTCATTGCTAGAACATACAGTTTCACTCAGTTCTAGGACATACAGTTTCACTCAGTGCTTGGACATACAGTTTCAGGCAGTGCTAGGTCATACAGTATCACTCAGTGCTAGGTCATACAGTTTCACTCAGTGCTAGGACATACAGTTTCACTCAGTGCTAGGACATACAGTTTCACTCGGTGCTAGAATATACAGCTTCACTCAGTGCTACGACATACAGTTTCACTCAGTGCTACGACATACAGTTTCACTCATTGCTACGACATACAGTTTCACTCAGTGCTAGGACATACAGTTTCACTCAGTGCAAGAACATACAGTTTCACTCGGTGCTAGAACATACAGTTTCACTCAGTGCTAGGACATACAGTTTCACTCAGTGCTAGGACATACAGTTTCACTCAGTGCTACGACATACAGTTTCACTCAGTGCTACGACATACAGTTTCACTCAGTGGTAGGACATACAGTTTCACTCAGTGCTACGACATACAGTTTCACTCAGTGCTACGACATACAGTTTCACTCAGTGCTAGGACATACAGTTTCACTCAGTGCTACGACATACAGTTTCACTCTATGCTAGGACATACAGTTTCACTCAGTGCTAGGATATACAGTTTCACTCGGTGCTAGGACATACAGTTTCACTCAGTGCTGGGGCATACAGTTTCACTCAGTGATAGGACAAGTTTCTGTCAGTGTTAGGATATAGAGTTTCAGTCAGTGCTAGGACATCCACTTTCACTCAGTGCGAGAACATACAGTTTCACTCAGTGCTAGGACATACAGTTTCACAAAGTGCTAGGACATACAGTTTCACTCAGGGCTAGGACATACAGTTTCACTCAGTGCTTTCACATACTTTCACTCTGTGCTAGGACATACAGTCTCACTCAGTGCTAGGACATACAGTTTCACTAAGTGCTAGGGCATACAGTTTCACTCAGTGCTAGGACATACAGTTTCACTCAGTGCTACGACATACAGTTTCACTCAGTGCTAAGACATACAGTTTCACTCAGTGCTAGGACATACAGTTTCACTCAGTGCTAGGACATACAGTTTCACTCGGTGCTACGACATACAGTTTCACTAAGTGCTAAGACATACAGTTTCACTCAGTGCTAGGACATTCAGTTTCACTCAGTGCTAGGACATACAGTTTCACTCAGTGCTACAACATACAGTTTCACTCAGTGCTAGGACATACAGTTTCACTCAGTGCTAGGACATACAGTTTCACTCAGTGCTAGGACATACAGTTTCACTCAGTGCTAGGACATACAGTTTCACTCAGTGCTAGGACATACAGTTTCACTCAGTGCTAGGACACACAGTTTCACTCAGTGCTAGGACTTACAGTTTCACTCAGTGCTAGGACATACAGTTTCACTCAGTGCTACGATATACAGTTTCACTCAGTGCTACGACATACAGTTTCACTCAGTGCTAGAACATACAGTTTCACTAGGTGCTAGGACATACAGTTTCACTCAATGCTAGGACACACAGTTTCACTCAATGCTAGGGCATACAGTTTCACTCAGTGCTACGACATACAGTTTCACTCAGTGCTAGAACATACAGTTTCACTCTGTGCTAGGACATACAGTTTCACTCAGTTCTAGGACATACAGTTTCAGTCAGTGCTAGGACATACAGTTTCAGTCAGTGCTAGGTCATACAGTTTCACTCAGTGCTAGGTCATACAGTTTCACTCAGTGCTAGGACATACAGTTTCACTCAGTGCTAGGACATACAGTTTCACTCAGTGCTAGGACATACAGTTTCACTCAGTGCTACGACATACAGTTTCACTCAGTGCTAGAACATACAGTTTCACTCAGTGTTAGAACATACAGTTTCACTACGAGGCAGGACAGTTTCACTCATTGCTAGGACATACAGTTTCACTCAGTGCTAGGATATACAGTTTCACTCAGTGCTACGACATACAATTTCACTCAGTGCTAGGACATACAGTTTCACTCAGTGTTAGAACATACAGTTTCACTCAGTGGTAGGACAGTTTCACTCAGTGCTAGGACATACACTTTCACTCAGAGCAAGGACATACAGTTTCACTCAGTGGGAGGACATACAATTTCACTCAGTGCTAGGACATACAGTTTCACTCAGTGCTAGGACATACACTTTCCCTCAGTGCTAGGACATACACTTTTACTCTGTGCTAGAACATACAGTTTCACTCAGTGCTACGACATACAGTTGCACTCATTGCTACGACATACAATTTCACTCAGTGCTAGGACATACAGTTTCACTCAGTGCTAGAACATACAGTTTCACTCAGTGCTAGGACATACAGTTTCACTCAGTGCTAGAGCATGCAGTTTCACTCAGTGTAAGGACAGTTTCACTCAGTGCTAGGACATACAGTTTCACTCAGTGCTAGAACATACAGTTTCACTCAGTGTAAGGACAGTTTCACTCAGTGCTAGGACATACACTTTCACTCAGTGCTAGTACATACAGTTTCACTCAGTGCTAGAGCATGCAGTTTCACTCAGTGCTAGGACATACACTTTCACTTAGTGCTAGGACATACACTTTTACTCAGTGCTAGAACATACAGTTTCACTCAGTGCTAGGACATACAATTTCACTCATTGCTACGACACACAATTTCACTCAGTGCTAGGACATACAGTTTCACTCAGTGCTAGAACATACAGTTTCACTCAGAGCCAGGACAGTTTCACTCAGTGCTACGACATACACTTTCACTCAGTGCTAGGACACACAGTTTCACTCAGAGCTAGGACATACAGTTTCACTCAGTGCTAGGACATACTGATTCACTCAGTGCTAGAACATACAGTTTCACTCAGTGCTACGACATACAGTTTCACTCAGTGCTAGGACATACAGTTTCACTCAGTGCTAGGACATACAGTTTCACTAAGTGCTACGACATACAGTTTCACTCAGTGCTAGGACGTACAGTTTCAGTCAGTGCTAGGCCATACAGTTTCACTCAGTGCTAGAACATACAGTTTCACTCAGTGCTACGACAGACAGTTGCACTCAGTGCTAGAACATACAGATTCACTCAGTGCTAGGACATACAGTTTCACAAAGTGCTAGGACATACAGTTTCACTCAGGGCTAGGACATACAGTTTCACTCAGTGCTTTCACATACTTTCACTCTGTGCTGGGACATACAGTTTCACTCAGTGCTAGGACATACAGTTTCACTAAGTGCTAGGGCATACAGTTTCACTCAGTGCTAGGACATACAGTTTCACTCAGTGCTACGACATACAGTTTCACTCAGTGCTACGACATACAGTTTCACTCAGTGCTAGGACATACAGTTTCACTCAGTGCTAGGACATTCAGTTTCACTCAGTGCTAGGACATACAGTTTCAATCAGTGCTACGACATACAGTTTCACTCAGTGCTAGGACGTACAGTTTCACTCATTGCTAGGACGTACAGTTTCACTCAGTGCTACGACATGCAGTTTCACTCAATGCTACGACATACAGTTTCACTCAGTGCTAGGACATACAGTTTCACTCGGTGCTAGGACACACAGTTTCACTCAGTGCTAGGACTTACAGTTTCACTCAGTGCTAGGACATACAGTTTCACTCAGTGCTACGATATACAGTTTCACTCAGTGCTACGACATACAGTTTCACTCAGTGCTAGAACATACAGTTTCACTAGGAGCTAGGACATACAGTTTCACTCAATGCTAGGACACACAGTTTCACTCAATGCTAGGGCATACAGTTTCACTCAGTGCTACGACATACAGTTTCACTCAGTGCTAGAACATACAGTTTCACTCTGTGCTAGGACATACAGTTTCACTCAGTTCTAGGACATACAGTTTCAGTCAGTGCTAGGACATACAGTTTCAGTCAGTGCTAGGTCATACAGTTTCACTCAGTGCTAGGTCATACAGTTTCACTCAGTGCTAGGACATACAGTTTCACTCAGTGCTGGGACATACAGTTTCACTCAGTGCTAGGACATACAGTTTCACTCAGTGCTACGACATACAGTTTCACTCAGTGCTAGAACATACAGTTTCACTCAGTGTTAGAACATACAGTTTCACTACGAGGCAGGACAGTTTCACTCATTGCTAGGACATACAGTTTCACTCAGTGCTAGGATATACAGTTTCACTCAGTGCTACGACATACAATTTCACTCAGTGCTAGGACATACAGTTTCACTCAGTGATAGAACATACAGTTTCACTCAGTGGTAGGACAGTTTCACTCAGTGCTAGGACATACACTTTCACTCAGAGCAAGGACATACAGTTTCACTCAGTGGTAGGACATACAATTTCACTCAGTGCTAGGACATACAGTTTCACTCAGTGCTAGGACATACACTTTCCCTCAGTGCTAGGACATACACTTTTACTCTGTGCTAGAACATACAGTTTCACTCAGTGCTACGACATACAGTTGCACTCATTGCTACGACATACAATTTCACTCAGTGCTAGGACATACAGTTTCACTCAGTGCTAGAACATACAGTTTCACTCAGTGTAAGGACAGTTTCACTCAGTGCTAGGACATACACTTTCACTCAGTGCTAGTACATACAGTTTCACTCAGTGCTAGGACATACAGTTTCACTCAGTGCTAGAGCATGCAGTTTCACTCAGTGCTAGGACATACACTTTCACTTAGTGCTAGGACATACACTTTTACTCAGTGCTAGAACATACAGTTTCACTCAGTGCTAGGACATACAGTTTCACTCATTGCTACGACACACAGTTTCACTCAGTGCTAGGACATACAGTTTCACTCAGTGCTAGAACATACAGTTTCACTCAGAGCCAGGACAGTTTCACTCAGTGCTACGACATACACTTTCACTCAGTGCTAGGACACACAGTTTCACTCAGAGCTAGGACATACAGTTTCACTCAGTGCTAGGACATACTGATTCACTCAGTGCTAGAACATACAGTTTCACTCAGTGCTACGACATACAGTTTCACTCAGTGCTAGGACATACAGTTTCACTCAGTGCTAGGACATACAGTTTCACTAAGTGCTACGACATACAGTTTCACTCAGTGCTAGGACGTACAGTTTCAGTCAGTGCTAGGCCATACAGTTTCACTCAGTGCTAGAACATACAGTTTCACTCAGTGCTACGACATACAGTTGCACTCAGTGCTAGAACATACAGATTCACTCAGAGCCAGGACAGTTTCACTCAGTGCTAGGACATACAGTTTCACTCAGTGCTAGGACATACAGTTTCACTCAGTGCTAGGACATACAGTTTCACTTAGAGCCAGGACAGTTTCTCTCAGTGCTACGACATACAGTTTCACTCAGTGCTAAGACATACAGTTTCAATCAGTGCTAGAACATACAGTTTCACTCAGAGCGAGGACAGTTTCACTCAGTGCTAGGACATACAGTTTCACTCAGTGCTAGGACATACAGTTTCACTTAGTGCTAGGACATACAGTTTCACTCAGAGCCATGACAGCTTCACTCAGTGCTAGGACATACAGTTTCACCCAGTGCCAGGACAGTTTCATTCAGTGCTAGGACATACAGTTTCACTCAGCGCTAGGATATACAGTTTCACTCAGTGCTAGGACATACAGTTTCACTCAGCGCTAGGATATACAGTTTCACTCAGTGCTAGGACATACAGTTTCACTCATTGCTAGAACATACAGTTTCACTCAGTTCTAGGACATACAGTTTCACTCAGTGCTTGGACATACAGTTTCACTCAGTGCTAGGACATACAGTTTCACTCAGTGCTAGGACATTCAGTTTCACTCAGTGCTACGACATTCAGTTTCACTCAGTGCTAGGACATGCAGTTTCACTCAGTGGTAGGACATACAGCTTCACTCAGTGCTACGCCATACAGTTTCATTCAGTGCTACGACATACAGTTTCACTCAGTGCTACGACATACAGTTTCACTCAGTGCTAGGACATGCAGCTTCACTCAGTGCTAGGACATACAGTTTCACTAGGTGCTAGGACATACAGTTTCACTCAGTGCTAGGACATACAGTTTCACTCAGTGCTAGGACATACAGTTTCACTCAGTGGTAGGACATACAGTTTCACTCAGTGCTACGACATACAGTTTCACTCAGTGATAGGACATACAGCTTCACTCAGTGCTACGACATACAGTTTCACTCAGTGCTACGACATACAGTTTCACTCAGTGCTAGGACATACAGTTTCACTCAGTGTTTCTAGGACATACAGTTTCACTCAGTGCTAGGACATACAGTTTTTCACTCAGTGCTAGTTTCACTCAGTGCTACATACAGTTTCACTCAGTGCTAGGACATACAGTTTCACTCAGTGCTAGGACATACAGTTTCACTCAGTGCTAGGACATACAGTTTCACTCAGTGCTAGACATACAGTTTCACTCAGTGCTACAGTTTCACTCAGTGCTAGGACATACAGTTTCACAGTGCTAGGACATACAGTTTCACTCAGTGCTAGGACATACAGTTTCACTCAGTACAGTTTCACTCAGTGCTAGGACATACAGTTTCACTCAGTGCTAGGACATACAGTTTCACTCAGTGCTAGGACATACAGTTTCACTACAGTTTCACTAAGTGCTAAGACATACAGTTTCACTCAGTGCTAGGACATACAGTTTCACTCAGTGCTAGGACATACAGTTTCACTCAGTGCTAGGACATACAGTTTCACTCAGTGCTAGGACATACAGTTTCACTCAGTGCTAGGACATACAGTTTCACTCAGTGCTAGGACATACAGTTTCACTCAGTGCTAGGACATACAGTTTCACTCAGTGCTAGGACATACAGTTTCACTCAGTGCTAGGACATACAGTTTCACTCAGTGCTAGGACATACAGTTTCACTCAGTGCTAGGACATACAGTTTCACTCAGTGCTAGGACATACAGTTTCACTCAGTGCTACGACACACAGTTTCACTCAGTGCTACGGTATACAGTTTCACTCAGTGCTACGACATACAGTTTCACTCAGTGCTAGGACATACAGTTTCACTCAGTGCTAGGACATACAGTTTCACTCGGTGCTACGACATACAGTTTCACTAAGTTTCACTCAGTGCTAGGACATACAGTTTCACTCAGTGCTAGGACATACAGTTTCACTCAGTGCTAGGACATACAGTTTCACTCAGTGTGCTAGGACATACAGTTTCACTCAGTTTCACTCAGTGCTAGGACATACAGTTTCACTCAGTGCTAGGACATACACACTCCGTGCTAGGACATACAGTTTCACTCAGTGCTAGGACATACAGTTTCACTCAGTGCTAGGACATACAGTTTCACTCAGTGCTAGGACATACAGTTTCACTCAGTGCTACGACATACAGTTTCACTCAGTGCTAGGACATACAGTTTCACTCAGTGCTAGGACATACAGTTTCACTCAGTGCTAGGACATACAGTTTCACTCAGTGCTAGGACAAACAGTTTCACTCAGTGCTAGGTGCTAGGACATACAGTTTCACTCAGTGCTAGGACATACAGTTTCACTCAGTGCTAGGACATACAGTTTCACTCAGTGCTAGGACATACAGTTTCACTCAGTGCTAGGACATACAGTTTCACTCAGTGCTAGGACATACAGTTTCACTCAGTGCTAGGACAGTTTCACTCAGTGCTAGGACATTCAGTTTCACTCAGTGCTAGGACATACAGTTTCACTCAGTGCTAGGACATACAGTTTCACTCAGTGCTAGGACATACAGTTTCACTCAGTGCTAGAACATACAGTTTCACTCAGAGCCAGGACAGTTTCACTCAGTGCTAGGACATACAGTTTCACTCAGTGCTAGGACATACAGTTTCACTCAGTGCTAGGACATACAGTTTCACTCAGTGCTAGGACATACAGTTTCACTCAGTGTACTCACTAGGACATACATTTCACTCAGTTTCACTCAGTGCTAGGACAGTTTCACAGTGCTAGGACATACAGTTTCACTCAGTGCTAGGTGGTAGGACAGTTTCACTCAGTGCTAGGACATACACTTTCACTCAGTGCTAGGACATACAGTTTCACTCAGTGCTAGGACATACACTTTCACTCAGTGCTAGGACATACAGTTTCACTCAGTGCTAGGACATACACTTTCACTCAGTGCTAGGACATACAGTTTCACTCAGTGCTAGGACATACACTTTCACTCAGTTCATACACTTTCAGTGCTAGGACATCCAGTTTCACTCAGTGCTAGGACATACAGTTTCACTCAGTGCTAGAACATACACTTTCACTCAGTGCTAGGACATACAGTTTCACTCAGTGCTAGGACATACAGTTTCACTCAGTGCTAGGACATACAGTTTCACTCAGTGCTAGGACATACAGTTTCACTCAGTGCTAGGACATACAGTTTCACTCAGTGCTAGGACATACAGTTTCACTCAGTGCTAGGACATACAGTTTCACTCAGTGCTAGGACATACAGTTTCACTCAGTGCTAGGACATACAGTTTCACTCAGTGCTAGGACATACAGTTTCACTCAGTGCTAGAACATACACTTTCACTCAGTGCTAGGACAGTTTCACTCCACCCATTGGGCTACGACATACATGTTTCCCACCTGTGCAGTTAGGACATGGGTTGTGGTTTCACCCAGTGTAAGGAACATAGTAGTTTCACCTGGTGCCAGAACATACAGCCTTCACCCTGTAGCATTAGGGGACATACAGCTTTCACCCAGTGCCTAGGACTGGCTGCCAGCTCACCCAGTGTTATGGATATACCAGCTCCTGACCCTCCAGTGCCTACGGACATACAGGCTCGCCACCCAGTGGTAGGACATAAGAAGTTTCCCCACCCAGTGCCTACGACAGGCTGTGGCCTCCACCCAGTGCCACGTGACACAGCTTCCCTCCCAATCTGAAAAAGCCAGGACATACAGCTCTCACCTCAGTGCCATGGACATAAGAAGGCCTCACCCCTCCCATGCCAGGACATACAGTTTCCCCACCCAGTGCCTAGGATATACAGTTCTCACCTGGTGCTTAGGGACCATGCCAGCTCACCCTCAGTGCTGGGGCATACAGTTTCCCCACCCAGTGATAGGTGACAAGCTCTGTCAGTGTTAGGATATAGAGTTTCCCAGTCAGTGCCTTAGGGACATCCACTTTCACCTCAATAGCGCGAAGGAACATACAGCTCCACCCTCAGTGCTATGGACAGTTTCTCACAGTGCCGCCAGGACATACAGCTCCTGGTTCTGGTGGCCTAGGACATAACAGTCCCTCCCCAGTGCGCTTCACATACCTCTCACCTGTGCCAGGGACACAGTCCTCACCCAGTGCTAGGACACAGCTCTCTAAGTGGCCAGGGGCATACAGCTCCTCAATTCCCAGTGCCAGGACACACAGCTTCCCACCCAGTGCCATGGACATACAGGCTCCCACCCCAGTGCCTAGGGACGTACAGCTCCCCTTCCTTAGCCAGCCTGAGTATAAGTTGTGCCTCCAATTTCCCAGTGCCAGGACGCCACCACCTCCGGCCGGTGCCACGTGTTAATACAGCGCTTCCCACCCAGTGTTAGGACACACAGCTCCCACCCTCCAGTGCCAGGGAGATCCAGTTTCCACCCTCAGTGCCAGGACACAGGCCTAACCAGTTGCAATCAAGCTGCTACGACATACCAGCCTTCCCCACCCAGTGCCAGGACGTACAGCTCCCAACCTTCATTGCCTAGGACGTACAGCTCACCTTCCCATCGCCACGAGTTTACGCAGTTCTCCACCCTCCCAATGCTGCGACACAACAGGCCTCCTCCCAGTCCAGCCAGGACACACAGCTCTACCCTCCGGTGCCAGGACACACAGCTCTCCACCCCATGCGCCAGGACTTCTGCAGGCCTCCCACCCTCCAGTGCCAGGACACAGCCCCTCACCCAGTGCCTACGACATACAGTCGCCCCACCCAGTGCCACGTGACATACACAGCTCCCACCCTCGTGCCTGAACATACAGCCTCAATTAGGTGCCTAGGACATACAGTCTCCCACTCCAATGCCTAGGACAATAACACAGTGCTCCTCCCAATGCCAGGGCACAGCTCTCTCCCAGTGCCTACGATGCACAGCTTCCACTCAGTGGCCTAGAACACAACCCTTCTTCACCTCTGTGCCTAGGACATACAGCTCCCACCCCAGTTCCTCCAGGACATGGGCTGTAGCTCAGCTCAGTGCCAGGGACATACAGCTCAGTCCTGTGCCTAGGGTCACAGTTTCAGTCAGTGCCCCTAGGTCATACAGCTCTCACTCCAGTGCTAGGACATACAGTTTCACCTTCCAGTGCCTAGGGACATACAGTTTCTGACCTCAGTGCTAGGACATACAGTTTCACCTCAGTGCTACGACAGCTACAGTCCAGAAGTGCCTAGGAACATACAGCTCTCTCCCAGTGTTAGGAACATAAGAAGCCTCCACTTCACGAGGCAGGAGCAGTCACCTCATTGCTAGGACATACAGCTCCCTCCACCCAGTGCCTAGGATATACAGGCTCACCCTCCAGTGCCTACGGACATACACCCCACCTGCCAGTGCCTAGGACATACAGCTTCCACCTCCAGTGTTGTGGAACATACAGTTTCCCCACTCAGTGGTGAGGACAGCCTCAACCCTCAGTGCCTAGGACATACACTTTCACCCTCAGAGCAAGGACATACAGTGAAGCTCGACCCAGTGGGAGGACATAAGCAATTTCCACCCTCAGTGCCTAGGACATACAGTTTCACTCAGTGCTAGGACATACTCTCCTCTCAGTGCCTAGGACATACACTTTTACCTCTGTGCTAGAAACATACAGTTTCACCTTGTGTGCATGACGACATACAGCCTGTACCCATTGCCTACGACATACACCCTCCACCAGTGCTTAGGACACAAGAAGCTCACCTCAGTGCTAGGAACATACAGTTTCTCTCCAGTGCTAGGGGACATACAGCCTCAGCCCAGTCCAAAGCCTAGAGTATGCAGCTCTACCCAGTGTGCGGACAGTTTCCACCCAGTGGCCAGGGACATACAGCTGCTCCACCCTCAGTGCCAGAAACATACAGCTTCCACCCCTAGGTGTAAGGGACAGCTCTCAATCAGGCAGTTAGGACATGAAGAACCCTCACCCAGTGCTAGTACATACAGCTTTCCACCCAGGCGTGCGTAGGGACATAACAGTTCGCTTCCAACTCAGTGCTAGAGCATGCAGCTCACCCAGTGCCAGGAGACACCCCCTGCACTTCTCTTAGTGCCTAGGACATACACTTTTTACTCCTAGGTGCTAAGAAACATATAGTCACTCAGTGCTTAGGACATATAATTTCACTCATTGCTACGACACACACCCCCTCACCCTCAGTGCTAGGGACAGAGCTACAGCTCTCACCTCAGTGCTAGAACATTACAGTCTCACCCTCCAGAGCCTCAGACAGTTTCCCCACCCTCAGTGCTGGCTGACATGACTTCTCACTCAGTGCCTAGGACACACAGTTTCTACCCTCAGGAGCCAGGGACATACATGCTCTACTCCTAGTGCTTAGGTGGATTATAGCCTTGATTCTCACCCAGTGCCTAGGAACATGCAGCCTCCCCACCCTCTTAGTGCTATGACATAGCTGTCCACCCTCCAGTGCCTGGGGACATACAGCTCACTCCAGTGCCTAGGACATACAGTTTCTCCATGCCACGAAGATGCCGCTGACCATACCAGTGGCCTCGTTCAAAGTGGACGCAGAAGCTCAGTCAGTGCTTAGGCCATACAGTCCAGCCAGTGCTAGAACCAGTAGAAGTTTCAGAAGTGACCACTGTTACGATACAGCTAGTTGCACCCTCAGTGCCTAGAACATACAGATTCCACTCCAGTGTTAGGACATACAGGTTCTCACAGTAAGCCAGGGACATGTAGCTCCACCCTCCAGGGCTCAGGACACAGTTTCCACCCTCAGTGCCTTTCACATACTTTCACTCTGGTGCTGGGACATGCAGTTTCACCCTCCAGTGCCTAGGGACATACAGGCTCACTCGTGCCTAGGGGCATACAGCCTGACCCCTCTAGTGCTAGGACACATACAGTGCCTCACCCTAGTGCTGCTGACATACAGCTCAACCTTCAGTGCTACGAACACACAGCAGCTCCACCCAGTGGCCTAGGACACAGCTGTCACCCAGTGCCAGGACATTCCAGCTCACCCTCAGTGCCTAGGACATACAGCTCAATCAGTGCTACCGGGACACAACAGCTCCTCCCACCCTCAGTGCCTAGGACGTGCAGTTTCCACCCATTGCTAGGGACGTAGAAGCTCCACCTCAGTGCTACTGACATGCAGTCACCCAATGCCTGGCGACATACACTTTCACCTCAGTGCTAGGGGACATACAGTTTCACCCTTCTAGGTGCTGTGGACACACAGCTCCCACCAGTGCTAGGACTTACAGTTTCACTCCAAGTGCTAGGACATACAGCCTCCCACCCTCCAGTGCCAGCGATATACATAGCCTGCCCACCCAGGTGCTACACATACAGCTCCCCACCCAGTGCCTAGAACACAGGCTCACCTAGGAGCCTAGGACATACAGTTTCCCCACCTTCAATGCTAGGACACAGCAGTCACCCTCCAATGCTAGGGGCATATGTGCTCTCACCTAGTGCCATGACATACAGTTTCTCACCTTCCAGTGCCTAGGAACATACAGCTCACCTCTGTGCCTAGGGGACATGCAGTCACCCCAGTTCCCTAGGACATACAGTTTCAGTCCAGTGCTAGGGACATACAGCTTCCTCAGGTCCAGTGCTAGGTCATAGCAGTTTCACCTTCCAGTGCTAGGGTCATACAGGCTTTCCACCCTCAGTGCCTAGGACATACAGCCTCCACCCTTCCAGTGCTGGGACATACAGCTCCCCACCTCAGGTGCCAGGGACATACAGCTCCCACCCTGTGCCTGATGACATACAGCTCCACCCTGTGGCCAGGAACATAACAGTTTCGCTCCACCCAGTGTTCAGAACATACAGTTTCCTCACCTACGAGGCAGGTGACAGTTTCCTGTCCCATTGCTAGGACACAGCCTCACCTCAGTGCCTGGGTGGATACATACAGCTCCTCCCACTCCAGTGCCAATGACACACACCCCAACCCACCCAGTGCTAGGGAAGACACGCAGCTCTCACCCAGTGATAGAAATACACATGCCTCATCCTAGTGGTAGGACCAGCTCCACCTGAGTGCCTAGGACATACACTTTCACCCCTCAGAGCAATGGACATGGCCAGTTTCACCCAGTGGTAGGACATACACCCCTCCCACCCAGTGCCTAGGACATACAGCTCCCCACCTCAGGTGCCTAGGACATACACCCTCCCCTCAGTGCCAGGGACACACACTCTCTACCTGTGCCTGAGAACACAGCTCCCACCCAGTGCCTAGGAACACACAGCTCCCACCCAGTGCAAAGGACAGCTCCACCCTCAGTGCCTAGGACATACACCCTCTCACCCAGTGCCTAGGTACTATACAGCTTCCCACCCAGTGCCTAGGGACATACAGCGTTTCACCCTCAGTGCCTTGATCATGCAGCTCTCCTCCAGTGCTAGGACATACACTTCACCCTTAGTGCTAGGACATACACTTTTACTTACTGTGCTCCAGAAACACATACAGCTCCACCTAGTGCTAGGGACATAACTTCCACTACCATTGCTACGACATATAGCTTTCCACCTCAGTGCTGTGGACATACAGCTCACCCAGGTGCTAGAAATTATACAGTTCCTCCCACTCATAGAGCCAGGACAGTTTCCACTCCAGTGCTACGACATACACTTTCACCTCAGTGCTAGGGACACAGGTGCTGCCCCACCTCCAGAGCTAGGACATACAGCTCTGGCCTCAGTGCCTAGGGACATAACTTGATTCACTCCAGTGCTAGAATATACAGTTTCACCCTCAGTGCCATAGACATACAGTTTTCCACCTCAGTGCTTGGACATAAGAAGCTCACCTCAGTGCTAGGACATACAGTTTCACTCAAGTGCTACGACATACAGTTTCCCCAGTGGCCAGGACGTACAGTTTCAGTCAGTGCTTAGGCCACAGTCTCACTCCAGTGCTAGAACATACAGTTTCACCTCAGTGCCATGATGACATACAGCTTGCACTCCAGTGCCAGAACATACAGATTCACCTCCAGAGCCAGGACAGTTTCAATTTTAGTGCGTTAGGACATACAGAAGTTTCTCACTCAGTGCTAGGACATACAGCTTTCCACCTACAGTGCCTAGGACACATACAGCGCTCACCTTCTAGAGCCAGACCAGTTTCTGTCAGTAGTACTATTGACATACAGTTTCACCCTCAGTGCTAAGACATACAGCTCCTAATCAGTGCTAGAACATACAGTTTCACCTGTAGGATGCGTGGACAGTTTCAACTCAGTGCTAGGATATACAGCTCACCTCAGTGCTAGAGATACAGCTCACTTTAGTGCCTAGGACATAAGCGTCACTCCAGAGCCTGGACAGCTTCCACCCTAGTGCTAGGACACATGGTAGTTTCCACCCAGTGCCAGGACAGTTTCATTCCTCAGTTGCCAGGACATACAGTTTCCACCTCTGCGCCTAGGGATATACAGTTTCACCTCAGTGCCTAGGGACATACAGTTTCATGACTCCATTGCCTATAACATACAGTTTCACCAGGCCCCTCTAGGACATACAGTTTCCCCGCCTCCACCCAGTGCCTTGGACATACAGCTCCTCAGGCAGTGCTAGGTCATACAGTATCACCAGTGCTAGGGTCATAACAGCTCACTCCAGTGCCTAGGACATGCAGCTTCAACTCCAGTGCCTAGGACATAGCTCACCCTCGGCGGTGCCTAGAATATACAGCTTCACCCTCAGTGCTGGCTGACATACAAGCCTCCCACCCTCAGTGCTACGACATATGAAGCTCTCACCCTCCATTGCCTATGACATACAGTTTCCACTCAGTGCCTAGGACATACAGTTTCACCCTCAGTGCAAGAAACATACAGTTCTCACCTCCTCCGGTGCCTAGAAACATACAGCTCACCCCAGTGCCAGGGACAGCCAGCCTCACCCTGTGCTCCAGGACATGGCTAGTTTCACCCTCAGTGCCTACGACATACAGTTTCACCCTCAGTGCTACGACATACAGTGCCCACCCTCAGTGGTGGATTACAATACAGCTTCACCCAGTGCCATGACATAGGTCAGCTCCACCCAGTGCCTATGACATACAGTTCTCACCCTCAGTGCCTAGGGACATACAGTTTCACTCTAGTGCTGGCTGACATACAAGCCTCTCACCTCTATGCTTAGGACATACAGTTTCACCTCAGTGCTAGGATATACAGCTCACTCGGTGCTAGGACATACAGTGCTCTACCTCAGTGCCTGGGGCATACAGTGCTCTCTCCCAGTGATAGGACAAGCTCTCTGTCAGTGTTAGGATATAGAGCTCAGTCAGTGCTAGGACATCCAATTTCTTCACCAGTGCGAGAACATACAGCTCACCCTCCAGTGCCTAGGACATACAGCTCACAAAGTGCCAGGACATGCCAGCTCTCACCCAGGGCCTAGGACATACATGCCTCACTCAGTGCTTCTGCACATACCTTCTCACCTCTGTGCCTAGGACATACAGTCTCACTCAGTGCTAGGACATACAGTTTCTTCACTAAGTGCTAGGGCATACAGTTTCACCCTCCAGTGCTAGGACATACAGTTTCACTCAGTGCTACGACATACAGTTTCACTCAGTGCCTAGGACGTACGAGTTTCACCCTCCAGTGCTTCGACATACAGTTTCACTCAGTGCCTAGGACACACAATTTCCACTCGGTGCTACGACATACAGTTTCACTCAGTGCCTAGGACATACAGTTTCTCAGTGCCAGGACATTCCAGTTTTCACTCAGTGCTAGGACATAGCTGTTTCAATCAGTGCTACGACATACAGTTTCACTCAGTGCTAGGACGTACAGTTTCACCTCATTGCCTAGGACGTACCAGTTTCACTCAGTGCTACGACATGCAGTTTCACTCCAATGCTACGACATACAGTTTCACTCAGTGCTAGGACATACAGTTTCACTCGGTGCTAGGACACACAGTTTCACTCAGTGCTAGGACTTACAGTTTCACTCAGGTGCTAGGACATACAGTTTCACTCAGTGCTACGGATATACAGCTTTCACTCAGTGCTACGACATACAGTTTCACTCCAGTGCTAGAACATACAGTTTCACTAGGTGCCTAGGACATACAGTTTCACTCAATGCTAGGACACAGTTTCACTCACTGCTAGGACATACAGTTTCACTCAGTGCTACGACATACAGTTTCACTCAGTGCTAGAACATACACTTTCACTCTGTGCTAGGACATACAGTTTCCACTCAGTTCTAGGACATACAGTTTCAGTCAGTGCTAGGACATACAGTTTCAGTCAGTGCTAGGTCATACAGTTTCACTCAGTGCTAGGTCATACAGTTTCACTCCCAGTGCTAGGACATACAGTTTCACTCAGTGCTAGGACATACAGTTTCACTCAGTGCTAGGACATACAGTTTCACTCAGTGCTAAGACATACAGTTTCACTCAGTGCTAGAACATACAGTTTCATTCAGTGTTAGAACATACAGTTTCACTACGAGGCAAGGACAGTTTCCACTCATTGCTAGGACATACAGCTTTCACTCCCAGTGCTAGGATATACAGTTTCACTCCAGTGCTACGACATACAATTTCACCCTCAGTGCTAGGACATACAGTTTCACTCAGTGTTAGAACATACAGTTTCACTCAGTGGTAGGACAGTTTCACTCCAGTGCTAGGACATACACTTTCACCTCAGAGCAAGGACACTACAGTTTCACTCAGTGGGAGGACATACACCCCACTCAGTGCTAGGACATACAGTTTCACTCCAGTGCCAGGACATACACTTTCCCCTCAGTGCTAGGACATACACTTTTACTCTGTGCTAGAACATACAGTTTCACTCAGTGCATGACATACAGTTGCACTCATTGCTACTGACATACAATTTTCACTCAGTGCTAGGACATACAGTTTCACTCAGTGCAGAACATACAGTTTCACTCAGTGCTAGGACATACAGCTTCACCCAGTGCTAGAGCATGCAGTTTCACCTCAGTGTAAGGACAGTTTCTTCACTCCAGTGCTAGGACATACAGTTTCACTCAGTGCCTTAGAACACACAGTTTCACCCCTCCAGTGTAAGGACAGTTTCACCCAGTGCTAGACATACACTTTCACTCAGTGCTAGTACATACAGTTTCACTCAGTGCTAGGGACATACAGTTTCACTCAGTGCTAGAGCATGCAGTTTCACTCAGTAGGACATACACTTTCACTTAGTGCTAGGACACACTTTTACTCCAGTGCTAGGAACATACAGTTTCACTCAGTGCTAGGACATACACCTTCACTCCATTGCTATGACACACATCACCCAGTGCAGGACACAGTCACTCCAGTGCAGGGAACACAGTTTCACACCAGAGCCAGGACAGTTTCACTCAGTGCTTGACATACACTCACTCAGTGCTAGGACACACAGTTTCACCAGAGCTAGGACACAGTTTCACCTCAGTGCAGGCAGGATTCACACTGAATCAGTCAGCTGCCAGACATACAGCTCTCACCCAGTGCCAGGGACATTGTAAGCTCACTCCAGGGCTGCCAGGGGGACATACTGCTTCCACCCTCCAGTTGTGAACATACTTTGCCCCACCCATGCAGCTGACACTACAGTGCTCCTCACCCTCAGTGCTAGGACATACTGTGCCCACTCAAGTGCTAGGACACAGTGCCTCAATACCTGGGCGCTGGCAGACACAGCTTCCACCCAGTGGCCAGGGACGGCAATAGTTTCAGTCAGTGCTAGCCACAGCTCACCCAGTGCCAGGAACCACAGCTCACCCCAGTGCCACGACAGTTTCAGCCGTGCACCCAGTGCCAGGAATGACACAGCTCCCACCCAGTGCCTAGGATATCCAGCCTCCACCTGGCCAGGACATGCTCCACCCGGGCCAGGGACATACAGCCTCCAATCCCAGCGCTTCACATACCCTCACCTGTGCTGGGACACACAGCTCCACCCTGCCAGTGCCAGGGACGCAAGAAGCTCACCTGGGCCACAGTTTCAGGAGTGCCAGGGACACATGCCTGACCTCCAGTGCCTACGACACGCAGCCTCCCACCTCAGTGCCTACGACATAGCCCCACCCCAGTGCCTAGGACATACAGCTTCCCAGTCCAGTGCCAGGACAATTCAGTGCCCACCTCAAAGTGCCAGGACCATACAGCGTTTCAACTGTAAGTACCATGACACCACAGTCCCACCCAGTGCCAGGACGCACAGCTTCCCACCCTCCAGTTGCTGGACGTTACAGGGTTTCACCTGCATGACCCATGTGCTTCACCAATGCTGGCCATTGGACATACAGGCCCCTCCCACCTGCGCAGGGAACACAAGGCCCTCTCCACTCGGTGCCTAGGAGACACAGTTTCCACCAGTGCCAGGACTTCCAACAGGCCTCAGGAGTGCCAGGATGTTACAGTGCTCCACCCAAGTGCTTAGGCGATATGCAGTTCTCACCCCTCAGTGCCACTGACATACAGTGCCTCACCAGTGCCAGAAACATTACAGTTGCTCACCTCCAGGAGCCTAGGGACACACAGCCCCTCCCACCTCACTGCCAGGACATACAGCTTCCTCAGAATGCTAGGGCCAAGGCATACGTTAGTTTCCCCATAGTGCCACGGGTGATACAGTTTCACCTGAAGTGCCAGGTCATAGCTGTGGCACTCCTGTGCCTAGGGACACAGCTTCTCACCCTCAGTGTCTTATGGACATAGTTTCAGCTCAGTGCTGGTGGGCCGTTGCAGGCCTCAGTCAGTGCCAGGGTCACATACAGCCTCCACCCCAGTGCCAGGCCTACCAGGCCTGACCCAGTGCCAGGGACCTCAAGAAGTTCTCCACCCCAAAGTGCCTGACACAGCCTCACCTGGTGCTTAGGGAACACACAGTCACTCCCAGTGCTACGACTGTGCTTTCCCACTCCAGTGCTAGGAACATGCTGTGTGCTTCACCTCCCAGTGGGCTTAGGAACACAAGTTCTCAGTCATGAGGCCAGACCAGTGCCCATTGGTTAGGACATACAGTTTCACCCCTCCAGTTAGGACCATACAGGTTTCCCACCTATGCCCCTACCCTGACAGGGACAACTGGACCCAGTGCTAGGGACAATTAAGCAGTCCACTCCAGTGATAGAACATACAGCTCACCCTCCAGTGGTAGTGGACTAGTTTGCCCAACTCCAGCAGCTAGGGACATAAGACCCTCTGCTCCAGAGCAAGGACATAGCTTGTGCCCACCCCAGTAGTGGTATGGGACATAGCAATTTCCCCACCTCAGTGCTAGGACATACAGGCTTCCACCTCCAGTGCCAGGACACCCACACTTCTCCCCTCCTCAGTGCTAGGACATACACTTTACCTGTGCTAGAACATACAGCTCTCACCTCAGTGGCCATGACATACAGCTTGCACCCATTGCTGCCGACATGCACCTCACCTTCAAAGGTTGCTAGGGACATACAAGTTTCCTAACCTTTAGTGCTAGGAACACATACAGCCTCCCTCACTCCAGTAAGGATGAAGGGTCTGTTTCACTCCAGTGCCAGGACATACACTTTCCTCCTGAGTGCTAGTACATACAGCTCTCTCCCCAGTGCTAGGGACATACAGTTTCACTCAGTGGCTTCTGGAGGCTTTGGTGCTCCAGTTCAGGCCCCAGTGCTAGGACATACACCTTTCACTTAGTGCTATGGGACAAGCACTTTATCTGTGTGCCTAGAAACATATAGTTCTCCCACCCCTCAGTGCCAGGGACACTCACCCTCCACTCCATTGCTACGACACAGCGTGCTCACTCTGCCAGGTGCCTAGGTATTACAAGCAGTTTCCACCCAGTGCTAGAAACATACAGCTCACCTCAGAGCTGGTGGATAGCCTTTCCACTCCAGTGCCTATGGACATACACTCCTCTACCCAGTGCCTAGGGACAATACAGCCTCACCCGAGGAGCCGAGGACACAAAGGCTAGCCTCTGCCCTAGTGCCTAGGACATACTGCATTCACCCAGTGCTTAGAAATATCACATGTTTCACCTCAGTTGCTACGACATGCTGTGTCACCCCAGTGCTTTGACACAGTTTCTCCTCCAGTGCCTGGGACATACAGCTTCTCACCCTGTGGCTACGACATGCCAGCTCACCCTCCAGTGCTAGGACGTAAGAAGCCTCCAGCTCAGTGCTAGGGCCACAACAGGTCACCTCAGTGCTAGAACATAAGGTTTGCCCACCCTCCCAGTGCATGACATACAGCTTCGTGCACTCAGTGCCAAGGAACATACAGATTCACTACCCAGAGTCCAGGATAGCTCTGCACTCAGTGCTAGGACATAAGAAGTTTCCCACCTCCAGTGCCTAGGACACAATAGCCTCACCCCAGAGTCCAGGACATACAGTTCTCCAACTCCTAGAGTCCAGGAGACAGTTTCCTCCTTGAAGTGCCAATGACATACAGCTTGCCCCACCCCTATCGCCAATGAGATACCAGCCTTCTCAATCAGTGCTAGAACATACATGCTCTACCTCCAGAGGCGGATGGAACAGCTTCCTACCCAGGTGCCTAGGACACACAGCTCACCCTCAGTGCCTAGGACATACAGCCTCACTTCTAGTGCCTAGGACATAGAAGTTTCCCACCCTCAGGAGCCATGACAGGGCTTCTACCCTAGTAAGCCAGGATGACATACAGGCTCATCCCCCAGTAGGCCACAGCTCATCCAGTGCCAGGACACACAGTTTCCCCCACCTCCAGCTGCCAGGATACAGCTCCCTGCCCACCTGTGCCAGGGATGGCACAGCCTCACCTGTGCCCCGCCTAGGTAGGATATACAGCCCTCTCCCAGTGCTGTGGACACAACAGTTACCCATCTTTCAGAACCACAGCTCCCAATCTGCCAGGTCTCCAGGACACTGCTGGTGCTCTCACCCCAGTGCTAGGACATACAGCTCCCTCCCCAGGTTCAGTAGGACACACAGCCCCACCTACACATCCAGTTTCCACTCAGTGCCACGACATCAGCTTCCCACCCTCCAGTGCTACACACCGCCTCCACCCAGTGGCCAGGACACGTTCCACCCAGTGCCAGACATACCAGCAGCTTCACTCAGGTGCCAGGACATACAGCTCACTCAGTGCCAGGACATACAGTTTCACTCAGTGAAGGCTCCTCACCTCCAGGTGCATACACACAGTCTCCACCTTCATGCCAGGGACACACAGTTTCTCCCACCCAGTGGTAGGACACAGCTCCACCCCAGTGGTAGTGGGACAGGAGTTTCACCCAGTGCCACGGACACACAGCTTCACCCAGTGATAGGACATACAGCTCACCTCAGTGCCACGACATACAGTTTCACCCAGTGCCATGACATACAAGTCACTCCAGCCCACCACGGACATACAGTTCTCCCAGCCAGCTTAGGACAGTGCCTGTCAGCTGCCTAGGACAGGATAAGCTGAGTCAGTGCTAGGACATCCACTCACCCAGTGCTAGGAACACACAGTCTCACCCAGTGTTAGACGACATAGCTCTCACCTCCAGTGCTACGACATACAGTTTCAGTCAGTGCTTGGGACAAGTTTCTCACAGTGCTAGGACACATAGCTCAGCCCAGTGATAGGACATCCACTTTCACTCCTGTGCTAGGACACAGTCACTCCAGTGCCAGGGACACATAGTTTCATCAGTGCTAGGGTCATACAGCTCCACTCAGTGCTACGGACATCCAGCTCCACCCAGTGCCAGGGACATACAGTTTCCCATTCCCAGTGCTACAACATACAGTTTCCCACCCAGTGCTAGACATACAGTTTCAATCAGTGCCTAGGGACATACAGCTCCACTCCAGTGCCACGACACCCAGTTCCCACCCAGTGCCACGGCATACAGTCCCCACTCCAGTGCTACGACATACAGCTCACCCAAGTGCTAAGACACAGTCACCTCAGTGCCAGGACACATTCAGCTCACCCAGTGCCAGGACATGGGCAGCCCACTCCAGTGCCACAACATACAGCCTCACCCAGTGCTAGGACATACAGCTCCCCACCCAGTGCAAGGACATGCAGTTTCACTCCAGTGCTAGGACATTACAGTTCCCCACTCAGTGCTAGGACATACAGCTCACCCAGTGCACGATTACACAGCTCCACCCAGTGCCACGGCATACAGCTCACCTCAGTGCTGGACATACAGCTCTCACCCAGTGCTAGGACACAGCTCACTCAGTGCCAGGACACACAGCCGCACCTCGGTGCTACGACACACAGCTCACCAAGTGCCAGACATACAGTTTCACTCAGTGCTAGGTCATACAGCCCCTCCATCCAGTGGCACACAGCTTCACTCGGTGCCACGACACAGCTCCCACCAAGTGCTAAGACACACAGCTCCCACCCAGTGCCAGGACATCCAGCTTCACTCAGTGCTAGGGACATGGCAGCCTCCCCACCCTCAGTGCTGGCAACATACAGCTCTACTCAGTGCCAGGACATACAGCCTCATAGTGCTAGGACATACAGCTTCATCAGTGTAGGACATACAGCTCACCTCAGTGCCTTAGGACAACAGTTTCCCACCTCAGTGCTACGGACACAGCTCTCACCCAGTGCCACGGCATACAGTCCACCCAGTGCCACGACTACAATACAGTCTCATTCTCAATGCCTTACGACATACAGCCTTCCACCCCAGTGCCAGGACATGTTGCTCACTCAGGTGCCAGGGACACACAGTTTCACCCAGTGCTGAGGACATACAGTTTCACTCAGTGCTACGACATACAGTTCCCACTCAGTGCTAGGGACTTCCCCACAGCTCACTCAGTGCTAGGGACATACAGTTTCACTCAGTGCACTGACATACAGTTCACCCTCCAGTGCCACGACATACAGCTCCCACCCCAGTGCAGAACACAGCTCACCAGGTGCTAGGACATACAGTTTCACTCAATGCTAGACATACAGTTCTCCTCAATGCCTAGGGCACAGCTTCACTCCAGTGCTGGGCTGACATACAGTTCACTCCAGTGCTAGAACATACAGTTTCACCTGTGCAAGGACATACAGTTTCACTCAGTCCCAGGACATACAGTTTCAGTCAGTGCTAGGACATACAGCTCCAGTCAAGTAAGGTCATACAGTTTCTTTCCACTCCAGTGCAGGTACATACAGTTTCACCTCAGTGCTAGGACACATGCAGCTCCCACCCAGTGCTGTGGACATACAGTTTCACCTCAGCATGACAGGAATAGCTCACTCAAGTGCTAGACATACAGCTTTCACCCCAGTGCTAGGGGACATGCAGTTTCCCACCCAGTGCTAGGACACACAGTCACCTCGGTGCACGACATACAGCTCACTCAAGTGCTAAGAACATACAGCCCTCACCCAGCAGACATCAGTTTCACTCTGTGCTAGGACATACAGTTCTCACCCAGCTCCCAGGATATACAGTTCAGTCAGTGCCAGGGACATACAGTTTCAGCCCAGTGCCAGGTCATACAGTTTCACCCTCCAGTGCTAGGGTCACACTGTTCACCCAGTGCTAGACATACAGTTCACCTTCCCCAGTGCTAGGACATACAGTTCACTCCAGTGCCAGGACATACAGTTCACCCTAGTGCTACGACATACAGTTTCACTGGCAGCGCTAGAACATACAGTTTCTCATCAGTGCCAGAACACAGCTCTCACTAGTGGCATGAGGCAGGACAGTTCACTCATTGCTAGGGACATACAGTTTCACCCAGTGCAGGATACAGCCTCCCACTCCAGTGCTACGACATACTCACCCAGTGCCAGACACACAGCTCCCCACCTCAGTGTTAGGAACATACACTCACCCAGTGGCAGGACAGTTTCCACAGTGTGCCAGGACACACACCCCAGGTGCTAGTGACATACAGCTCTCACCCCAGTGCCAGGACACTACAGTCTCCCCTCAGTGCCAGGACATCAGTTTCACCTCCAGTGCAGGACATACACTTCACCCAGTGCCAGACATACAGCCTCACCCAGTGCTAGGGACACACAGTTTCACCCTCCAGTTGTAGGACACACTCTCCCCAGTGCAGGACATGTGCACTTTCACTCCAGCTAGGACATGGGCAGCTCACCCTCAAGTGCCAGGACACACACCCTTTCCCCCTCCAGTGCTAGGGGACATACAGCCTCACTCCCAGTGCTAGGACACACACCTCACCAGTGCCAGGACATACAGCTTTCACCTCCAGCGCCAGGACACATACAGCTCCCACCCAGTGCAGGGACATAAGCACTCCCCTCAGTTGGCCCTGTGCACACAGCTCACCTCAGTGCCAGGACATACACCCTCACCCTGTGCTAGGACATGAGCCTCACCCTAGTGCTAGGACAGTACACCCTCTCTCAAGTGCCAGTGGGACATACAGCTCACCTAGCGCTAGGACACCCACACTCAATCTTTCCTCACTCAGTTAGGACATACAGTTTCACCAGTGCTAGGACACATTTCACTCAGTGCCAGGACATACACCTCTTCCCTCAGTGCAGGACATACAGCTCACCCCTCAGTGCTAGGACATACACTTTCACCCCAGCGTTGCTAGGACATACAGGCTTTCACCCTGGTGCAGGGGACATACACTCTCACCTTCCAGTGCCTTAGGACATACACTTTCCCCTCCCAGTGCTAGGGACATACACCAGCTTCACTCAGTGCCTAGGACACACTTCACCCAGTGCAGGACACAGTTTCACCCTAGTGCCTTAGGACATACACTTCACTCAGTGCCAGACATTACACCCTTTCACTCAGTGCCTAGGACATACACTCACTCCCAGTGCCAGGACATACAGTTTCACCCAGTGCCAGGACACACACTTCCCCTGCCAGGACATACAGCTCACCCTCAGTGCAGACATACACCTCACCAGTGCTAGGACATACAGCTCACCCAGTTGCAGACATACACTTTCCCTCAGTGCTAGGACATACCTGTTTCACCCAGTGCTAGAACATGGGCAGTTTCACCCTCAGTGCTAGGACATACACCCTCACTCCAGTGCTAGTACATACAGTTTCCCACCCCAGTGCTAGGACATACATCACCCAGTGCCTTAGAGCATGCAGTTCACCTGTGCAGACATACTTCTCACTATAGTGCTAGGACATACACTTTACTCAGTGCTAGAACATACAGTTTCACCTAGTGCTAGGACACACAGTGCTCACTCATTGCCACGACACACAGTCTCACCTGGAGTGCTGGACTCATAGCCCCACTCAGTGCTAGAACATGCAGTTTCACTCAGAGC
The DNA here is from genome assembly GCF_038502225.1 of Cherax quadricarinatus. NCBI lineage: Eukaryota > Metazoa > Arthropoda > Malacostraca > Decapoda > Parastacidae > Cherax > Cherax quadricarinatus. The sequence goes on from NC_091305.1 coordinate 46,182,536, forward strand.
CAGGACAGTTTCACTCCAGTGCACGACATACACCCTCACCAGTGCTAGACACACAGCTCACTCAGAGCTAGGACATACAGTTTCACCCTAGTGCTAGGACATACTGATCACTCAGTGCTAGAACATACAGCCTCACCCAGTGCTACGACACACAGTTTCCCACCCAGTGCCTTAGGACATACAGCTCACCCAGTGCAGGACACACAGTTTCACTAAGTGCCACGACATACAGCACTCAGCCAGGACGCACAGTCATGCAAAGTTAGGCCACACAGCCTCACCCAGTGCTAGAACATAGCAGTTCACTCCCAGTGCTACGACATACAGTTGCGCTCCACAGTGCCAGAACATACAGATTCACTCAGAGCCAGACAGTTTCCACTCAGTGCCAGGGACATATGTTTCACCCAGTGCAGGACACAGCTCACCCAGTGCTAGGACACAGTTTCACTTAGAGCCAGGACAGTTTCTCCCCAGTGTTGGCGACATACAGTTTCACCTAGTGCTAAGACATACTGTTTCAACAATCAGTTCTAGAACATACAGTTTCACTCCAGAGCGAGGACAGTTTCACCTTGTAAAGGTGACATGGGACAGTTTCATTTCTCAGTGCTAGGGACACAGTTTCAATTAGTGCTAGGACATACAGTTTCACTAGGAGCCATGATTAGCTTCACTCAGTGCTAGACATACAGTTTCACCCAGTGCCAGGACAGTTTCATCAGTGCTATGACATACAGTTTCACTCAGCGCCAGGATATAGAAGCTCTCACCTAGTGCTAGGACATACATTTTCACTCAGCGCTAGTATATACAGTTTCACTCAGTGCTAGGACATACAGTTTCACTCATTGCTAGAACATACAGTTTCAATCCGGTTCTAGGACATACAGTTTCACTCAGTGCTAGGACATACAGTTTCACTCAGTGCTAGGACATTCAGTTTCACTCAGTGCTACGACATTCAGTTTCCACCTAGTGCCAGGGACATTGGCAGCTCTGCAGTGGTGACATACAGCTTCACCCAGTGCCTACGCCACAGTCCATCTCCCAGTGCCACGACATACAGTTTCCACCTCCAGTTGCCACGACATACAGCTCAACCTTCAGTGCCAGGACACATGCCCACTCCAGTCCAGGTTCACACAGCTCACTCAGTGCTAGGACATACAGCTCACCCAGTGCCTAGGACACAGGCCAGTCACCCAGTGCCAGGACATACAGCCTCACCCAGTGGTAGGACATACAGTTCTACTCAGTGGTAGGACATACAGCCTCACCCCAGTGCTACGACATACAGTTCTGGTCAGTGCTTGGACAAGTTTCACAGTGCTAGGACATATAGTTTCAGTCAGTGCTAGGATACTCACCTCACTCTCCCAGCTAGACATACAGTCTCACCTGAGTGCAGACACAGTTTCAGGGGGCCAAAGTGCTAGGTCAGTTACAGTTTCACCTGTTAGTGCTACTGACATACAGCTCACCCAGTGCCAGGACATACAGCTTCCCACTCGGTGCACGACACACAGTTCACTCCAAGTGCTAAGACATACATTTCACTCCCAGTGCTAGGACATCTCAGTTTCACCCAGCGCTAGGACACCACAGCTTCACTCACCACACACACAGCTTCTCACCTGAGCTAGGACACAGCTCACCCAAGGGCCATGGGCTAGGGCAGCAGTTCCACTCAGTGCTAGGACACATACAGCCTCACCCAGTGCTAGGACACAGTTTCACCAGTGCTTGGCTGATTATCACAGCCTCACTCAGTGCTACGGCATACAGCCTCATTCAGTGCTATGACACACAGCTCACCCAGTGCCAGGACAGGCAGCTCACCCTAGTGCTAGGACACAGCTCACCCTGGTGCCATGAGACATACAGCCTTCACTGCAAGTGCCAAGACATACAGTTTCACCAGTGCTAGGACATACAGCTTCACCCTCAGTTGCTAGGGACATACAGTTTTACCCTGGTGCTACATACAGCTCACGGGTGCCACATTACAGTTTCACCAGTGCTAGGACATTCCAGTTTGCTACACCAGTGCTAGGACATACAGCTCCACCCTGAGCGCTACACATTGCACAGTGCTCACCGTGCAGGACACAGCAGCCCTCACCCTGTGCTAGGATACAGCCTCCCACTCAGTGCTAGGACACACAGCTCACTCAGTGTTCCAGGACAAACAGTTCTCACCAGTGCTATGACATACCCAGTGGGCTCACCTCAGTAAAGGCCACGGTATACAGCTTCACCTCAGTGCTGGCATGACATTCAGTTTCATTCACTGCCTATGACACAGTGCTCACTCAGCTAGGACATGCAGTTCTTGCACCCAGGTTAGACACACAGAAGCCTCACCTTCCAGTGCTAGGACATACAGCTCTCCACCACAGTGCTATGACATACAGTTTCACCTCCAGTGCTAAGACACACAGCTCACCCAGTGCCACAACATGCAGCTGCCCATTCCCAGTGCAGGACATACAGGCTCTCACCCTTAGTGCCAGGACACACAGTTTCCACCTAGTGCTAGGAACATACAGCTCACCCAGTGCAGGACATACAGCTTCTCCACTCCTAGTGCTACCCGACACACAGCCTCACTCAGTGCTGCGGCACACAGCTTTCCCACCCAGTGCACGACATACAGCCTTCACTCCAGTGCTAGGACACAGTTTCACCCACTAGCTAGACATATAGTGCCTCACTCCGGTGCAGACACAGCAGCTTCACCAAGTGCTAGACATGACAGCTCACCCAGTGCTAGGACATACAGTTTCACCAAGTGCCAGGGACATACAGTTTCACTCGTGCTACGACACAGCTGACCAAGTGCCTTAAACACAGCCTCCACTCCAGTGCTAGGACATCCTCAGCTCCCACCCAGTGCCAGGACACACAGTCACTCCAGCTACATTAATACAGTAGTCCCACCCAGTATGCCAGGACATATAGGCTCACTCACCCAGTGCCAGGACATACAGCCTCACCCTCCAGTGCTAGGGACACAGCTCACCCAGTGCCAGGGACAAACAGCTTCCCACAGTGCAGCTGACACACCAGCTCCCCACCCTCCAGTGCTACGGCATACAGCTCCCCACTCAGTGCTATGACATCAGTTTCACCCTTAATGCCATGACATACAGTTCTCCACCCAGTGCCTGAGTTATGCCAGCCTCAGTCCGGTACCCAGGGGACACACAGCTCACCCAGTGCTAGGACACATAAGCAGTTTCACTCCCCAGTGCTACGACACAGTTTCACCTCAGGTGCTAGACACACAGCTCACCTTAGTGCTAGGACACACATTCTAGTCACAGTGCTACGGACACAGCCCCACCTCAGTGCTAGGACACATGTGTGTCACCTTGCATAGGACATACAGTCCCACCCTGGTGGTGCTACGACATGCTGGAAGCTTTCACAAAGTGCTAGACATACAGTGCTCACTCCAGGTGCTAGACATCAGTTTCACTTGTGCTAGGACATGACTGTGCAAAGGTCACCTAGTTTCTCCTAGGACATACAGTTTCAGTCAGTGCTAGGACATACAGCCTCAGTCAGTGCTAGGTCACAGCAGTCACTAGTGCTAGGCTGCATCACAGCTCACCCAGTGCCTAGGACATGGGCCAGCTCACCAGTGCCTAGGACATACAGCCTTCACTCAGTGCTAGGACATACAGTTTCAACTCAGTGCTACGACACACAGTTCACCCAGTGCTAGGATGCAGTTCACCGTGTTGGACATCCAGTCCACCCCAGTGCCAGGACACAAGAAGCCTCACCAGTGCGCCACCACAGTTCTCACTCCAGTGGCTCAGCACACATACAGTCCACCCAGTCTCAAGGACACAGTCTGACCCAGCAACCACACATACCCAGTCTCTCAGTTTCCAGGCCCAGGACACACAGCTCCACCCAGTGCCAGGACATACAGCTCACCTGGTGCACACATACAGTCACAAAGCGGCAGACATAGTCCACCCTGTGCCAGACATCCAGTCACCCTGTGCCAGGGACACCCACCTCAGTCCCAGGACACACTTCAGCCAGTGCCAGGGACACACAGCCCAGCCAGGGTCACACAGTTTCCACCCAGTGCCAGGGTCACAGCTCACCCAGTGCCAGGACATGCAGCTCCCACCCAGTGCCAGGACATACAGTTTCCACCCAGTGCCAGGGATTGGTTGTGCCTCCACCTGCAGGTGCCACGACATAACAGCTCACCCAGTGCCAGAACATACAGCTCATCCAGTAAGAACATACAGTCACTACGAGGCAGGATTAGTTCTTGACCCATTGCAGGGAACATACAGTTCCACCCAGTGCTAGGATATACAGTTTCACTCAGTGCTACGATATACAATTTCACTCAGTGCTAGGACATACAGTTTCACTCAGTGTTAGAACATACTGTTTCACTCAGTGGTAGGACAGTTTCACTCAGTGCTAGGACATACACTTTCACTCAGTGCTAGGACATACAGTTTCACTCAGTGCTAGGACATACACTTTCCCTCAGTGCTAGGACATACAGTTTCACTCAGTGCTAGGACATACACTTTCACTCAGTGCTAGGACATACAGTTTCACTCAGTGCTAGGACATACAGTTTCACTCAGTGCTAGGACATACACTTTCCCTCAGTGCTAGGACATACACTTTCACTCAGTGCTAGGACATACAGTTTCACTCAGTGCTAGGACATACACTTTCCCTCAGTGCTAGGACATACAGTTTCACTCAGTGCTAGGACATACACTTTCACTCAGTGCTAGGACATACAGTTTCACTCAGTGCTAGGACATACAGTTTCACTCAGTGCTAGGACATACACTTTCCCTCAGTGCTAGGACATACAGTTTCACTCAGTGCTAGGACATACACTTTCACTCAGTGCTAGGACATACAGTTTCACTCAGTGCTAGGACATACACTTTCCCTCAGTGCTAGGACATACAGTTTCACTCAGTGCTAGGACATACACTTTCACTCAGTGCTAGGACATACAGTTTCACTCAGTGCTAGGACATACACTTTCACTCAGTGCTAGGACATACACTTTCCCTCAGTGCTAGGACATACAGTTTCACTCAGTGCTAGGACATACACTTTCACTCAGTGCTAGGACATACAGTTTCACTCAGTGCTAGGACATACACTTTCACTCAGTGCTAGGACATACACTTTCACTCAGTGCTAGGACATACAGTTTCACTCAGTGCTAGGACATACACTTGCACTCAGTGCTAGGACACAGTTTCCCACTCAGTGCAGGACATACACTTTCACTCAGTGCTAGGACATACACTTCACCTCAGTGCTAGGACATACACTTTCACCCAGTGCTAGGACATAGAGCTTTCACTCAGTGCTAGGACACACACTTTCCTCAGTGCTAGGACACACAGTTTCACTCAGAGGTAGGACATACAATTCTCACCCTCAGTGCTAGGACATACAGCTCACTCAGTGCTAGGACATACACTCTCCTCAGTGCTAGGACATACTGTTTCACCTAGTGCTAGAACACACAGTTTCACTCAGTGCTAGGGACATACACTCACCTCAGTGCTAGTACATACAGTTTCACTCAGTGCTAGGACATACATTTCACTCAGTGCTAGAGCATGCAGTTTCACTCAGTGCCTAGGACATACACTTTCACTTAGTGCTAGGACATACACTTTACTCAGTGCTAGAACATACAGTTTCACTCCAGTGCTAGGCACACAGTTTCACTCATTGCTACGACACACAGTTTCACCTCAGTGCCAGGGATCTTACAGTCTCACTCAGTGCCAGAACATACAGCTCACCTAGAGCCAGGACAGTTTCACTCAGTGCTACGACATACACTTTCACTCAGTGCTAGGACACACAGTTTCACTAGAGCTAGGACATACAGTTTCACTCAGTGCTAGGACATACTGATTCACTCAGTGCCAGAACATACAGTTTCACTCAGTGCACGACATACAGCTCACCCTCAGTGCTAGGACATACAGTTTCACACCCAGTGCTAGGGACATACAGTTTCACTCAAGTGCTACGACATACAGTTTCACCCTGGGAGTGCTAGGACGCACAGTTTCAGTCAGTGCTAGGCCATACAGTTTCACTCAGTGCTAGAACATACAGTTTCACCCAGTGCTACGACATACAGTTTCACTCAGTGCTAGAACAACAGATCACTCAGAGCCAGGACAGTTTCATCCCAGTGCTAGGACATACAGTTTCACTCAGTGCTAGGGACATACAGTTTCACTCAGTGCTAGGACATACAGCTTTCACTTAGAGCCAGACAGTTTCTCTCAGTGCTGACATACAGTTTCACCAGTGCAAGACACACTGCTCAATCAGTGCTAGAACATACAGTTTCACTCAGAGCGAGGACAGTTTCACTCAGTGCTAGGACATACAGTTTCACCTCAGTGCTAGGACATACAGTTTCAATTAGTGCTAGGACATACAGTTTCACTTCAGAGCCATGACAGCTTCACTCAGTGCTAGGACATACAGTTTCACCCAGTGCCAGGACAGTTTCATTCAGTGCTATGACATACAGTTTCACTCAGCGCCAGGATATACAGTTTCACTCAGTGCCAGGACATACATTTTCACCTCAGCGCTAGTATATACAGTTTCAACCTTCAGTTGCCAGGGACATACAGCTCCAACTTCCATTGCTAGGAACATACAGCTCAATCCGGGTTTGTGGACATACAGTTTCACTCAGTGCTAGGACATACAGTTTCACCTCAGTGCCTAGGGACATTCTCAGTTTCACCTCAGTGCCTACGACATTCCAGTTTCCCCACCCTCAGTGCCTAGGACATGCAGTTTCCACTCAGTGGTAGGACACATACAGCTTCACCCTCAGTGCTACGCCATACAGCTTTCATTCCAGTGCCTACGGACATACAGCTCAGTCCCAGTGCTGGCTGACATACAAGCAGTTTCACCTCAGTGCCTGGGTGGGACATGCAGCCTTCCACTCAGTGCCTAACTACATACAGCTCCACCTTAGGTGCCTAGGACACACAGCCCCTCCTCACCCAGTGCTCCAGGACATACAGTCCCCACCTCAGTGCTAGGACATACAGCTCCACCCTCCAGTGGTAGGACATAATAGGTTTCACCCTCCAGTGTTGTGGACATAGCAGCTCACCCAGTGCCTACGACATACAGTGCCTCAGTCAGTGCCTTGGGACAAGCTCTGTCAGTGCTAGGGACATATAGCTCAGTCAGTGCCTAGGACATCCACTTTCACCTCTGTGCCTAGGACATACAGTTTACCCAGTGCCAGGGACACATAGCCTCAGAATCAGTGCTAGGTCATACAGCTCCCACCCAGTGCCATGACATACAGTCCCTCAATTCAGTGCCTGGTGGACACAGCTCACCTCTGGTGCCTACGGGACATGCCAGCTCACCTGGTGCTAAGACATAACAGTGCCTCCACCCAGTGCCTAGGACATCCTCAGCTCCACCCAGTGCCAGGACACCACAGCCTCCACCCCAGTGCCATGCAAAGATACAGCTCCTCTCACCCAGTGCTTAGGACATACAGTTTCAAATCCGCCCAGTGCTAGGACATACAGTTTCACCCTCAGTGCTAGGACATACAGCTCACCCAGTGCCAGGGATTATTACAAGAAGCTCTCCTCCCAGTGCCTACGACACACAGCTCAATCCCTGTAGTGCCACGGTATACAGCTCACCCTCAGTGCTACGACATACAGCTCACCCTCCAGTGCCTAGGACATAAGCAGCTCACTCCAGTGCCTAGGACGTACAGCCTCACCCCTCGGTGCTACGACATACAGTTTCACTCAAGTGCTAAGACATACAGCTCACCCAGCTAGGCCAGGGACACAAGCCTCCACCCTAGTGCCTAGGACATACAGCCTTTTACTCCGGTGCTCCACGACATACAGCCCCTCACCAAGTGGCCTAAGACATACAGCGCTTTCACCCAGTGCCTAGGACATTCCAGTTCCCTCACCCTCAGTGCCTAGGACATACAGCTCCACCCAGTGCCTACAACATACAGTTTCCACCCCTCAGTGCTAGGACACATGCTCACCCAGTAAGCTAGGACCATACAGCCTCACCCAGTGCCTAGGACATACAGTTTCACTCAGTGCTAGGACAAACAGCTCACTCCAGTGCCTACGACACAGCCTCACCCTCAGTGCCTACGGCATACAGGCCTCTCACCCAGTGCTGACATTCAGTTTCACCCAATGCTACGACATACAGCCTCCACCCAGTGCCAAGGGACATGCCAGCCTCCCACTCCGGAAGTTAGGACAGCTCCACCCAGTGCCTGGACACAGGGTTTCACCCAGTTACGACATACAGTTTCACCTCAGGCTAAGACATTACAGGTTTACCCAGTGCCAGGACATACAGCTCCACTCCAGTGCTATGGACATACAGTTTCACCCAGTGCTACGACACAGTTTCCACCCTAGCTGCCAAGGACATACACAGCTCTCCTGGTTGCCAGGACACACAGCTCCCACCTCAGAAGCCCAGATTACACAGCTCCACCCAGGCGCTAGAACACATACAGCTCGCTCCAGAGCCCAGGTCAGCTCTCCACCCAGTGCCAGGACATACAGCTCACTCAGCCAGGACATACCAGCCTCACCCAGTGCCAGGGACACAAGAAGCTCCACTCATAGCCAGGACCAGCTCTCACCTCAGGTGCCAGGACTCTTACAGCTCACCCGTGAGCCTAGGGACAGCTCTTCCAGTCAGCCAGTGCCTAGGAACACGCTTGTGCCCTCTGACTCATGCCAGGACACAGTTTCACCCTCAGTGCCAGGACACAGTTTCACCAGTACAGTTTATGCTAGGACTCAGCTCCAGTGCCTAGACACACAGTTCACCTCAGTGCTAGGACATACAGCTCCCACCCCTCAGAGCCAGGACAGCTTTCACTCAGTGCAGGACATTTCACTAGTGCTTTCACCCTCAGTGTAGGACACAGCAGTTTCTACCTCAGTGCTAGGACACACAGCTCACCCAGTGCAGACTACAGTCACCAGAGCCAGGACAGCTCACTCAGTAGGACACTCACCCAGTGCCAGGACATTACACTCACCTAGCAGAGCCAGGACAGCTTTCACCAGTGACACACATGCGACATCAGTCACCAGGACTTCAGCTCACCAGAGCAGACACTTTCACAGTGCACACACATTTGAGCTGCCAGACATACAGCTCACTCAGTGCTGACACACAGTTTCACAGTGCAGGAGCATCAGTTTCACCCATGCAGGACATGCAGTTTCACTCAGTGCTGGGACATATTTCACAGAGCATATGCTCACTCAGTGCCAGGGACATACAGCTCACTCAGTGCCATGACATACAGCCTCCACCCAGTGCCAAGACGCACAGCTCACTCAGTGCTAGAACATACAGTTTCACTCAGAGCCAGGACAGTTTCACTCAGTGCTAGGACATTCAGTTTCACTCAGTGCTAGGACATACAGTTTCACTCAGTGCTGGGACATACAGTTTCACTCAGAGCCATGGCAGTTTCACTCTATGCTAGGACATACAGTTTCACTCAGTGCAAAAACATACAGTTTCACTCAGAGCCAGGACAGTTTCACTCAGTGCTAGGACATACAGTTTCACTCAGAGCCACGAAAGTTTCACTCAGTGCTTGGACATACAGTTTCACTCAGTGCTACGGCATATAGTTTCACTCAGTGCTAGGACATACAGTTTTACTCAGTGCTAAGACATACAGTTTCACTCAGTGCTACGGCATACAGTTTCACTCAGTGCTAGGACATACAGTTTTACTCAGTGCTAGGACATACGGTGTCACTCAGTGCTACGACATACAGTTTCAATCAGTGCTAGGTCATACAGTTTCAGTGCTAGAACATACAGTTTCACTCAGTGCTAGGACAGTTTCACTCAGTGCTAGGACATATACTTTCACTCAGTGCTAGGACATACAGTTTCACTCAGTGCTACAAGATACAGTTTCACTCAGTGCTACGACATACAGTTTCACTCAGTGCTACAAGATACAGTTTCACTCAGTGCTAGGTCATACAGTTTCACTCAGTGCTACGACATACAGTTTCACTCAGTGCTAGGACATACAGTTTCACACAGTGCTAGAACATAGTTTCACTCAGTGCTAGGACATACAGTTTCACTCAGTGCTAGGTCATACAGTTTCACTCAGTGCTAGGACATACAGTTTCACTCAGTGCTAGGACATTCAGTTTCACTCAGTGCTAGGACATACAGTTTCACTCAGTGCTAGGTCATACAGTTTCACTCAGTGCTAGGACATACAGGTTCACTCAGTGCTAGGACATACAGTTTCACTCAGTGCTAGGACATACAGTTTCACTCAGTGCTGGGACATAAAGTTTCACTCAGGGCTAGAACATACAGTTTCACTCAGTGCTAGGACATACAGTTTCACTCAGTGCTGGGACATACAGTTTCACTCAGTGCTCGGACATACAGTTTCACTCAGTGCTAGGAAATACAGTTTCAGTCAGGTGCTGGAGGAAATACAGTTTCACTCCAGTGCTAGGACTTATACAGTTTCACTCAGTGCTAGGACATACAGTTTCACTCAGTGCTAGGACATACAGTTTCACTCAGTGCTAGGACATACAGTTTCACTCATTGCTAGGACATACAGTTTCACTCACTGCTGTGGGACATACAGCCCTCACCCCAGTGCTAGGACACATACACTTTCCACCCTCAGTGCTAGGACATAAGGAAGCTCCTCTCCAGTTAGGACCAGGAAGCTCCACCTGTGCCAGGAACATACAGTCACTCAGTGCTGGGAGATACAGTTCCCACCCCAGTGCCAGGACATACAGTTTCCCATTTAGTGCCTAGGACAGCTCACCCTCAGTGCTAGGACATACAGCTCACCCTGTGCTACAGGGCATACAGTTTCACTCCAGTGCCTAGGAACATACACTCCCCTTCTCCTCCAGTGCCAGGATTAGGTCCCACCCAGTGCCAGGGACATCCAGCTCCTCACCTCAGTGCCAGGACATCACAGCTCCACACCTCCAGTGCCAGGGGCATACAGTTCTCACCCAGTGCCTAGAACATACACTTTCTCTCCAGTGCAGGACAGCTCAATTCCAGTGCCAGAACATCCAGCTTTCTTTCCAGTGCCAGGGACATACAGTTTCCACCCTTCCAGTGCCAGGACATACACCCCACCCTCAGTGCCTAGGACATACAGCCTCCCACTCCAGTGCCTAGAACATACACTTTCACTCAGTGCCTAGGACAGTTTCACTCCAGTGCTAGGACATCCTCAGCCTCACCTCAGTGCCTAGGACACAGCTCCCACCCAGTGCCTGGTAGGGACACAGCCTTCACCTCAGTAAGGTTAGGACATACAGTTTCACCCTCAGTGCTAGGACATACTGCCCACCCCTCAGTGCCAGGACATACAGTTTCTCAATTCCAGTGCTAGGACATGCCAGCTCTCAACTTCAGTGCCAGGGACATACAGCTCACCCTCCGTGCTAGGACATAAGAAGTTTCCACCCTTGTGCGCCAGGGACACAGCTCACCCAGTGCCAGGACATATAGCTCACCCTCAGTGCTAGGACACACAGCCTCTCACCAGTGTTAGAACATACACTTCACCCTTGTAGTGCCTAGGACAGCTCCACTCAGTGCCAGGACATCCAGCTCTCCACCCAGTGCCAGGGACACAAGTTTCAGCCTGTTCAGTGCCTAGGGACATACAGTTTCAATTCCTGTGCCTAGGACACACAGCTTCACCCAGGTGCCTAGGGACATACAGCTCACCCTCAGTGCCTAGGAAGATACAGCTCCACCCTCAGTGCTAAGGAGCATACAGTTTCAGGCCCTCCCAGTGCTAGGACATACAGCCTCCACCCTCAGCTCAGGACATACAGTCTCCAACCTTCAGTGCCAGGACACACAGCTCTCACCCTGTGCCTAGGACATATAGCTCACCTCAGTGCCTAGGGACATACAGCCTCCACTCAGTGCTAGGACATACAGTTTCACTCAGTGCTAGGACATACAGTTTCACACAGTGCTAGGACATACAGTTTCACTCAGTGCTAGGACATACAGTTTCACTCAGTGCTAGGACATACAGTTTCACTCAGTGCTTGGACATACAGTTTCACTCAGTGCTAGGACATACAGTTTCACTCAGTGCTAGGACATACAGTTTCACTCAGTGCTAGGACATACAGTTTCACTCAGTGCTAGGACATACAGTTTCACTCAGTGCTAGGACATACAGTTTCACTCAGTGCTGGGACATACAGTTTCACTCAGTGCTAGGACATACAGTTTCACTTAGTGCTAGGACATACACTTTCACTCAGTGGTAGGTCATCCAATTTACTTTAAATCGTAAGAATAAATTCCAGAATTTATTAAGATAATGTCTTCATCCAAGAATATTAATGTATAAAATAATATGTTAGGATAATATCTACAGGGTGAGTATTCTAACCTGCTCTCCTTGGTGAGGATTCTAACCTGCTCTCCTGGGTGAGGATTCTAACCTGCTCTCCTTGGTGAGGATTCTAACCTGCTCACCTTGGTGAGGATTCTAACCTGCTCTCCTGGGTGAGGATTCTAACCTGCTCTCCTTGGTGAGGATTCTAACCTGCTCTCCTGGGTGAGGATTCTAACCTGCTCTCCTGGGTGAGGATTCTAACCTGCTCTCCTTGGTGAGGATTCTAACCTGCTCTCCTGGGTGAGGATTCTAACCTGCTCTCCTGGGTGAGGATTCTAACCTGCTCTCCTGGGTGATGATTCTAACCTGCTCTCCTGGGTGATGATTCTAACCTGCTCTCCTGGGTGAGGATTCTAACCTGCTCTCCTGGGTGATGATTCTAACCTGCTCTGCTGGGTGAGGATTCTAACCTGCTCTCCTGGGTGAGGATTCTAACCTGCTCTCCTGGGTGAGGATTCTAACCTGCTCTCCTGGGTGAGGATTCTAACCTGCTCTCCTGAGTGATGATTCTAACCTGCTCTCCTGGGTGATGATTCTAACCTGCTCTCCTGGGTGAGGATTCTAACCTGCTCTCCTGGGTGATGATTCTAACCTGCTCTGCTGGGTGAGGATTCTAACCTGCTCTCCTGGGTGAGGATTCTAACCTGCTCTCCTGGGTGAGGATTCTAACCTGCTCTGCTGGGTGAGGATTCTAACCTGCTCTCCTGGGTGAGGATTCTAACCTGCTCTCCTGGGTGAGGATTCTAACCTGCTCTGCTGGGTGAGGATTCTAACCTGCTCTCCTGGGTGAGGATTCTAACCTGCTCTCCTGGGTGAGGATTCTAACCTGCTCTCCTGGGTGAGGATTCTAACCTGCTCTCCTGGGTGAGGATTCTAACCTGCTCTGCTGGGTGAGGATTCTAACCTGCTCTCCTGGGTGAGGATTCTAACCTGCTCTCCTGGGTGAGGATTCTAACCTGCTCTCCTGGGTGAGGATTCTAACCTGCTCTCCTGGTTGAGGATTCTAACCTGCTCTGCTGGGTGAGGATTCTAACCTGCTCTCCTGGGTGAGGATTCTAACCTGCTCTCCTGGGTGAGGATTCTAACCTGCTCTGCTGGGTGAGGATTCTAACCTGCTCTCCTGGGTGAGGATTCTAACCTGCTCTCCTGGAGGAGGATTCTAACCTGCTCTCCTGGGTGAGGATTCTAACCTGCTCTCCTGGGTGAGGATTCTAACCTGCTCTCCTGGGTGAGGATTCTAACCTGCTCTCCTGGGTGAGGATTCTAACCTGCTCTGCTGGGTGAGGATTCTAACCTGCTCTCCTAGGTGAGGATTCTAACCTGCTCTCCTGGGTGAGGATTCTAACCTGCTCTCCTAGGTGAGGATTCTAACCTGCTCTCCTGGGTGAGGATTCTAAGCTGCCCTCCTGGGTGAGGATTCTAACCTGCTCTCCTGGGTGAGGATTCTAACCTGCTCTCCTGAGTTAGGATTCTAACCTGCTCTCCTGGGTGAGGATTCTAACCTGCTCTCCTGGGTGAGGATTCTAACCTGCTCTCCTGGGTGAGGATTCTAACCTGCTCTCCTCTGTGAGGATTCTAACCTGCTCTCCTAGATGAGGATTCTAACCTGCTCTCCTGGCTGAGGATTCTAACCTGCTCTCCTAGGTGAGGATTCTAACCTGCTCTCCTGGGTGAGGATTCTAACCTGCTCCACTGGGTGAGGATTCTAACCTGCTCTCCTGGGTGAGGATTCTAACCTGGTCTCCTGGGTGAGGTTTCTAACCTGCTCTCCTGGGTGAGGATTCTAACCCGCTCTCCTGGGTGAGGATTCTAGCCTGCTCTCCTGGGTGAGGATTCTAACCTGCTCTCCTGGGTGTGGATTCTAACCTGCTCTCCTGGGTGAGGATTCTAACCTGCTCTCCTGGGTGAGGATTGTAACCTGCTCTTCTGGGTGAGGATTCTAACCTGCTCTCCAGGGTGAGGATTCTAACCTGCTCTCCTGGGTGAGGATTCTAAACTGCTCTCCTGGGTGAGGTTTCTAACCTGCTCTCCTGGGTGAGGATTCTAACCTGCTCTTCTGGGTGAGGATTCTAACCTGCTCTCCTGGGTGAGGATTCTAACCTGCTCTCCTGGGTGAGGATTCTAACCTGCTCTCCTGGGTGAGGATTCTAACCTGCTCTCCTGGGTGAGGATTCTAACCTGCTCTCCTGGGTGAGGATTCTAACCTGCTCTCCTGGGTGAGGATTCTAACCTGCTCTCCTGGGTGAGGATTCTAACCTGCTCTCCTGGGTGAGGATTCTAACCTGCTCTCCTGGGTTAGGATTCTAACCTGCTCTCCTGGGAGAGGATTCTAACCTACTCTCCTGGGTGAGGATTCTAAACTGATCCCCTGGGTGAGGATTCTAACCTGCTCTCCTGGGTGAGGATTCTAACCTGCTCTTCTGGGTGAGGATTCTAACCTGCTCTCCTGGGTGAGGATTCTAACCTGCTCTTCTGGGTGAGGATTCTAACCTGCTCTCCCGGGTGAGGATTCTAACCTTCTCTCCTGGGTGAGGATTCGAACCTGCTCTCCAGGGTGAGGATTCTAACCTGCTCTTCTGGGTGAGGATTCTAACCTGCTCTCCTGGGTGAGGATTCTAACCTGCTCTCCTGGGTGAGGATTCTAACCTGCTCTCCTGGGTGGGGATTCTAACCTGCTCTCCTGGGTTAGGATTCTAACCTGCTCTCCTGGGTGAGGATTCTATCCTGCTCTCCTGGGTGAGGATTCTAACATGCTCTCTTGGGTGAGGATTCTAACCTGCTCTCCTGGGTGAGGATTCTAACCTGCTCTCCTGGGTGAGGATTCTAACCTGCTCTCCTGGGTGGGGATTCTAACCTGCTCACCTGGGTGAGGATTCTAACCTGCTCTCCTGGGTGAGGATTCTATCCTGCTCTCCTGGGTGAGGAATCTAACCTGCTCTCCTGGGTGAGGATTCTATCTTGCTCTCCTGGGTGAGGATTCTATCCTGTTCTCCTGGGTGAGGATTCTAAACTGCTCTCCTGTTTGAAGATTCTAACCTGCTCTCCTGGGTGTGGATTCTAACCTGCTCTCCTGGGTGAGGATTCTAAACTGCTCTCCTGGGTGAGGATTCTAACCTGCTCTCCTGGGTGAGGATTCTAACCTGCTCTCCTTGGTGAGGATTCTAACCTGCTCTTCTGGGTGAGGATTCTAACCTGCTCTCCTGGGTGGGGATTCTAACTTGCTCTCCTGGGTGAGGATTCTAACCTGCAATCCTGGGTGAGGATTCTAACCTGCTCTCCTTGGTGAGGATTCTAACCTGCTCTCCTGGGTGAGGATTCTAACTTGCTCTCCTGGGTTAGGATTCTAACCTGCTCTCCTGGGTGAGGTTTCTAAACTGCTCTCCTGGGTGAGGATTCTAAACTGCTCTCCTGGGTTAGGATTCTAACCTGCTCTCCTGGGTGAGGATTCTAACCTGCTCTCCTGGGTGAGGATTCTATCCTGCTCTCCTGGGTGAGGATTCTAAACTGCTCTCCTGGGTGAGGATTCTAACCTGCTCTCCTGGGTGAGGATTCTAACCAGCTCTGCTGGGTGAGGATTCTAACCTGCTCTCCTGGGTGACGATTCTAACCTGCTCTCCAGGGTGAGGATTCTAACCTGCTCTCCTGGGTGAGGATTCTAACCTGCTCTCCTGGGTGAGGATTCTAACCTGCTCTGCTAGGTGAGGATTCTAACCTGCTCTGCTGTGTGAGGATTCTAACCTGCTCTCCTGGGTGAGGATTCTAACCTGCTCTCCTGGGTGGGAATTCTAACCTGCTCTCCTGGGTGACGATTCTAACCTGCTCTCCTGGGTGAGGATTCTATCCTGCTCTCCTGGCTGAGGATTCAAAACTGCTTTCCTGGGTAAGGATTCTAAACTGCTCTCCTGGGTGAGGATTCTAAACTGCTCTCGTAGGAGAGGATTCTAAACTGCTCTCCTGGGTGAGGATTCTAACCTGCTCTCCTGGGTGAGGATTTTAGCCTGCTCTCCTAGGTGGGGATTCTAACCTGCTCTCCTGGGTGAGGATTCTAACCTGCTCTCCTGGGTGAGGATTCTAGCCAGCTCTCCTGGGTGAGGGTTCTAACCTGCTCTCCTGGTTGAGGATTCTAACCTGCTCTCCTGGGTGAGGTTTCTAAACTGCTCTCCTGGGTGAGGATTCTAAACTGCTCTCCTGAGTGAGGATTCTAAGCTGCTCTCCTGGGTGAGGATTCTAACCTGCTCTCCTGGGTGAGGATTCTAACCTGCTCTCCTGGGTGAGGATTCTAAACTGCTCTCCTGGGTGAGGATTCTAACTTGCTCTGCTGGGTGAGGATTCTAACCTGCTCTCCTGGGTGAGGATTCTAACCTGCTCTCCATGGTGAGGATTCTAACCTGCTCTCCTGGGTGAGGATTCTAACCTGCTCTCCTGGGTGAGGATTCTAACCTGCTCTGCTGGGTGAGGGTTCTAACCTGCTGTGCTGGGTGAGGATTCTAACCTGCTCTCCTGGGTGAGGATTCTAACCTGCTCTCCTGCGTGTGGATTCTAACCTGCTCTCCTGGGTGAGGATTCTAACTTGCTCTGCTGGGTGAGGATTCTAACCTGCTCTCCTGGGTGACGATTCTAACCTGCTCTCCATGGTGAGGATTCTAACCTGCTCTCCTGGGTGAGGATTCTATCCTGCTCTCCTGGGTGAGGATTCAAAACTGCTCTCCTGGGTAAGGATTCTAAACTGCTCTCCTGGGTGAGGATTCTTAACTGCTCTCCTGGGTGAGGATTCTAAACTGCTCTCCTGGGTGAGGATTCTAACCTGCTCTCCTGGGTGAGGATTCTAGCCTGCTCTCCTGGGTGAGGATTCTAACCTGCTCTCCTGGGTGAGGATTCTAACCTGCTCTCCTGGGTGAGGATTCTAACCTGCTCTCCTGGGTGAGGATTCTAATCTGCTCTCCTGGGTGAGGATTCTAACCTGCTCTCTTGGGTGAGGATTCTAATCTGCTCTCCTGGGTGAGGATTCTAACCTGCTCTTCTGGGTGAGGATTCTAACCTGCTCTCCTGGATGAGGATTCTAACCTGCTCTCCTGGGTGAGGATTCTTACCTGCTCTCCTGGGTGAGGATTCTAACCTGCTCTCCTGGGTGAGGATTCTAACCTGCTCTCCTGGGTGGTGATTCTAACCTGCTCTCCTGGGTGAGGATTCTAACCTGCTCTCCTGGGTGAGGATTCTAACCTTCTCTCCTGGGTGAGGATTCTAACCTGCTTTCCTGGTTAAGGATTCTAACCTGCTCTCCTGGGTGAGGATTCTAACCTGCTCTCCAAGGTGAGGATTCTAACATGCTCTCCTAGGTGAGGATTCTATCCTGCTCTCTTGGGTGAGGATTCTAACCTGCTCTCATGGGTGAGGATTCTGACCTGCTCTCCTGGGTGAGGATTCTAACCTGATCTCCTGGGTGAGGATTCTAACCTGCTCTCCTGGGTGAGGATTCTATCCTGCTCTCCTGGTTGTGGATTCTAACCTGCTCTCATGGGTAAGGATTCTAACCTGCTCTCCTGGGTGAGGATTCTAACCTGCTCCCCTGGTTGAGGACTCTAACCTGCTCTCCTGGGTGAGGATTCTAAACTGCTCTCCTGGGCGAAGATTCTAACCTGCTCTCCTGGGTGAGGATTCTAACCTGCTCTCCTGGGTGAGGATTCTAACCTGCTCTCCTGAGTGAGGATTCGATCCTGCTCTCCTGGGTGAGGATTCTAACCTGCTCTTCTGGGTGGGGATTCTAACCTGCTCTCCTGGGCGAGGATTCTAACCTGCTCTCCTGGGTGAAAATTCTAACCTCCTCTCTTGGGTGAGGATTCTAACCTGCTCTCCTGGGTGAGGATTCTAACCTGCTCTCCTGGGTGGGGATTCTAACCTGCTCTTCTGGGTGAGGATTCTAACCTGTTCTCCTGGGTGAGGATTCTAACCTGCTCTCCTGGGTGAGGGTTCTAAACTGCTCTCCTGGGTGAGGACTCTAACGTGCTCTCTTGGGTGAGGATTCTAAACTGCTCTCCTGGGTGAGGATTCTAACCTGCTCTCCTGGGTGAGGATTCTAACCTGCTCTACTGGGTGAGGATTCTAACCTGCTCTCCTGGGTGAGGATTCTAACCTGCTCTCCTGGGTGAGGATTCTAACCTGATCTCCTTTGTGAGGATTCTAACCTGCTCTCCTGGGTGAGGATTCTAAACTGCTCTCCTGGGTGAGGATTCTAACCTGCTCTCCTGGGTGAGGATTCTACCCTGCTCTCCTGGGTGAGGATTCTAACCTGCTCTCCTGGGTGAGGATTCTAACCTGCTCTCCTGGGTGAGGATTCTAACCTGCTCCCCTGGGTGAGGATTCTAACCTGCTCTCCAGGGTGAGGATTCTAACCTGCTCTCCTGGGTGAGGATTCTAACTTGCTCTCCTGGGTGAGGATTCTAACCTGCTCCCCTGGGTGAAGATTCTAACCTGCTCTCCTGGGTGAGGATTCTAACTTGCTCCCCTGGGTGAAGATTCTAACCTGCTCTCCTGGGTGAGGATTCTAACCTGCTCTCCTGGGTGGGGATTCTAACCTGCTCTCCTGGGTTAGGATTCTAACCTGCTCTCCTGGGTTAGGATTCTATCCTGCTCTCCTGGGTGAGGATTCTAACATGCTCTCTTGGGTGAGGATTCTAACCTGCTCTCCTGGGTGAGGATTCTAACCTGCTCTCCTGGGTGAGGATTCTAACCTGCTCTCCTGGGTGGGGATTCTAACCTGCTCACCTGGGTGAGGATTCTAACCTGCTCTCCTGGGTGAGGATTCTAACCTGCTCTCCTGGGTGTGGAATCTAACCTGCTCTCCTGGGTGAGGATTCTATCTTGCTCTCCTGGGTGAGGATTCTATCCTGTTCTCCTGGGTGAGGATTCTAAACTGCTCTCCTGTTTGAAGATTCTAACCTGCTCTCCTGGGTGTGGATTCTAACCTGCTCTCCTGGGTGAGGATTCTAAACTGCTCTCCTGGGTGAGGATTCTAACCTGCTCTCCTGGGTGAGGATTCTAACCTGCTCTCCTTGGTGAGGATTCTAACCTGCTCTTCTGGGTGAGGATTCTAACCTGCTCTCCTGGGTGGGGATTCTAACTTGCTCTCCTGGGTGAGGATTCTAACCTGCAATCCTGGGTGAGGATTCTAACCTGCTCTCCTTGGTGAGGATTCTAACCTGCTCTCCTGGGTGAGGATTCTAACCTGCTCTCCTGGGTTAGGATTCTAACTTGCTCTCCTGGGTGAGGTTTCTAAACTGCTCTCCTGGGTGAGGATTCTAAACTGCTCTCCTGGGTTAGGATTCTAACCTGCTCTCCTGGGTGAGGATTCTAACCTGCTCTCCTGGGTGAGGATTCTATCCTGCTCTCCTGGGTGAGGATTCTAAACTGCTCTCCTGGGTGAGGATTCTAACCTGCTCTCCTGGGTGAGGATTCTAACCAGCTCTGCTGGGTGAGGATTCTAACCTGCTCTCCTGGGTGACGATTCTAACCTGCTCTCCAGGGTGAGGATTCTAACCTGCTCTCCTGGGTGAGGATTCTAACCTGCTCTCCTGGGTGAGGATTCTAACCTGCTCTGCTAGGTGAGGATTCTAACCTGCTCTGCTGTGTGAGGATTCTAACCTGCTCTCCTGGGTGAGGATTCTAACCTGCTCTCCTGGGTGGGAATTCTAACCTGCTCTCCTGGGTGACGATTCTAACCTGCTCTCCTGGGTGAGGATTCTATCCTGCTCTCCTGGCTGAGGATTCAAAACTGCTTTCCTGGGTAAGGATTCTAAACTGCTCTCCTGGGTGAGGATTCTAAACTGCTCTCCTAGGAGAGGATTCTAAACTGCTCTCCTGGGTGAGGATTCTAACCTGCTCTCCTGGGTGAGGATTCTAGCCTGCTCTCCTAGGTGGGGATTCTAACCTGCTCTCCTGGGTGAGGATTCTAACCTGCTCTCCTGGGTGAGGATTCTAGCCTGCTCTCCTGGGTGAGGGTTCTAACCTGCTCTCCTGGTTGAGGATTCTAACCTGCTCTCCTGGGTGAGGTTTCTAAACTGCTCTCCTGGGTGAGGATTCTAAACTGCTCTCCTGAGTGAGGATTCTAAGCTGCTCTCCTGGGTGAGGATTCTAACCTGCTCTCCTGGGTGAGGATTCTAACCTGCTCTCCTGGGTGAGGATTCTAAACTGCTCTCCTGGGTGAGGATTCTAACTTGCTCTGCTGGGTGAGGATTCTAACCTGCTCTCCTGGGTGAGGATTCTAACCTGCTCTCCATGGTGAGGATTCTAACCTGCTCTCCTGGGTGAGGATTCTAACCTGCTCTCCTGGGTGAGGATTCTAACCTGCTCTGCTGGGTGAGGGTTCTAACCTGCTGTGCTGGGTGAGGATTCTAACCTGCTCTCCTGGGTGAGGATTCTAACCTGCTCTCCTGCGTGTGGATTCTAACCTGCTCTCCTGGGTGAGGATTCTAACTTGCTCTGCTGGGTGAGGATTCTAACCTGCTCTCCTGGGTGACGATTCTAACCTGCTCTCCATGGTGCGGATTCTAACCTGCTCTCCTGGGTGAGGATTCTATCCTGCTCTCCTGGGTGAGGATTCAAAACTGCTCTCCTGGGTAAGGATTCTAAACTGCTCTCCTGGGTGAGGATTCTTAACTGCTCTCCTGGGTGAGGATTCTAAACTGCTCTCCTGGGTGAGGATTCTAACCTGCTCTCCTGGGTGAGGATTCTAGCCTGCTCTCCTGGGTGAGGATTCTAACCTGCTCTCCTGGGTGAGGATTCTAACCTGCTCTCCTGGGTGAGGATTCTAACCTGCTCTCCTGGGTGAGGATTCTAATCTGCTCTCCTGGGTGAGGATTCTAACCTGCTCTCTTGGGTGAGGATTCTAATCTGCTCTCCTGGGTGAGGATTCTAACCTGCTCTTCTGGGTGAGGATTCTAACCTGCTCTCCTGGATGAGGATTCTAACCTGCTCTCCTGGGTGAGGATTCTTACCTGCTCTCCTGGGTGAGGATTCTAACCTGCTCTCCTGGGTGAGGATTCTAACCTGCTCTCCTGGGTGGTGATTCTAACCTGCTCTCCTGGGTGAGGATTCTAACCTGCTCTCCTGGGTGAGGATTCTAACCTTCTCTCCTGGGTGAGGATTCTAACCTGCTTTCCTGGTTAAGGATTCTAACCTGCTCTCCTGGGTGAGGATTCTAACCTGCTCTCCAAGGTGAGGATTCTAACATGCTCTCCTAGGTGAGGATTCTAACCTGCTCTCTTGGGTGAGGATTCTAACCTGCTCTCCTGGGTGAGGATTCTGACCTGCTCTCCTGGGTGAGGATTCTAACCTGATCTCCTGGGTGAGGATTCTAACCTGCTCTCCTGGGTGAGGATTCTATCCTGCTCTCCTGGTTGTGGATTCTAACCTGCTCTCATGGGTAAGGATTCTAACCTGCTCTCCTGGGTGAGGATTCTAACCTGCTCCCCTGGTTGAGGACTCTAACCTGCTCTCCTGGGTGAGGATTCTAAACTGCTCTCCTGGGCGAAGATTCTAACCTGCTCTCCTGGGTGAGGATTCTAACCTGCTCTCCTGGGTGAGGATTCTAACCTGCTCTCCTGAGTGAGGATTCGATCCTGCTCTCCTGGGTGAGGATTCTAACCTGCTCTTCTGGGTGGGGATTCTAACCTGCTCTCCTGGGCGAGGATTCTAACCTGCTCTCCTGGGTGAAAATTCTAACCTCCTCTCTTGGGTGAGGATTCTAACCTGCTCTCCTGGGTGAGGATTCTAACCTGCTCTCCTGGGTGGGGATTCTAACCTGCTCTTCTGGGTGAGGATTCTAACCTGTTCTCCTGGGTGAGGATTCTAACCTGCTCTCCTGGGTGAGGGTTCTAAACTGCTCTCCTGGGTGAGGACTCTAACGTGCTCTCTTGGGTGAGGATTCTAAACTGCTCTCCTGGGTGAGGATTCTAACCTGCTCTCCTGGGTGAGGATTCTAACCTGCTCTACTGGGTGAGGATTCTAACCTGCTCTCCTGGGTGAGGATTCTAACCTGCTCTCCTGGGTGAGGATTCTAACCTGATCTCCTTTGTGAGGATTCTAACCTGCTCTCCTGGGTGAGGATTCTAAACTGCTCTCCTGGGTGAGGATTCTAACCTGCTCTCCTGGGTGAGGATTCTAACCTGCTCTCCTGGGTGAGGATTCTAACCTGCTCTCCTGGGTGAGGATTCTAACCTGCTCTCCTGGGTGAGGATTCTAACCTGCTCCCCTGGGTGAGGATTCTAACCTGCTCTCCAGGGTGAGGATTCTAACCTGCTCTCCTGGGTGAGGATTCTAACTTGCTCTCCTGGGTGAGGATTCTAACCTGCTCCCCTGGGTGAAGATTCTAACCTGCTCTCCTGGGTGAGGATTCTAACTTGCTCCCCTGGGTGAAGATTCTAACCTGCTCTCCTGGGTGAGGATTCTAACTTGCTCCCCTGTGTGAAGATTCTAACCTGCTCTCCTGGGTGAGGATTCTAACTTGCTCCCCTGGGTGAAGATTCTAACCTGCTCTCCTGGGGTCCCAGGGAGACCTGGTTAGTTTGACAGGTGGAATACGTGGCTAAGAGTGTTTCCTTCAACTTAGGGAACGGGTGGGGGTTGAACCCATGTCAAGAGGGTTCTGTAATTCACAGGTTAGTGCGTTATCTTTTTTTAACCATCTGGCCCGTTAGTCTTAATACTCACTTGTCATGGGTTCGAACCCCATGCGTACGATGATTTTTTTTGCAACTGTGAGTGAGTCAGTCAGTGAGTCAGAGTTTCTGTCTTTTCTGTATACGTACATAGGATCGAAACTACACCTCTCTATGTGACGAATGTCCCCACAAGGGGTCGTTCTGTGTCTAGATAATTATACTATGATAATGTAATGCACATTTGTGTCCTCATTTAACAAACATACAAGACTGCCAAAATGATGAGTTTATAATGAAGGTAAATACTGGTTATTAAGGGTTTCCTGTTATCTTGGTGGTCATGAGACGGAAGGAAAAAACCTGGTCATCTATAACAGGTTTCTTCTCTATCACAAACTGCAACAGAAATTTTGTATCCTCTCTTGATGGTGGCTGCCTACCAGCCTACTACCTGCATAATCCACAAACCATCACTTCAGTATCATTTTATCTTCCGCTTTCTGATCCCTGCTATTTGGAATCAAACTTCAAGTAGCAATGTATTTAGGCAATACAAGATCCTTTAAAGCCTCTTTCAGAATAGCTGGGAAAATAAGACTGACATTTCCGCGAGGTATGTAGATGATGTCTTTACTCCCCGTGACTCCAGAAGGCCAAAGTCTTCTGTTTATTTTTCCTTTATGGCACAGACAGTGGCTGTGGCCGCCTTTGTTTGTCTCGTGCCTAGAGACCAGAGTTGCCTGAGTCGCCCAAAGTCGTGGTAACGAATAAGACAAGTCTTTTTCAACACATCGTTCGCTTCCATAGCATATAGACCGCAAGTTTACCCCAGCGGCGTCGATGCCCGCAGGAACGAGCCGCAGGGGGAAGACCGCAACCAGAGCGAACGAGAGAATGAAAAGTGTGAGTGAGGCAGGCGAAAGGGGGGTGTGAATGTGAGAATATGTTACATGAGAGGAGATTGGAGATCTGAAGAGGAGTGGCTGGTGAATCATAGACCTTCCATCATCGTGGGATGCCAAATAGTCCCCCGGGAGTCGTTCCTGGCCTCCCTGATGTGCTGGCAGAGACGAGCCAGACACACACACACGCCTCTCTACCTTCCTCCATTTGTCCTCTCCCTCTTTACCTACAGACAACAGACGCTTCACATATTTACACAAACGTTAACAGACTTTAAGGCATTTCACTCCCTAAAAAATAATATTAAATGCGTAAAGCCCTAAGTCCCAGCTAACAGATGGCGTGCATTCTCCAGGATGTGATCACCGGCAGTAGCTGGCACACGGCGCCATATTCGAGGATCACGGTGGGAAATAGAAATACGAAATTGCCGATTTTCCTGTTATTTTTCAGACGAGATATGACGGAGGAAATTGTTTCTCCAGTTGCAGGTTCTGGCCAGAATTTTCATGGATGAGCTGCCACGCTGTTTTTCTTCAAGATTTTCATTTATATTTACGTGAGACTTCGCAGTAACTTGTTTCGTTGAAAATAAACAAAAATAATAATTTTGTTATTTATTTGCAAATTAAATGTAAAAATAGAATCATTAGTATAGTAAGCAAAATTTAATTTACGTTTTACACGAAAGTAAAGTTGACAGTGAATAAATAATAATAATAATAATAATAATAATAATAATAATAATAATAATAATAATAATAATAATAATAATAATAATAATAATAATAATAATAATAATAATAATAATATTAATAATAATAATAATAATTATATTATTATTATTATTATTATTATTATTATTATTATTATTATTATTATTATTATTATTATCATCATCATCATCATCATAAGAAATTATTATTATCATCCTTATGTTAACAACACAAATTTTTTTGCCACAGTTACTTGTTCAGACAGATTTCTGAAACTCGTCCAAAGAGACATCAAATCTGTCTTGATACCTGCATGTAACATGTCCCTTGATACCTGCATGTATCCTGTGTCCTGATACTTGCATGTAACACGTGCCTTGATACCTGCATGTAACATGTCCCTTGATACCTGCATGTATCCTGTGTCCTGATACTTGCATGTAACACGTGCCTTGATACCTGCATGTAACATGTCCCTTGATACCTGCATGTATCCTGTGTCCTGATACTTGCATGTAACACGTGCCTTGATACCTGCATGTAACATGTCCCTTGATACCTGCATGTATCCTGTGTCCTGATACTTGCATGTAACACGTGCCTTGATACCTGCATGTAACATGTGCCTTGATACCTGCATGTATCCTGTGTCCTGATACTTGCCTGTAACACGTGCCTTGATACCTGCATGTAACATGTCCCTTGATACCTGCATGTATCCTGTGTCCTGACACTTGCATGTAACATGTGCCTTGATACCTGCATGTAACATGTCCCTTGATACCTGCATGTATCCTGTGTCCTGATACTTGCCTGTAACACGTGCCTTGATACCTGCATGTAACATGTGCCTTGATACCTGCATGTATCCTGTGTCCTGATACTTGCATGTAACATGTCCCTTAATACCTGCATGTAACATGTGCCTTGATACCTGCGTGTAACATGTGCCTTGATACCTGAATGTAACATGTCCCTTGATACCTGCATGCAACATGAGCCTTCATACCTGCATGTAACATGTCCCTTGATACTTGCATGTAACATGTCCCTTGATACCTACATGTAACATGTGCCTTGATACCTGCATGTAACATGTGCCTTGATACCTGCATGTAACATGTCCCTTGATACCTGCATGTAACATGTCCCTTAATACCTACATGTAACATGTCCCTTGATACCTGCATGTAACATGTCCCTTGATACCTACATGTAACATGTCCCTTGATACCTACATGTAACATGTCCCTTGATACCTGCATGTAACATCTGTTATGAAATTTACATATAGCATCCTATCTGGCTTGATACCTGCATGTAACATGTGCCTTGATACCTGCATGTAACATGTCCCTTGATACCTGCATGTAACATGTCCCTTGATACCTGTATGTAACATCTGGTATGAAATTTACATATAGCATCCTATCTGGCTTGATACCTTCATGTAACATGTCCCTTGATACCTGCATGTAACATGTGCCTTGATACCTGCATGTAACATGTGCCTTGATACCTGCATGTAACATCTGTTATGAAATTTACATATAGCATCCTATCTGGCTTGATACCTGCATGTAACATGTCCCTTGATACCTGCATGTAACATGTGCCTTGATACCTGCATGTAACATGTGCCTTGATACCTGCATGTAACATCTGTTATGAAATTTACATATAGCATCCTATCTGGCTTGATACCTGCATGTAACATGTCCCTTGATACCTGCATGTAACATGTGCCTTGATACCTGCATGTAACATGTGCCTTGATACCTGCATGTAACATCTGTTATGAAATTTACATATAGCATCCTATCTGGCTTGATACCTGCATGTAACATGTGCCTTGATACCTGCATGTAACATGTGCCTTGATACCTGCATGTAACATGTGCCTTGATACCTGCATGTAACATGTGCCTTGATACCTGCATGTAACATGTGCCTTGATACCTGCATGTAACATGTGCCTTGATACCTGCATGTAACATGTGCCTTGATACCTGCATGTAACATGTGCCTTGATACCTACATGTAACATGTGCCTTGATACCTGCATGTAACATGTGCCTTGATACCTGCATGTAACATGTGCCTTGATACCTGCATGTAACTTATGGCTTAAACCATGCATACAACATTTATCTGGCTTGATACAGATGCCACAGTAAGACAATATGATTAGTTAGTTACTAAGCAAAGCTAAATCTGATAAGACAAGTTATATTTATGGAAAGTCAACCAATACTCATCACACTGGTTTAAGTACATTGGTACGTAGGCATCACTTGGTGATACTCATTACACTGGTTTAAGTACACTGGTACGTAGGCATCACTTGGTGATACTCGTCACACTGGTTTAAGTACATTGGTACGTAGGCATCACTTGGTGATACTCATCACACTGGTTTAAGTACATTGGTACGTAGGCATCACTTGGTGATACTCATCACACTGGTTTAAGTACATTGGTACGTAGGCATCACTTGGTGATATGCACCGAGACGTGTAAAAAGCATTCGGAGATAAACACCTGTCGGTGTGTATACACTGTGATATGCACTTGTCGGTGTGTATACACTGTGATATGCACTTGTCGGTGTGTATACACTGTGATATGCACTTGTCGGTGTGTATACACTGTGATATGCACTTGTCGGTGTGTATACACTGTGATATGCACTTGTCGGTGTGTATACACTGTGATATGCACTTGGTGTGTATACACTGTGATATGCACTTGTCGGTGTGTATACACTGTGATACACTTGTCGGTGTGTATACACTGTGATATGCACTTGTCGGTGTGTATACACTGTGATATGCACTTGTCGGTGTGTATACACTGTGATATGCACTTGTCGGTGTGTATACACTGTGATATGCACTTGTCGGTGTGTATACACTGTGATATGCACTTGTCGGTGTGTATACACTGTGATATGCACTTGTCGGTGTGTATACACTGTGATATGCACTTGGTGTGTATACACTGTGATATGCACTTGTCGGTGTGTATACACTGTGATATGCACTTGTCGGTGTGTATACACTGTGATATGCACTTGTCGGTGTGTATACACTGTGATATGCACTTGTCAGTGTGTATACACTGTGATATGCACTTGTCGGTGTGTATACACTGTGATATGCACTTGTCGGTGTGTATACACTGTGATATGCACTTGTCGGTGTGTATACACTGTGATATGCACTTGTCGGTGTGTATACACTGTGATATGCACTTGGTGTGTATACACTGTGATATGCACTTGTCAGTGTGTATACACTGTGATATGCACTTGGTGTGTATACACTGTGATATGCACTTGTCAGTGTGTATACACTGTGATATGCACTTGTCAGTGTGTATACACTGTGATATGCACTTGGTGTGTATACACTGTGATATGCACTTGTCGGTGTGTATACACTGTGATATGCACTTGTCGGTGTGTATACACTGTGATATGCACTTGTCGGTGTGTATACACTGTGATATGCACTTGTCGGTGTGTATACAATGTGATATGCACTTGTCGGTGTGTATACACTGTGATATGCACTTGTCAGTGTGTATACACTGTGATATGCACTTGGTGTGTATACACTGTGATATGCACTTGTCGGTGTGTATACACTGTGATACACTTGTCGGTGTGTATACACTGTGATATGCACTTGTCGGTGTGTATACACTGTGATATGCACTTGTCGGTGTGTATACACTGTGATATGCACTTGTCAGTGTGTATACACTGTGATATGCACTTGGTGTGTATACACTGTGATATGCACTTGTCAGTGTGTATACACTGTGATATGCACTTGTCAGTGTGTATACACTGTGATATGCACTTGTCAGTGTGTATACACTGTGATATGCACTTGTCGGTGTGTATACACTGTGATATGCACTTGTCGGTGTGTATACACTGTGATATGCACTTGTCGGTGTGTATACACTGTGATATGCACTTGTCAGTGTGTATACACTGTGATATGCACTTGGTGTGTATACACTGTGATATGCACTTGTCGGTGTGTATACACTGTGATATGCACTTGTCGGTGTGTATACACTGTGATATGCACTTGTCGGTGTGTATACACTGTGATATGCACTTGTCGGTGTGTATACACTGTGATATGCACTTGTCAGTGTGTATACACTGTGATATGCACTTGTCGGTGTGTATACACTGTGATATGCACTTGTCGGTGTGTATACACTGTGATATGCACTTGTCAGTGTGTATACACTGTGATATGCACTTGGTGTGTATACACTGTGATATGCACTTGTCAGTGTGTATACACTGTGATATGCACTTGTCAGTGTGTATACACTGTGATATGCACTTGTCAGTGTGTATACACTGTGATATGCACTTGTCGGTGTGTATACACTGTGATATGCACTTGTCGGTGTGTATACACTGTGATATGCACTTGTCGGTGTGTATACACTGTGATATGCACTTGTCAGTGTGTATACACTGTGATATGCACTTGGTGTGTATACACTGTGATATGCACTTGTCAGTGTGTATACACTGTGATATGCACTTGTCGGTGTGTATACACTGTGATATGCACTTGTCGGTGTGTATACACTGTGATATGCACTTGTCGGTGTGTATACACTGTGATATGCACTTGTCGGTGTGGTATACACTGTGATATGCACTTGTCGGTGTGTATACACTGTGATATGCACTTGTCGGTGTGTATACACTGTGATATATATCTTCACCAAATATACACTAACATACACACTTCTCGGTTTATATAGCTAGAAGATGTACATCTCTGCGTGTATATACTCTGGAAGATGTCAACTTCTCTGTGTATATAAACTGTAGAGATGGCATCTCAAAGTCACTACATATAAATTATTAAAAACATGCAGCAAAAGCTATGACAATTATTAATTGAATTCTTCTCACATATGACTTAAAAACCTTCGCTATAAAAACAAGACCACACAGAAACTGGTTTTATGTGCGCTAAAATATCCTTATTACTGTTTAGCGATCGGAGAAGATAACTGATAACTTCCCTCCGTAAGTCGCTTATCAGAGCCTCAAACTCGCCTCATCTTTGTGCGACCTAATACTTGCAATTAACACATCTCAACGTGCATCTTAAACTTTTCAATTATCTTAGTTAATAATAAACATGGGGTGGTGCAAATTACAATGCAGTTACAATGAACAATTAGACACATGTGCAAACATCTGGGTATCTTTATTGAAGACTTTTTGCCATCCAGTGGATACATGAATATAAATTCAACGACATAATTTGTACTGATAAAGCCACTGGATGGTGAAATGTCTACAATAAAAATGCCCAGATGATGCACATGTCTAATTCTTCATTTTTCCATGTGGTATATATACTATGTACAGTCCCGTTACTGTACACGGCAGTAAGAGGAAGTGTGGTCATTTTGGTGCGGATTAGCACCCTGGTTGTTACTAAATGTATTCTGAGTGACCGTGAGTCAAGGACACACCAATTTAGGTATTATTACAGTCTTTAAAAGGACTTCAATGAGCCATAGAGCGCGGTGATTTGTCTTGGACGAATAAACCAGCAACGACAGGTTAGGTTAGGTTAGGTTTGTGAGGAAACAGGTCAAGTATTTTGCTGCATGCAATGAGTATGTAATCTTTATTCGGAGCATGTTAACACACATAGGCTACTTCCCCAACCAGCGAAATATCTAACGGGGCCCCATCGTCAGGTCTGTATCTAGGTTCATCCAATGAGAAGGTGGATCTCGCAATTGTGAAGGTGACGTGGTTACCACTCACATTTTCACCCTTGTCATTTCCATTCGAGATCTAGTTGAAGCACGGTGGTCTGCATCCTATTGGCTTCAATTTTGCCTTGATTACCGTGGCGTGCACGAATACCTATTGTTGTACATATTGTATATAGTGTACATACTTCTATCTTTACTTGGTGAAGAATAATATAATTCAAAGTTTTTCTGCTGTGTTTATTTTGCTCCCTTTACGCCCTGTATAACAGGCCTTTGAGTGCCTGGGTTATAATATGTTTTCTGACACGAGTCTTAGTCATATGATGGCCCGCAGCTGGAGTTTTCGGTCATCTAACCGAGGCTTTCGCTGGCTTACCGGTCCACCCCTTCACAGATTATGGTTATGGTTATAATAGGAGTTTGTGTTATTGTGCTGGAAGAAGAGCAGGTGAGCCCAGTGTCTTAAGCATTCCTTTCTTAAGGGAACCAAAACGACTCCTCAGAAATGGCGTTTTCCTCATCATCTATCAGCACACATCTGTAACAACAGTGTTAGTTATTGCAGAGTTATAACTAAACCCTGATAATAAACGTGTGTATACATTACTAATCTATTATTTTACATTGAATTAGCTCTGGAAAATTTATACTGGTCCCCTTACACACACACACACACACACACACACACACACACACACACACACACACACACACACACACACACACACACACACACACACACACACACACACACACATAAACACGCACAAAGCGCACACATACACAAGATCCATACAGAGCTTTAAGAAGAGGTATAATAAAGCTGACGGAGAAAGGAAAGAGTGGTCCTAGTAGTGACCAGTGAAAAGGCGGGCCAGGCACTATGACTCGAACCCTGCAACCACAAATAGTTGAGAACAATTAGGTAAGTACACATACACACAGTACTCACCTACACTCGTCATAACTCCACCTAGTGCCGGTACCACAGTCTTGGGTATTATTACAGGGGCACGAGCAGGTTCTCTTGTTCCACATGTACATTCCGGGCTTTTGAATCATAAGGCGTTTGCAGTCATCCTCCAAACCCTGCAAGCACTCACACCTACACAGATGATCCAAGAACACCTGCAAAACACACGCGAGTCTAAGTACACGATGCAGATGTTAAGTGATTGTCAGTCTTGAATTAGACCTGAACTCCCATTGAATAGAATCTAATTGCTTCCCTACAGATTTAACGCTTCCTCATCCCCATGAATGTAATAAAATAATGGGTCACTGAGGACCCCATGAGAGGTATCCCCGTCACATAGTATCCCTCTGACCTAGTGATGAATGAAACACTTGTGTAACACTTGTGTAACACTTGTGTAACACTTGTGTAACACTTGTGTAACACTTGTGCAACACTTGTGTAACACTTGTGCAACACTTGTGTAACACTTGTGCAACACTTGTGTAACACTTGTGCAACACTTGTGTAACACTTGTGCAACACTTGTGCAACACTTGTGCAACACTTGTGTAACACTTGTGTAACACTTGTGTAACACTTGTGCAACACTTGTGCAACACTTGTGCAACACTTGTGCAACACTTGTGCAACACTTGTGTAACACTTGTGCAACACTTGTGCAACACTTGTGCAACACTTGTGTAACACTTGTGTAACACTTGTGAAAAACACTTGTGCAACACTTGTGCAACACTTGTGCAACACTTGTGCAACACTTGTGCAACACTTGTGCAACACTTGTGCAACACTTGTGTAACACTTGTGCAACACTTGTGTAACACTTGTGCAACACTTGTGCAACACTTGTGTAACACTTGTGCAACACTTGTGAAAAACACTTGTGCAACACTTGTGCAACACTTGTGCAACACTTGTGAAAAACACTTGTGCAACGCTTGTGCAACACTTGTGTAACACTTGTGCAACACTTGTGCAACACTTGTGTAACACTTGTGCAACACTTGTGCAACACTTGTGCAACACTTGTGTAACACTTGTGCAACACTTGTGCAACACTTGTGCAACACTTGTGCAACACTTGTGAAAAACACTTGTGCAACACTTGTGCAACACTTGTGTAACACTTGTGCAACACTTGTGCAACACTTGTGCAACACTTGTGTAACACTTGTGCAACACTTGTGTAACACTTGTGTAACACTTGTGCAACACTTGTGTAACACTTGTGTAACACTTGTGTAACACTTGTGTAACACTTGTGCAACACTTGTGCAACACTTGTGTAACACTTGTGAAAAACACTTTTGCAACACTTGTGCAACCTTGTGCAACACTTGTGCAACACTTGTGTAACACTTGTGCAACACTTGTGAAAAACACTTGTGCAACACTTGTGAAAAACACTTGTGAAAAACACTTGTGCTGCACTTGTGTAACACTTGTGCAACACTTGTGTAACACTTGTGCAACATTGTGCAGCACTTGTGCAACATTGTGCAACATTGTGCAGCACTTGTGCAACATTGTGCAACACTTGTGTAGCACTTGTGCAACACTTGTGCAACATTTGTGAAACCTTGTGCAACACTTGTGAAAAACACTTGTGCTTCACTTGTGTAACACTTGTGCAACATTGTGCAACACTTGTGCAACATTTTTGCAACACTTGTGCAACACTTGTGAAAAACACTTGTGCACTACTACTTGTGCAACACTTGTGCAACATAGGTGTAACACTTGTGCAACACTTGTGCAATACTTTTGCAACACTTGTGCAACATAGGTGTAACACTTGTGCAACACTTGTGCAACACTTGTGCAACATATGTGTAACACTTGTGCAACACTTGTGCAACACTTGTGCAACATTTGTGCAACACTTGTGCAGCACTTGTGTAACACTTGTGCAACACTTGTGCAACACTTGTGCAATACATGTGCAACATAGGTGTAACACTTGTGCAACACTTGTGCACCATTTGTGCAACATTTGTGCAACACTTGTGCAACACTTGTGCAACACTTGTGCAATACTTGTGTAACACTTGTGCAATACTTGTGCAACACAAGTGTTTCATTCTTTCACTTGTCAGTTTTCAAAATCGTTACATCACATTCGTAACCTATTATTGAACAATACTATATACATGACCCGGACAGCGGGGGCGCTGACCCCCGAAACACTTTCCAGGTAGACACCAGGTAGCCACCAGGTAGACTCAAAGTAGACTCCAGGTAGGTAGACAACAGTGCCGGCCATTTTTTTAGATGAAATTGACAGATTGACACCTACACAGCCCAAAATCAATCCGAATCTTACTTAATATTTGATACATCAGCAGTGAACGTTTGAAACCGA
This sequence comes from Cherax quadricarinatus, assembly GCF_038502225.1. Taxonomy (NCBI): domain Eukaryota; kingdom Metazoa; phylum Arthropoda; class Malacostraca; order Decapoda; family Parastacidae; genus Cherax; species Cherax quadricarinatus. The sequence continues at coordinate 46,216,464 of NC_091305.1, forward strand.
TCGGGGAAATTATTAAGTTATTCCAGAGAAACCTTAGAGGAAGAAAACAATAAATAAATAGATATCACCTTTTGAGGAATGTCTATTTCCAGTGTAAACTTACGACTCACGAAAGTTATAGGGTGTTAATTTAGCAAATTCTGAGAGAGGTAAGATATACTAGGTCACCTGTCTACCTTGGTTTTTATGCAAGATGATTTGTATATCACATGCTTAATAATTCCCAAACAGGCGAAAATATTTACAAACATTTTCTCTCAGTCCACAGCAGGATTCGAACTAACACACTCCGCATCCGGGATCTGGCTGAGTGGAGAAGGTACTACGTACATTGATGCAGAGTAAGTCTGAATCCTGCTGTGGACTTAGAGATAATGGTTACATATTATATATTTAGTTATGTAAACTGTTTTAAATGAAAAGAAGAAGAATACTTATAGGGTTAAAAAGAATAACTTCTTTGAGTCTAAGAGATGAACTCACTTGGTTATGTTTACAAGATCTGTCCACATTGCTACACCTGCAGCCACACGCTGTGTCATCCATCAGAGTCACCTGCACACAATGCGATACGTAACGTTTGTTATTCATTCTATAAGCCATCACCTGGTGAAAGGAGTAATTAAATAAATATAATAAATAAATCAGCACCTAATTTCCACAAGATACATAATTCTAAGAAAATTAGATGACATTTATTAGTAACAATGGAGAGTATGTTGGTAGAATTATCAACAGTATGTTATTAATATTAATATCTATATTTCTACAAGTACGTGTACAAGGTATACAGGTTTCCTATATAGTATTATATAGAAAGCCGCTTGTTATGCTGAGCATTTCGGGCAAATTAGGTCAATTTTGTCCCAGGATGCGACCCACACCAGGTACCCAATTTATACCGATGGGTGAACAGGACAGCGGGTGTTTTATGGAAACACGTCCCTAATGTTTTCCAGCCTTACCGGAGGAAATTCGAACTCCGGACCTGAGTGTGTGAGCTGAGTGCGCTAGCGATCCAGCTATGGGACGTTTCGCTCTTGGAGAACGAAACGTTCCCTCAATAAAATGTTACAGTGGAGAGGCCCAGGTTATGTAGGCCGTTGTAGACAAGCTAGAACGTTAGAACATGAATAAACATTGTAAAAATTGTTCGTATGTTTATACAAATACATTAAATACAAAACAGAAATAATTCTGATGAAATTAAGACACATGTGCAACATCTGGGTATCTTTACTGTAGACGTTTCGCCAACCAGTGGCTTTATTAATACAAATTCCAGGACATAACTTGAAGACAGTAGAACTATGTACAGAAGATGAGGTAATCAGTCCCTCAACCTTGGAGTAGGTGCGAAGAACACCGTAGTCGTGGAGATTCTGAAGCAGAAGCAAGGCGCCTGGAGCTTATGTACTAACATCAGGTGGAAATGGGACGTGTAGCAGACGAGGGCATAGTCACTGGTAGGCGGGATTCCCCAGTGGAAGTAGGTCCTACCCAAAGAGATGGGTTAGTTGTAGTAGTTGTCGTAGTTGTCAAGGTTATGTAACATTATGGAATCTTGATTCTGAGGACAAGTACATAACCTTGACGACTACGACAACTACTACGACAACTAACCCATCACTTTGGGTAGGTCCTACTTCCACTGGGGAATCCCACTTTTTTTTTTTTTTTTTTTTTTTTGTTAATTAATCTTTTTTTGTAATCATTATTACTTACTAAAATTTTATTAAACACCATATTTACTACCAGTCAATTTTACTTTTGTAAATTAATCATTATTTTATACTTTTCATAACATTTTGTTGCCAAATTTTCAAGTTTGTATATTCAACTCTAACCTTTATATTATCCTTTGTACCTGTGTACCTGTGTACCTGTGTACCTGTGTACCTGTGTACCTGTGCATCTGTCCACCATCTTACTATCATATTATAACCAAGTCATTGCCATTGTTATTTTTTACTTATTATTCTTTTGGTACTTTAATTTGTGAATTTTATTTTCTCAATTTAAATCTAGTTATACTCCTGATCTTGTTAACAACCTATATCAGACCCTAGTGCAATTGTAAGTACCATTTTAATTTGTATTTTTATATTATAAGTTTATACCTAGTTGTACTTTAGCTCATTCTAGCTCAATACTTAGACAACACTAAATTCATTGTTAAATTAGACACATGTGCAATTCTTGGGTATCTTTATTGAGGAAACGTTTCGCCACGCAGTGGCTTCATAAGTCCATACACAGGAGAAACTTGAAGAACAGGAGGAGAATGAGGTAATCAGTCCCTCAACCTTGAGTCGATGTGGTCAGTCCATCAATCTATTCAAGATTGATGGACTGACCACATCGACTCAAGGTTGAGGGACTGATTACCTCATTCTCCTCCTGTTCTTCAAGTTTCTCCTGTGTATGGACTGATGAAGCCACTGTGTGGCGAAACGTTTCCTCAATAAAGATACCTAAGAGTTGCACATGTGTCTAATTTAACAACATGTCGGTTCTTTGAACCATTCATCTACACTAAATTCATTATATTAGACCTTAGTGCAATTACAAGAGTGAGTCTGGTGCCACTTGTAATTTTTTTATAGTATTAGTTTATACCTAGTTGTACTTTAGCTCATTCTAGCACAACACATTGACAATATCAATTTCATTATGTTTATTAGTGACTATACTCTATATGACCAAAGTGCTTTAGCGGTATACTTATCCAAACTTCCCACCACTACAGAAATCAGTATTAGAACTCACCACATAATACAGGATATAAACAACCACTATTTAAACCTAAAAGATGAATGATCACGTTGACCCTGATCTAAACCTCCATAATCTAACACACAATCAAAACTTATTGGAAAGTAACTGCCTTTATTACACAGCATCACAGGCCAGCACTATCCTGAACACTGCTCAAAGTCTATCAGTTCTTAACTACAACATCAGGTCCTTAAGCAAACACTATGATGACCTCCTGGCACTCCTTGAGTCACTAAAGACACCCTTCTCCTGCATTATTCTTACTGAGACCTGGCTTAAGCAGGACACAACTGATATCTACCCACTACCAGGATACACAGCAATCCACAACTGCAGACCATACTAAGTTGGGGGTGGTACTGCAATCTATTACTCTAACCAACTATCTTGTATTAGCACTAATTGCTTTAGTGATGAATATGGGGGAATACATTTTTGCTAATTTTACTGTAAAAAACCTCAAGACGCCTATAACAATCGGTGCCATATACCGGATACCCCACACAAACATCCCAAACTTCAGTGAGAATCTAAAGTCACTAATAACAAACAGACAAATGAACAAGCACCACCTTCTCTTAACTGGAGACTTCAATATCAACCTTGGCCTACCAGATGATCAGACTGTAACTGATTTCATCAACAATATGAACAACACACTTCTCATACCAACAATAACTATACCAACCAGGCTGACTGAGACAAGTGCAACCATAATAAACCACATATGGACCAATATACTAGCCCCCCTTAAATCAGGGATAATCACAGACAGCACTACTGACCACTACCCAACTTTCCTCTTAACAAACATTAATAAGCCACCACTCAAATACAACAAAGTTTCATTTAGACTCCATGACGAGGCCTCAATAAGGAATTTCACAGCAGACCTAGAGACTGTTGACTGGCCTACAGAATTCTCCAATGCCGATGGTATTGACGATTGGACAGACATTTTTCTTAACAAAATACTTAGACTATACAACAAACATTGTCCTATAAAAACGAAACAGATCACGAATAAACGGCTTGGTTGCCCATGGCTAACCAGCAGCATTCTGAAATCCATTGATAAGAAACACCAATATGAAAAGCAATATAGACAGGGCTTAATATACAAAGATATTCTTAAACAATATTCAACAGTTCTCACCAAATTAATAAAGAAAGCCAAACAACTGTACTACTCCAGCAGATTCACTGACACAAGAGGAGATATAAAAAAGACCTGGTAAACACTTTCCCAGATTCTGGGGACCCACAAACTGAAAAAACAAGAATATTGTTCTAACTAAACCTCATGAAACACCACTGCATCCCACTGATACAGCTAACAAGATAAACGACTTCTTCTCAAACATAGGATCTAATCTCGCCAGTAAAATCCCACGTACCAATGCCCGTGCCGGGGACTACCTAGATGGGAATTTCCCAAATTCCTTCTATCTTGTACCATCAGAGCCCACGGAAGTCACCACGATCATAAAGTCACTTAAAAATAACTCGGGGAATCTGTCTCACGTCCCACCATTATTGTACAAGCGAGCAGCCCATGTCCTTTCGCATGCTATTACATTACTTTTTAACAAGTCATTAGAAACTAGCACTTTCCCGACACTACTCAAGACGGCAAGGGTTACACCAATACATAAAGGTGGTGACCCTACAGACGTAAACAACTATAGGCCAATATCAAACTTACCATTGCTATCCAAAATCTTCGAGAAACTCGTGCACAGGAGACTATATTCATTTATAACGTCACAAAACATACTCAACCCCTGCCAATTTGGATTCAGGAAAAATAAAAGCACTAATGATGCAATTATAAAAATGCTAGTCCTGCTTTACACAGCATTGGAAAATAAGGAATATCCGCTAGGAATTTTTATTGACCTAAGAAAAGCGTTTGACACAGTAGACCACAGCATCCTACTCCACAAACTTGACCACTATGGTATAAGAGGCCATGCGCTTGCATATTTTAAATCCTACCTTTCTAATAGGTATCAGTATGTCACCATTAAAGACACAGCCTCATCAGTACGGCCACTTGATACTGGAGTTCCGCAGGGTTGTGTCCTTGGACCCCTGCTCTTCCTCATTTATATCAATGATCTTCCAAACATATCCCAACACCTGAAACCCATTCTCTTTGCTGACGACACGACTTATGTCATCTCCCACCCTAATCTTGCCACCCTCAACACCATTGTTAACGAGGAGCTGCTCAAAATATCGACTTGGATGATAGCCAATAAACTTACACTTAACACTGACAAAACCTACTATATTACGTTTGGTAGCAGAGCAGGTGTTGTGCAACTTAACATTAAGATCGACAACACTCTAATTGCCTGACATAATGAGGGCAAATTCCTTGGCCTATACCTCGACAACAACCTAAATTTCAGCACCACAAAAAAAGTATCCAAAACGGTTGGGATCCTCTCCAAGATACGATACTACGTGCCGCAAACTGCCCTTCTCATTCACTTATATATCCATACCAAACCTATGCTATCTGTGCTTGGGGTTCAACTGCAGCAACACACCTAAAGCCAATAATAACCCAACAAAAAGCCGTAGTAAGAATAATCACTAAATCCCATCCCTGGCAACACACCCCCCAACTCTTCATAGATCTAAACTTACTCCCTGTTCAGAACATCCACACTTACTACTGTGAAATCTATATCTACAGGACCTTAAATTCCAATATTAACCTTGACCTAAAATGCTTTCTTGATAGTTGTGACAGGATCCACAGGCATAACACCAGACACAAACATCTCTATGACATTCCCCGTGTTCGACTAAACCTTTACAAAAATTCAATGTATTTCAAAGGACCTAAAATCTGGAACACCCTACCTGAAAACTCTAGAACTGCAGACACATTCATCACTTTCAAAACTACAGTTAGAAAACATCTTATCTCCCTGATACACCCAGACAACTAACTACATGATAACCACCTGGTGGTTCTCAATTACACTCACTCACCCACTGATTATAAACCCAGAAATACTAATCTTAATCTTAAAATAATAAATCCTAACTAGTCATAAGTTTGCCTATGATACTCCAATATAGACACTTTGTATTGTGCCAAAACAAAAGCATTCACATTGCTAAACTCACAAATTATGATGTAGTCACTTAGCCTTAATACCATAATCTGTAAGGATTTAATGTTAAGAATTAATCTAAGTCTGCCCGAAATGCCTAGCCAGGCTAGGTGTCCTAGTGGCTCCCTCTGTAATTAGTATTTTATAACATGTAAACCACACAATACCCAAAACCTGTAAACCCCACATTGTAACCCTTATAGAGAATAAACTTGAATTGAATTGAATTGAATTGAATTGACTATGCCCTCGTCTGCTACACGTCCCATTTCCACCTGATGTTAGTACATAAGCTCCAGGCTCCTTGCTTCTGCTTCAGAATCTCCACGACTACGGTGCTCTTCGCACCAACTCCAAGGTTGAGGGACTGATTACCTCATCTTTTGTACATAGTTCTACTGTCCTCAAGTTATGTCCTGGAATTTGTATTGATAAAGCCACTGGATGGCGAAACGTCTACAATATAGATACCCAGATGTTGCACATGTGTCTTAATTTCATCTTGTCGGTATTGTATACCATTCTTGCACACTACAGAAATAATTCTAATGATCAAAAACTTACAAATATGAAAGTCCATTAAGAGTGCAGCATAGTACACTACAATAACACAAATTAATTGTGTTAAATTCCAGCCAAATAAATTGCGTTCTTAGGTGTAATTTTATTACAATAGTTGGCATTTAGCGCCGGAACTTAAAAACTAGATACAGTGATTATTTTAGTAAGAAAGCTTAGCACAATATATTGAGAGAGTAGTGCTAATATAGAGAAACCGATAGAATAAGAAAATATTTTGACTACAGTATTTAGGTACACAGTGCCTTGTCTGGCTTAGTTGTGAAGTAAGATTGTTACAACTCTTCAGCTTGTCTATTATGGAACACCACATCTTTGATTCTTTAATCTGCATAGAATTTCTGTAGATAAATCGATCAAACACGAGGAATATTATTAGTTTATTTCTTGCTGGTGTGAAGCTTGTGTGTTCAGTTATATGTTTGTGAGAATTGTCTGAGTTTAGCACCAGCTTTACAGTGTGATGTTTTAAGCGTGTGCACTGAACATTAATAAGTCTGCAAAACAACCACAGGGGGAGTTGAATGATACTCCTAGGCCTTTCGTGTTACAATCAACACATCTTCAAAAGCTTGCAGTGTTGCAGAAATGAGTAGGAAGTCTAGGAAGATTCGTTCAGGCATAGAGCTATCATTCAACTCCCCCTTTAGTTGTTTTGCATCTTGTATCACTTGTTTGCGATTATTGCATATCATTAAGTATAAATTGCATATATATTAGATATATATTTTCTAATGAAATAATGAAACAAGTGTTTTTGAATCATTAACAGAACTGTGGCTGGCCAGGACTCGACCCTGCGTTCCAATGCCCAGCCCTGTGAGAAATGAACACGGTACACATCACTATCCACTATATATTTAGTAGTATTAGAGATTGTTATAAGAAGCGCTTTTTCTTGAGTTATGATTAACGAATTGCTGAAGTTGATCCCCCAGACACAGATCCCATATATAAGTTATGGGTAGATGAGAAAGGTCAAGTCAGTAGTGTGGGGAGCGGAACATAACAGTGACTATTAGAGAGTATCCCTATGGTTTTAAAGACCTTTGTTGATGGGTGTTGGACATAGGCCTTAAATTTAGGTTGTTGTCTCTTCTTAGACCTAGGAATTTTCCCTCTTATATCTGTGTTATTTGAGCATCATTGATTAAGGTGTCTAATTGTTACCATTTTTTTATTCCCAAAATATATATATGAGATTTTTTTAGTACTTTTTTGAGTTCATTAATCACTATAGTGCTTACTGAACCCGATATTTAAAAAGTTGTTATTAGCAAATACCCGTTTCACTTGATATTGTTGGACAGGTCACTCATATAGATGAGGAATAAGAAGAGGGCCCAGAATGGTGCCCTGGAGAACACCTGGGTTTATTGGTTGATTACAGGACTAGGTGTCATTTTATGACCACATGTTATCTGTTACTTACTTAGGATTGAAAACATGTGTTCCTGTGTCTTGTGTGTCCATAGTGCTTAGGTAGGAGTGTTGTGGTTAGTGGTATCAAGGTCCTTCCGCAGTTCAATGAAAAGTCCAATAGGATACTTATTTGGAGAGTAAGACACGTGTCGAACAGTTGGGTATCTTTATATTTGATTAGAAAGTTTCGCCTACACAGTAGGCATCTTCAGTCATATACAGAGGCAGCAGATGTAGCAGCAAAGTGAAGATGATGTCTCTGTATTTAACTGAAGAAGCATGAAGTGTAGGTTAAATGATTCAATCAACAAAGATACCCAGCTGTTGCACATGTGTCTTACACTTCAACTTGTCAGTATTGTAAACCATTTCCAGAACATTTGTATATTTCAAGTGCTGCATAAACAGTGTCTATCAATTAGAGTATTGCATCATCAGGACTTCGGTCTGAATCCAAAATAATAAGGAGTAAACATCTTGTAATTAGTAAGGCAGGTGTACTGTTGCTTGAAGACTGATTTCTGAAAATATTTTTGATAATATTGGAAGATTAGAGATTGGTCTGTAGTTATTAACATCGGTTGAATCACCATCATTGTGGATGAAGTTATTCTAACTTCCTCAAGAGCACCTGGAAACGTTTTTTCTCAAGTGATCTTTGGACTGCTACGAGTATTTTGCAGTGATTTTTATTATGCGTACTAAATTTTGCCTTATATGAGACCTGTTGGAGTATGAGCAAAGTAATATTTATGAAGAGACTCGGTGTCCTGGCGGTGCAAAGGATAGTGAGTATCCTCTGAAGGAGGAATGGTGCAGTTTGCAGGGTCAGCTGAGCTTTGTTGTCAGCGCGCTTCTGGCAAGATAGTGGCTGAATGAACGATGGTGAAAGTGTTCCTTCTTCTAGGGTCACACTGGGTCTTAGTATAGATAATCACACAGCAAGAGACGTGTAATCAGATTAATAAATGAACTTACCTTGACAGTTCTGTTGGAGGTATCTACAGCGACACAGTTATGAGCCCTTCCTTCACACACGTTGTGATGACATCTCTTCACCATCGCCAAGTTAGGAGATACCTGAAGACATAAAAAATATTAAAAGGAAAGGTGCAACAGCTGTTTATTAAGTTGTCATGCTGTAGAATCTACTCTTTTTCATGCTCTTTGTCATTGTTTATATTTAATATTTTGTTATGGGAGATAATTTAGAGTTTATAATTTACATATTTCAATTCTGCTGTTTTTAATGTTTATGGTAAGGAAGAAGTATACTAAGATTGGTTGTTTAATGACCTTGGAAATGAGTGGAGTACTGGGAGACAGAAGTAGGTTCAAGAATTAACAGATAACTTTAATAAACACTGAGGGAACTCCATATGTGTGTTCCGTGGGTGTGAGTGTACACCTCACCGTCCTGAGCCAACAGTGACAAACAGTATAGGTGTCTCACTGCTCAGTGGCAGAGCACTCGACTCACGAGTAAAGAATCCGAACTCTGTTTTTAAGTGTGGCGTGAGGTGTGGCTAGTTCCCGGCACCTGCCCTAGTTCGCAAGTAGTTTATATACTGTAGATACATTAATAATATTAGTTATGGTTATGAATCGATTCCCAGTTATGAATCGAATCCTAGGAAGTAGTAGAGCACATTATATAAATCTGAGCTTTGAAATGAGCTGAGGTTGGATAACTTACCAATTAAACATTTTACAAGAAAGCAGAGAGATTTATTAATAGATTTTTGTATTTGAGGGAAGAATTAACTTACCGCGTTGTAGCCTTCAGGGATAGGCATATGTATGGCGGTGTCCTTGGGAGTCTCACATGCGAAATGTTCACTGATCTTCTCTTGCTGCTTCTTATCTGCCTTGCTAAAACATTTCATCCCTGTTGGATATGAATTGCTGATAGCATTATATGATCTTTTTTGATGATAACAAAACTTTCTACATCACCTTAACTTACCAAACCTTCCCAAGGAAAGCTCTCGAAAAAAATTTTTTATCCAAAACTAATCTAGGAGCATAACATTATTTTGCATAAATTTATACAATATAAAATAATCTATGAAACAAACACACACACACACATACACATACACACACACACACACACACACACACACACACACACACACACACACACACACATACACACACACACACACACAAACACACACACACACATACGCACATACACACACACATACGCACACACACACACACACACACACACACACACACACACACACACACACACACACACACACACAAACACACTCCACGGGAAGGAACTAAAACACCTCAGAGGACGCAATGGGAGTCACAGTGGGAGGTGGAAAGGGAGAGATCAGTTTTTGTCTATGGGCTAGACGAAGCTAAAGAGGAAACCTATGATGAAAGAAAGCAGGAGGAGAAAAAAGCGATTGAAGGTATCATGAAGGTGATAGGCGAGGGAGACATGACCCAGGTGGCAAATTTTCGGAGAATCGGGTGGTTCACAAAGAAAAGGAATCGGCCTCTCAAAGTAATTTTCAAGGCAGAATCAACTCGAAAAATGATCCTGCAGGAGAAAGCACACCTGAGAGGCAAACAGGAGTTCATGAGTGTGTACCTCGATCGAGACAGAACACAGGAGGAAAGGATGATACTGAAAGAGAGAGTGCAAAAACGAAAGGAGGAATGGGAGGAAATGAAAAAAAAAAGAGCAGAATAACCCAGGAACAAGTGGAAGGACAAGCACACTCCCCAGAAACACATGCAGAAGGACTCCAGCCAAAACACCCCCAAGGCAACTGAACAATTCAAACCAACCATCACACACCGATCCTTCTGTTCCCATCCCCCGCACCACAGTTACAGTATTAGAACAGAAGTTGAAGGTTTGGTACACAAATGCGGATGGATTAACGAATAAACATGAGGAATGGCAAGAAAGAATCAATGAGAAGTCCCCAGACATTATAGCAGTTACAGAAACAAAACCCACGGAGACAATAACAGATACAATCTTCCCACCAGGATACCAGATCATGAGGAAAGATAGAAGGGGCAGAGGGGGAGGAGGGGTTGCTCTGCTCGTAAAAAACAGATGGAAATTCAAGAAAATGGGAGGCATAGACGAGACGGGACAAAGAGACTACATAGTAGGTACACTTCAGTCGGGGGAGCACAAGGTGGTCATTGCAGTGATGTATAATCCACCACAGAACTGCAGGAGGCCAAGAGAGGAATATGAAGAGAGCAACAGAGCAATGGTGGACACACTTGCTGAGGTGGCAAGAAGAGCTCACTCCAGCAGAGCAAAGTTGCTGGTTATGGGGGATTTCAACTACAGGGAGATTGACTGGGAAAACCTGGAGCCACATGGGGGTCCCGAAACATGGAGAGCCAAGATGTTGGATGTGGTGCTGGAAAACCTCATGCACCAACATGTTAAGGACACTACCAGAGTGAGAGGGGAGGATGAACCAGCAAGATTGGACCTTGTGTTCACCCTGGGCAGTTCAGACATTGAGGACATCACATATGAGAGTCCCCTAGGAGCTAGTGACCACGTGGTTCTGTGCTTTGAATACATAGTAGAGCTGCAAGTGGAGAGAGTAACAGGAGTTGAATGTGAAAAGCCTGACTATAAAAGAGGGGACTACATAGGGTCGAGGAACTTCCTGCAGGAGGTTCCGTGGGACAGAGAACTGGCAGGAAAGCCAGTAAACGAAATGATGGAATATGTAACAACAAAATGTAAGGAGGCAGTGGAAAGGTTTATTCCCAAGGGCAACAGTAACAACGGGAAGACCAGAACGAGCCCCTGGTTTACCCGACGGTGTAAGGAGGCAAAAACAAAGTGCAATAGAGAATGGAAAAAGTACAGAAGGCAGAGAACACATGAAAATAGGGAGATCAGTCGCAGAGCCAGGAATGAGTATGCACAGGTAAGGAGGGAGGCCCAGCGACAGTATGAAAATAACATAGCATCGAAAATCAAGACTGACCCGAAACTGTTGTATAGCCACATCAGGAGGAAAACAACAGTCAAAGACCAGGTGATCAGACTGAGGACAGAAGGTAGAGAACTCACAAGAAATGATCAGGAGGTATGTGATGAGCTAAACAGGAGATTTAAGGAAGTTTTTACAGTAGTGGCAGGAAGGGCTTTGGGAAGACAGCACAGAAAGGAACATCAACAGGGAATATACCAACAAGTGTTGGATGACATACGAACAACCGAGAAGGAGGTGCAGAAGCTGCTAAGTGACCTTGATACCTCAAAGGCGATGGGACCGGACAACATCTCCCCATGGGTCCTTAGAGAAGGAGCAGAGATGCTTTGCGTGCCCCTAACCACAATCTTCAACACATCCCTTGAAACTGGGCAACTACCTGAGAAATGGAAGACAGCAAATGTAGTCTCCATATTTAAGAAAGGAAACAGAAATGAGGCACTAAACCACAGACCTGTGTCTCTGACATGTATTGTGTGCAAAGTCATGGAGAAGATTATCAGGAGGAGAGTGGTGGAACACCTGGAATGGAACAAGATTATAAATGAAAACCAGCATGGGTTCATGGAAGGCAAATCTTGTATCACAAACCTCCTTGAGTTTTATGACAAGGTAACAGAAGTAAGACACGAGAGAGAGGGGTGGGTTGATTGCGTTTTCCTAGACTGCAGGAAGGCCTTTGACACAGTTCCCCACAAGAGATTAGTGCAGAAGCTGGAGGATCAGGCGCATATAACAGGGAGGGCACTGCAGTGGATCAGGGAATACCTGACAGGGAGGCAACAACGAGTCATGATACGTGAAGAGGTATCACAGTGGGCGCCTGTGACGAGCGGGGTCCCACAGGGGTCAGTTCTAGGACCAATGCTATTTTTGATATATGCGAACGACATGATGGAAGGAATAGACTCTGAAGTGTCCCTATTCGCAGATGATGTGAAGTTGATAAGAAGAATTAAATCGGATGAGGGTGAGGCAGGACTGCAAAGAGACCTGGACAGGCTGGACATGTGGTCCAGAAACTGGCTTCTCGAATTCAACCCTGCCAAATGCGCAAAGAAGACCGCAGACAGAGTATAGGCTAGGTGGACAAAGACTACAGACCTCACTCAGGGAGAAAGACCTTGGGGTGACCATAACACCGAACACGTAACCGGAGGCACACATCAACCAAATAACTGCTGCAGCATACGGGCGCCTGGCAAACCTGAGAATAGCGTTCCGATACCTTAATAAGGAATCGTTCAAGACACTGTACACTGTGTATGTCAGGCCCATACTGGAGTATGCAGCACCAGTCTGGAACCCACACCTGGTCAAGCACGTCAAGAAGTTAGAGAAAGTACAAAGGTTTGCAACAAGGCTAGTCACAGAGCTCAGGGGAATGTCGTACGAGGAAAGGTTGAGGGAAGTCGGACTGACGACACTAGAGGACAGAAGGGTCAGGGGAGACATGATAACGACATACAAGATACTGCGGGGAATAGACAAGGTGGACAGAGATAGGATATTCCAGAGAGGGGACACAGAAACAAGGGGTCACAACTGGAAGCTGAAGACTCAGACGAGTCACAGGGACGTTAGGAAGTATTTCTTCAGTCATAGAGTCGTCAGAAAGTGGAATAGCCTAGCAAGTGAAGTAGTGGAGGCAGGAACCATACATAGTTTTAAGAAGAGGTATGACAAAGCTCAGGAAGCAGAGAGGGAGAGGACCTAGTAGCGATCAGTGAAGAGGCGAGGCCAGGAGCTGAGTCTCGACCCCTGCAACCACAATTAGGTGAGTACAATTAGGTGAGTACACACACACACACATACACACACACAGATACAGAGCTTAGAAGAGGAACTAAAAAATCTGAAACAGCCTATAGAACCAAAGGACAGTACAGCCACGAATCAGGAAGTGCTACATCAGTCACAGACGAGGGGACTGTAGGGAGCGAAGGAGCTATACCGTATGCGAAGGCCCTATCAGACCCACGTGGGGCCCGGGTAAAGACGGTGAGAACAGCAAGAACAACTGAGGGGACAAAAGACAATGAAGGAGCTAAGCTATACGCAGAGGTTCTAACAGACAATTGCTGTGTCCAGGAACAGCTGAGAACAGGGACATCAGATAGGGAAGAGACTGAAAGAAGGAACGCTTCAGTGGCAGGAACTAAATCGTCTCAGGGGATGCTCAGGGAATTTCATTGGGAGGACAAAAGAGGTCAGTTTTTGTTTATGAGCTCCAGGAAGTTGAAGGGGAAACTTATGAAGCAAGAAAACAAGAGGAGAAAAATACGATTGAAAGTATCATGAAAGCAATAGTTAAGGATGACATGACACAGTTGACAAATTTTTGGAGAATTGGGTGGTTTGTGAGAGGAAAAAAACGACCAGTCAAAGTGATTTTCAAGGCAGAGTCAGCTCGAAACTGGGTCCTGCAGGAGAAAGGACGACTAAGGGACAAACCAGAGTACTGGACAGTGTACCTCGATCGAGACAGAACACAGGAAGAAAGGAAGATATTGAAAGAGAGGGTGCAACGATGCAAGGAGGAACAGGAGGCAGGGACGGAAGGGAGCAGGAGAACCCAGATCCAGGTGGAAGAGCAAACACAACCTCCTCCAGAACTACCCGCAGAAGGAATCAAACCACGGCAACCCCAATGCAACCGAATATTCTAAACCAAAACCCACGCACTGTACCCTCTGCCCCCACCCCTCACACCACAAACCCCACCCCTACAGCAACCCTCTATAGGCCCCGCCAGGGCTCCTGCTCCCCCAGACCCACCATTCTTCCTGGACCACAGTTTTAGAAAAGAAGTTGAAGGTTTGGTACGCGAACGCGAATGGAATAAGAAACAAATGTGAGGAGTGGCATGAAAGAATCAGCATAGCAGTCACAGAAACAAAACTCAATGGGATGATAACAGACGCAATCTTCCCATCCGGATAACAGATCCTGAGGGGGAAGAGGGCTGGCACTGTTCATTAAAAACCACTGGGGATTTGAAGACATGGAAGGAATGGTCGAGATTGGACAAAGGGATTACATAGCAAGTACAATTCAGTCTGGGGGGCATAAGATAGTCATTGCACCACATCCCTAGCTATACAGATGACACCTTCCCCTTGCTAGTCAGAAGGCATCATCCCCTAGCTAGAGAGATAGCACCACACCCTTAGCTAGAAGGATGACACCATCCCCCAAGCTAGACAGATGACACCATCCCCTAGCTAGACAGATGGCACCATCCCCTAGCCAGACAGATGACACCACCTATGATGATTCTCTTCAAATTGTTTGTTTTCTCAATTCTGGAATGCTGCTGTACACTAACGGCCCTCTTCAAGGCTGGGAAAATTGCTGACCTGGAGAGTGTACAAAGAACTTTCACGGCACACATAAGTACGATAAGGCACCTAAATTACTGAGAACAGTTGAAGGCCTTTGGACTGTATTCCGTGGAACGCAGGCGAGAAAGACACATGATAATATACACTTGGAAATTCCTAGAGGGATTAGTACCAAACTTGCACACCAAAATCACTCCCTATGAAAGCAAAAGACTCGGCAGGAGATGCAACATTCCCCCAATGAAAAGCAGGGGCGCCACGAGTACACTGAGAGACAATACAATAAGTGTCCGGGGCCCAAGACTGTTCAATTACCTCCCAGTATACATAAGGAGGATTACCAATAGGCCCCTGGCTGTCTTCAAGAAGGCACTGGACAGGCACCTAAAGTCAGTACCTGACCAACCGGGTTATAGTTCGTACGTCAGTTTCCCTGCGGACAGCAGTAACAGCCTAGTTGATCTGACCCTGATCTACCACGTGGCCTGGTCTCAGACCGAGCCGTGGGGACGTTGACCCCCGAAACTCTCTCCAGGTAAACTCCAGGTAAACCTCCCTAACTAGACAAATGTCACAACCCTTCAAGTTTGATAAATGACACCACCCCCCCTAGCTAGACAGATGACACCATCCCCTGGCTAGACAGATGACACCGTCCACCTAGTAAGACAGATGACACCACCTTCCTAGCTAGACAGATGGCACCACCACCCTAGCTAGATAGATGACACCACCTCCCTAGCTAGACAGATGGCACCACCACCCTAGCTAGACAGATAACACCACCTCCCTAGCTAGACAGATGGCACCACCACCCTAGCTAGACAGGTGACACCACCTCCCTAGCTAGACAGATGGCACCGCCACCCTAGCTAGACAGATGACACCACCACCCTAGCTAGACAGATAACACCACCTCCCTAGCTAGAGAGATGGCACCACCACCCTAGCTAGACAGATGCCACCACCTCCGTAGCTAGACAGATGGCACCACCACCCTAGCTAGACAGATGGCACCACCACCCTAGCTAGACAGATGACACCACCTCCCTAGCTAGACAGATGGCACCACCACCCTAGCTAGACAGATGACACCACCACCCTAGGTAGACAGATGGCACCACCACCCTAGCTAGACAGATGACACCACCTCCCTAGCTAGATAGATGGCACCACCACCCTAGCTAGACAGATAACACCACCTCCCTAGCTAGACAGATGGCACCACCACCCTAGCTAGACAGATGGCACCACCACTCTAGCTAGACAGATGGCACCACCACCCTAGCTAGACAGACGATACCACTACCCTAGCTAGACAGATGGCACCACCACCCTAGCTAGACAGATGGCACCACCACCCTAGCTAGACAGATGGCACCACCACCCTAGCTAAACAGATGATAACACCACCCTAGCTAGACAGATGGCACCACCACCCTAGCTAGACAGATGATACCACCACCCTAGCTAGACACAGGGCACCACGACCCTAGCTAGACAGATGGCACCACCACCCTAGCTAGACAGATGACACCACTACCCTAGCTAGACAGATGGCACCACCACCCTAGCTAGACAGAAGACACCACCTCCCTAGCTAGACAAAAGACGCTTTTTCCATAAGTAAACAAATACTACATACGTGAGGCAGCAGTGAAAATTTCAGATTTGCAGCAGTGAGCAGAGTGTCAACAGGTCGAGCAAGATGACTCGACTCTGTCTCGTGTTAAGATTCTCTGGCAGCCTCGTTCATTTTAATCTCCGGAAACATCACTAACAATATTATCGAGACCCATGTGCAACTCTTGGGTATCTTTATTGAGGAAACGTTTCGCCACACAGTGGCTTCATCAGTCCATACAAAGGAAAATCTTGAAGGACAGGAGGAGAATGAGGTAATCAGTCCCTCAGCCTTTAGTCGATGTAGTCAGTCCATCAATCTTGAATAGAATACGGTATAAGTGCGGAGAAGCAGCTTATAAACCGTAGGCAGGAGAGGTGCAGCAGTCGTAGGTGGTGTCACATTTGTTCAATGTGGAAGTTGGTCGTGCCCAAGGGTTAGGCAAGCGAAGAATTCCCAATTGGGCGCGACCTACTTCCACATTGAACAAATGTGACAACACCTACGACTGCTGCACCTCTCCTGCCTACGGTTTATAAGCTCCTTCTCCGCACTTATACCGTATTCTATTCAAGATTGATGGACTGACCACATCGACTAAAGGCTGAGGGACTGATTACCTCATTCTCCTCCTGTTCTTCAAGATTCTTCTTTGTGTGGACTGATGAAGCCACTGTGTGGCGAAACGTTTCCTCAATAAAGATACCCAAGAGTTGCACATGTGTCTAATGTATCAACTTGTCGGTTCTCTGAACCATTGATCTACAATATTATCGAGAACATAAGAAATATAAAAATCCTAGAGGAATTATATTACTCTATTAAACTTTATATGAAAACTGATAAACTGGCAAGAGTTAGGATAAAAAAAAATAGCAGAAAATGTCAGGGGAAAAACAGTTGTTAAAATCTAGATTTTGAATTCATTGAGGAAATAGCGAATCTGTATAGCGTTACAAAAAGGCAGAATTAGATGAAATACTTGATTGAGCGTTAGAAATATTCAGAGAGAGAAGGATAGAAGTGTGGGGTAGAGATGGAGTTAGGCTGGATTTGTTGACGTTCCATGGTTATGTTGCCAGTTGGTGTTGCACGTTACAAGAGAACAGTACATAATCGACACTAGATTCATGTATGAACCGTTAATGCACGATGTGAATATAGATGGCACTATTTTACAAAAGTACTCAGAATGTGTCATAAATACGTAATGGTGAGTCGTAACAATACTGGCGCCTGTAAATACGCATTCACTAAATGGACACACATGCAACTCTCTGAATATTTTATATAGGCGACGTTTCGCTCACCACGTACTTTATCATACCTCAATGAATTTCCTGGAGAGCGAGACGTAGCCTAAAGATATTATTCGGAAAGATATATATATATATATATATATATATATATATATATATATATATATATATATATATATATATATATATATATATATATATATATATATATATATATATATATATATATATATATATATATATATATATATATATATATATATATATATATATATATATATATATATATATATATATATATATATATATATATATATATATATATATATATATATATATATATATATATATATATATATATATATATATATATATATATATATATATATATATATATATGCAAAACAACCACTCTGAAAGAATAGAGAAATTCCAAGCGCTTTCGTGACTACTCACATTATCAAGGAACTATGAAAGTGAAGCATCCAAGGAAGCTATATAAGGGGTCGGCCAGCACCTCACTATCAGATCCCACAACGGTTATACACGTGACGCGTGGCGAGCCAACTTGGATAGGTCCTTTGCAAAACTCACCCCCAAGCTATTTATTTGTCCAGTGTATTATTAAATTCTTCCCAAATTCTATTAATTATAAATGGATCTAATTTATATAAACCAAAGGTAATATTCATATTATTGTCAAAACTGCTTTTTATGAAACAAGATTCAATTATATTCCTGTCGACCATGGACTTGCTTGATACTACTTTCTCAACTTTTTGAAAATCAATTGGATGGTTAAAATCTCTTACGTGAATAAATAGAGCATTGGAATCTTGTCTATTTATTCATGTAAGAGATTTTAACCATCCAATTGATTTTCAAAAAGTTGAGAAAGTAGTATCAAGCAAGTCCATGGTCGACAGAAATATAATTGAATCTTGTTTCATAAAAAGCAGTTTTGACAATAATATGAATATTTCCTTTGGTTTATATAAATTAGATCCATTTATAATTAATAGAATTTGGGAAGAATTTAATAATACACTGGACAAATAAATAGCTTGGGGGTGAGTTTTGCAAAGGACCTATCCAAGTTGGCTCGAAACGCGTCACGTGTTTAACCGTTGTGGGATCTGATAGTGAGGTGCTGGCCGACCCTTTATATAGCTTCCTTGGATGCTTCACTTTCATAGTTCCTTGATAATGTGAGTAGTCACGAAAGCGCTTGGAATTTCTCTATTCTTTCAGAGTGGTTGTTTTGCATATTTTGAAATCACCTGTTTACTGTGATCTTATTGTATATATATATATATATATATATATATATATATATATATATATATATATATATATATATATATATATATATATATATATATATATATATATATATATATATATATATATATATATATATGCAAATCAACCACTTTGAAAGAATAGAGAAATTTCAAGTGCTTTCGTGACTTCTCACATTATCAAGGAACAATAAAAGCAATGCATCAGAGGAAGGCATATGAAGGGTCTAGACCACACCTCACTGTCACATCCCACAACAAAGCAACACCTGACGAGCGACTCATAAGAAAGAGAACACTGCAGCAGGCCCGTTGGCCCAACTAGACAGGTCCTTCACACAACCCACAAACAAACTATTCTACTCAAGAATTAAGAATTTTAAAATTTATTATTTGTCCAATGTATTATTAAATTCTTCCCAAATTCTGTTAATTATAAATGGATCTAATTTATATAAACCAAAGGAAATATTCATATTATTGTCAAAACTGCTTTTTATGAAACAAGATTCAATTATATTCCTGTCGACCACTAACAAAGGGCAGGGGTGGTATCGTTCACTAACCCAGGGCAGGGATGGTAGCGTTCACTAACCCAGGACAAGGATGGCAGCGTTCACTAACCCAGGGCAGGGATGGTAGCGTTCACTAACCCAGGACAGGGGTGGTAGCGTTCACTAACCCAGGGCAGGGATGGTAGCGCTCACTAACCCAGGACAAGGATGGTAGCGTTCACTAACCCAGAGCAGGGATGGTAGCGTTCACTAACCCAGAACAGGGGTGGTAGCGTTCACTAACCCAGGACAGGAGTGGTAGCGTTCACTAACCCAGGACAGGGGTGGCAGCGTTCACTAACCCAGGGCAGGACTGGTAGCGTTCACTAACCCAGGACAATGATGATAACGTTCACTAACTCAGGGCAGGGATGGTAGCGTTCACTAACCCAGGGCAGGGATGGTAGCGTTCACTAATCCATGGAAGGGATGGTAGCATTCAATAATCCAGGAAAGGGATGCTAGCGTTCACTCACCCAGGACAGGGGTGGTAGCGTTCACTAACCCAGGACAAGGATGGTAGCGTTCACTAAACCAGGGAAGGGATGGTAGCATTCAGTAACCCAGGACAGGGATGGTAGCGTTCACTAACCCAGGGAAGGGATGGTAGCATTCACTAACCCAGGGCAGGAATGGTGGCGTTCACTAAGCCAGAGCAGAGATGGTAGCGTTCACTAACCCAGGACAGGGATGGTAGCGTTCACTAACCCAGGGCAAGGATGGTAGTGTTCACTAACCCAGGGCAGGGATAGTAGCGTTCACTAACCCAGGGCAGGGATGGTAGCGTTCACTAACCCAGGGCAGGGATGGTAGCGTTCGCTAACCCAGGACAGGGATGGTAGCGTTCACTAACTCAGGGCAGGGATGGTAGCGTTCACTAACCCAGGGCAGGGATGGTAGCATTCACTAACCCAGGGAAGGGATGGCAGCTTTCACTAACCCAGGACAGGGATGGTAGCGTTCATTAACCCAGGACAGGGATGGTAGCGTTCACTAAGCCAAGGCAGGGATAGTAGCGTTCACTAACCCAGGACAGGGATGGTAGCGTTCACTAACCCAGGGTAGGGATGGTAGCGTTAACTAACCCAGGACAGGAATGGTAGCGTTCACTAACCCAGGGCAGGGATGGTAGCGTTCACTAACCCAGGGCAGGGATGGTAGCGTTCGCTAACCCAGGACAGGGATGGTAGCGTTCACTAACCCAGGGCAGGGATGGTAGCGTTCACTAACCCAGGGCAGGGATGGTAGCGTTCACTAACCCAGGGAAGGGATGGCAGCGTTCACTAACCCAGGACAGGGATGGTAGCGTTCACTAACCCAGGACAGGGATGGTAGCGTTCACTAACCCAGGGCAGGGATGGTAGGATTCACTAACCCAGGACAGGGATGGTAGCGTTCTCTAAGCCAGGACAGGGATGGTAGCGTTCACTAAGCCAGGACAGGGATGGTAGCGTTCATTAACCCAGGACAGGGATGGTAGCGTTCACTAAGCCAGGACAGGGATGGTAGCGTTCACTAACCCAGGACAGGGATGGTAGCGTTCACTAACCCAGGACAGAAATGGTAGCATTCACTAACCCAGGACAGGGATGGTAGCGTTCACTAACCCAGGACAGGGATATGAGCATTCACTAACCCAGGACAGGGATGGTAGCATTCACTAACCCAGGACAGGGGTGGTAGCGTTCACTAAGCCAGGACAGGGATGGTAGCATTCACTAACCCAGGACAGGGGTGATAGCGTTCACTAAGCCAGGACAGCGATGGTAGCATTCACTAACCCAGGACAGGGATGGTAGCATTCACTAACCCAGGACAGGGATGGTAGCATTCACTAACCCAGGACAGGGGTGGTAGCGTTCACTAACCCAGGACAGGGATTGTAGCATTCACTAACCCAGGACAGGGGTGGTAGCGTTCACTAACCCAGGACAGGGATGGTAGCATTCACTAACCCAGGACAGGGGTGGTAGCGTTCACTAAGCCAGGACAGGGATGGTAGCGTTCACTAACCCAGGACAGGGATGGTAGCGTTCACTAACCCAGGACAGGGATGGTAGCATTCACTAACCCAGGACAGGGGTGGTAGCGTTCACTAAGCCAGGACAGGGATGGTAGCATTCACTAACCCAGGACAGGGATGGTAGCATTCATAACCCAGGACACGGGTGGTAGCGTTCACTAAGCCAGGACAGGGATGGTAGCGTTCACTAACCCAGGACAGGGGTGGTAGCATTCACTAACCCAGGACAGGGGTGGTAGCGTTCACTAAGCCATGACAGAGATGGTAGCGTTCACTAACCCAGGACAGGGATGGTAGCATTCACTAACCCAGGACAGGGGTGGTAGCGTTCACTAAGCCAGGACAGGGATGGTAGCATTCACTAACCCAGGACAGGGATGGTAGCGTTCACTATCCCAGGACAGGGGTGGTAGCGTTCACTAAGCCAGGACAAGGATGGTAGCGTTCACTATCCCAGGACAGGGATGGTAGCGTTCACTAAGCCAGGACAGGGATGGTAGCATTCACTAAGCCAGGACAGGGATGGTAGCGTTCACTAACCCAGGACAGGGGTGGTAGCGTTCACTATGCCAGGACAGGGATGGTAGCATTCACTATCCCAGGACAGGGATGGTACCATTCACTAACCCAGGACAGGGGTGGTAGCGTTCACTAAGCCAGGACAGGGATGGTAGCGTTCACTAACCCAGGACAGGGATGGTAGCGTTCATTAAGCCAGGACAGGGATGGTAGCGTTCACTAACCCAGGACAGGGGTGGTAGCGTTCACTAACCCAGGACAGAGGTGGTAGCGTTCACTAAGCCAGGACAGGGATGGTAGCGTTCACTAACCCAGGACAGGGATGGTAGCATTCACTAACCCAGAACAGGGGTGGTAGCGTTCACTAAGCCATGACAGGGATGGTAGCATTCACTAACCCAGGACAGGGATGGTAGCGTTCACTAACCCAGGACAGGGGTGGTAGCGTTCACTAAGCCAGGACAGGGATGGTAGCGTTCACTAACCCAGGACAGGGATGGTAGCGTTCACTAACCCAGGACAGGGATGGTAGCGTTCACTAAGCCAGGACAGGGATGGTAGCGTTCACTAACCCAGGACAGGGATGGTAGCGTTCACTAAGCCAGGACAGGGATGGTAGCATTCACTAACCCAGGACAGGGATGGTAGCGTTCACTAACCTAGGACAGGGGTGGTAGCGTTCACTAAGCCAGGACAGGGATGGTAGCGTTCACTAAGCCAGGACAGGGATGGTAGCGTTCACTAACCCAGGACAGGGATGGTAGCGTTCACTAACCCAGGACAGGGATGGTAGCGTTCACTAACCCAGGACAGGGATGGTAGCGTTCACTAACCCAGGACAGGGATGGTAGCGTTCACTAAGCCAGGACAGGGATGGTAGCGTTCACTAACCCAGGACAGGGATGGTAGCGTTCACTAACCCAGGACAGGGATGGTAGCGTTCACTAAGCCAGGACAGGGATGGTAGCGTTCACTAACCCAGGACAGGGATGGTAGCGTTCACTAACCCAGGACAGGGATGGTAGCGTTCACTAACCCAG
This sequence comes from Cherax quadricarinatus, assembly GCF_038502225.1. Classification (NCBI taxonomy): domain Eukaryota; kingdom Metazoa; phylum Arthropoda; class Malacostraca; order Decapoda; family Parastacidae; genus Cherax; species Cherax quadricarinatus. The sequence continues at coordinate 46,240,045 of NC_091305.1, forward strand.
GACAGGGATGGTAGCATTCACTAACCCAGGACAGGGATGGTAGCGTTCACTAACCCAGGACAGGGATGGTAGCGTTCACTAAGCCAGGACAGGGATGGTAGCGTTCACTAACCCAGGACAGGAATGGTAGCGTTCACTAACCCAGGACAGGGATGGTAGTTTTTATTTATTTATTTATTTATTTATTTATTTATTTATTTTATGTGTTTGCAAATAGTACATTGAGATTTTATATTTACAATAGTGGGTTGCAATACAAAGAGAGCCTCTATTATACCTAGGTATTATGGGCCAACTTAACATTATTGTCTTACAGTCTACTTAGCACTAAGGAGTATATCATAGTTGTACAGTAGGACAGTAATTATTTCATAGTTGAACAGTTGATTATTAATTATAAGTGAATCAAAATTTATGTAAGACAAAAGATATATTCATCTATTCAAAAATACTTTTTGTGAAAACAATGATTCAATTATATTCCTGTCAACAATGGATAAAAGATTCAAAGTGATTGTTTCAGTTATGATGTGGGAGAACATAGGTGAGTGAGTGTGTACTGAGTATTTAGCATTTAGTCTAGGGTGATTAAGTGGCTTTTGAGAAGAGTCTTAAATTGGTTTTCAGACTGAGTTACTTTGATATCTTCTGGTAATGAATTCCATATTTTGGGGCCCTTTATGTGCATAGAGTTTTTACACAGTGTGATATGGACACGAGGTATATCAAAAAGAGATCTGTGTCTTGTGTTGTGGTCATGTGTCCTGTTTAAGTTGGTAAGGAGAAGTTTGAGTGGAGGGTTTATATTTGTGTGTATTGTTCTGTGTATGTAGTAGGCACATGAATAAGTATGGATGTTCTTAATGGTGAGCAGATTCAGACTTCTGAAAATTGGTGGAGTATGCTGACGGGAGTGGGAATTTGTTATCATTCTTACTGCTGCAGGGCAGGGATGGTAGCGTTCACTAACCCAGGACAGGAATGGTAGCATTCACCAACTCTGTCGAGGGTGCCATTGCTATGTTGTCTATTACTTTAAACTAATAGGAGTGTGGGAGTGTGTGGAAAGCCAATAGGTTGCAATACGAGGGGTGGAAACCGCAAGAAGTCCCAAAATACTTCATGAAATTAAAAAAGAGAGTTATCATCATATAGTTTGTAATATAAGCACAGGACCTGGCCAGTGAACAAAGCTGGACACTAGATGGCAGTTAGTGTCTAACTCTCTTTATGTCTACTATACTAATAATAGGAGAGCTAGGTAGACGAACTAAAAATAATTGCATGTAAAGGAAACATTGATATTATCGCAACAGACCTGAGTCAACCTGAAACATAGAGAAATGACTCAGAATGCCACGTAAAAAGCTATAAACGTTTCTACAGCAAAAGTGTCAACAGGAAGGTAAGAAATGTATATAATAAACCGTAACCATGATCCGGTAAGCCAGCGGAAGTCCTCTGTCAGATGACCATAAGTTTCAGTGGCGGGTCGTCATATGACTAAGACCCGCTTCAAGAAACACGTGTCTTATTAAATGACAAACATCACGTGTTTAACCTAAGGTCAACAGGAAGGGAGTGGCGATGTATGTCAAAGATAATTTAAGTTAAGATGACTCGCGAAATCGTAATGACACGATTGCTAACGATGGCTAATGCGACGGTCTGGAGTTTTGAGACTCTCTGACCGCGGGTTCAAATCCCGCCCGTGGTATGGTTTGATCATTTAAATTGTTGCATTAGACAAGACGGTCACTGATTCTATTTGGCTACAATTTTTTGAGGTACGGGAATATCTAATTGTGGGTGAAATTTACAGCCTAAGATAGGGAACAATGTAAACTTCTACGGGACGAAATAACTAAAGCATCTAGTGTGAAAAATGTCATTTTAATAGATTTTAACTTGAGCCAAATTGATTGGAGCATTTTAAGAGGAAATCTTGAATCAGGCGACTTTTAGATACGATCCAGGATTATTTTTAAAGCAGTTTGTGAGAGAAACTTCTTAACTTGATTCTTACTAGCATAGAATCTCTAATAAATAATCCTGAGGTTAAAATGAACTTCGAGAAAGCGATCACAATATCTCATGGAATTACCTTATTAACTCGAATCAAGTCTAGGTCCTTGATTTTCGTGCAGCCGATTTTCTGGGGCTGAGGGATTATCTGGGAGGAGTTAACTGGTGTGACCTGAGAGGTGAGTATCATCTGGATCATGTATTTGGATATGGTTTTCAAAGCGATAGTTTTTAAAGCATTGAATCAGTTGGCCTGACAACATATGTTGCAAATATTGAAATTTAATCAAACATAAAGGACCCTTAATGGATTAACAGCAGATTTAATCATTCGTTAGGTCAAAAGAAATTAATTTATAGGAGAATAAAAAGAAGGGAGGAACTGGTTACCGCCCTCCCACCCAGGACCAGTTCTTAAAAGACTTTTCCAGAGTCTTGTCCGGACTTGAGAACAATTGCGAGACAGTAATACTGGAGGACTTCAATATCTGTTTACTGCACCAGGAAAATCACTAGGGATAGGATAGGCCTACACAGGACAATAAAAATGAGGTCAACTAGAAAGTACAGTAAAGAAACACTGGTAAATAGGCTACACAATTGTGACTGGACAGAGATAACAAGTTGCACGGACGTAAATGATGCCTGGGAAAAATTCAAAACAATGTTCACTACCATCCTTGATAATATTGTACCAGTTAAAGAGGTTAGGATTAAACGAAGAACTGAACCCTGGATGAATACTGAGATATTAGATAACATGAAATTCAGAGACCAGCTGCTAAAAAAGATTTAAAACAAACAGACAGGATATTGCAGCACTAAATGAATTCCAAAGGGTGAGGAACAGAGTACAGAGACTTACAAAAAGAGCAAAAGCAAGGCACTATTGCTCAAAAAATAGAAGACTAGAAGAATAACCCCAGAAAGCTCTGGCAACAACTAAAACAGTTGGAGTATATCCATAAGCCAGTAGATAGGTCTAACATAGTACTAAATATCGATAACGAGGTATGTCACGAAACAACTAAGTGGCAAATTGCTTTAATTCCTACTACACGCCTGTTGCATCAACACTAGTAAGTAAACTACCAGCTGCATCAAATACCTTTAACACAGACTCTGATAAGTTTCAAACATACTATACCAATAAAGGGGTAACCCCAAACAGTTGTCAACTAGTAAGTGTATCTCATGACTTTATTAAAAAAAACTAAGCGGGTTAAACGCAACTAAGAGCACCAGCAATGATAACATCCCGTCTAAGTTCCTAAAAGATGGTGCCTCTGAATTACCAATCTCCATTACTCACATAATACATTTGTCCATCACCACTAATACTGTACCAGAGGGGTTCAAGGAGGCTAGAGTTACTCCTGTCTCCAAGAAAAATAGTAGGTCTGATATCAGCAACTATAGATCTGTTAGTATACTCAGTAAAATATCCAAAATTCTAGAAAGGGCGGTGTACTGTCAACTAGTTAAGTATCTTAATGACAACTTTCTTCATAGTTAACAATCAGGCTTTAGAAGATCTTACTCAACCGACACCTACCTAAATTATCAGATGGATTACATGAGAAATGAAATGTCGACAGAGAACCTCATAGGAATGGTAACAGACTTGCAAAAGGCTTTCGATACTGTCAACCACAACATATGAAGTAAGAAACATCAAGCTATCTGCATAGGTTCCGTAGACTGGTTTAAGTCCTACCTTAGCAAGAGGAAACAAATTGTCAAAATCAACAAAACAGAATCAGAACCCCTGCCGATAGCATGTGGAGTTCCCCAAGGTAGTATTCTGGGTCCCATATTATTCCTATGTTATGTAAATGACATTCCCATGAGTGTCAAGTGCAAACTCCTACTGTATGCAGATGACAGTGCTCTGTTAGTGTAAGGTAAAGACCCACAAGATATAGCTAATGTAATAGCGCTGGAACTGGAGTTCTGCAGCAAATGGTTAGTAGACAACAAACTATCGTTAGATCTTGGGAAAACGGAAGCCATACTCTTTGATACGAAACATAAACTGAGAAGGGTAAATAATTTTAATGTCCAGTGTAATGGGGAACCCATCACTTTAGTTTCCTCAGTAAAATATCTATTAATCTCCTTTGACTCATGCATGTCAGGAGAAACGATAGGGAAGAGTGTAGTAAAGAAAACGAATGTCAGAGGATCGCAGGACCCTATGTCAAGCCTTTATACAGTGTCATATGGACTATGCTTGCTACTCATAGTACTCTACCTTGACAAAAAAGCTGAAAGATAGACTACAAATCACCCAGAACAAAATGGTAAGATTGATCCTGGTCCTGGGTCCAAAAGAACATGTAGGCCAGGATGTATTACAAGAATTGGATATACTGAATGCTGAAGACAGAGTAAAACAACTTAAGTTAAATCAAGTTTATAAAATTGTTCACAAACAGTGCCCAGAATATCTTGCTGCTAGTTTTGTCAAGACTGGGAATCAAAGCAATATAGTACTGGGTGGAGAGAGCACAACTTTGTAGTACCCACAGTCAGTGGCCAGGCTTCAAACACATTTTATTGTACAGGAATAAAAGAATGGAACAGACTGCCCGCACATGTCAAAACCAGTCATAGCATGAACCTGTTCAAGAAGGGAGCCAAAAAGTGCCTAATGAATGTAGCGAGAGAAAGGGAGGAGAATGACTTTTATTTTTCTTAGCTAACACACATGCAAATATAAATAACTTATTTTACCTTATTCCTAGTATATGTCCTTTATAGTATAATAATAATCAGATATTATCTCCCTCATAGTATAATGATGAGATTTTATCTCCTTTATAGTATAATAATAAGGTATTAAAAGGACCCCAGTGGAAATAAGTCACTCTGTCTGACATTTTAGTGTTATCCTAGGTTCTCTACACATATGCTGCTGTGTATGATAATCTATGTAACTGTATTTGTGTATACCTGAATAAAATTACTGACTTACTAAGGGAATGAAAATTCGACCCAAAAGGGTTCTTTTTGGTATATAGGAGTAAGTTTAGAGAGAAGATAGGCCCACCTAAAAGTTACTCAGGTCCGCTTACCTTCAGTGACAAAGCAACATGTTCAAAATTATAATGGGTCTGGACGAAAATAGGTTATGTGCGATCAAAGTCACCAGTGACGTGGTTCTCAGACAGATTAAAAGCAAATAAATCCCCGGGCCCTGATGAACTGTTCTCAAGGATTATGAAGAATATAGTTTGCTAAGGAGGAGCTTAACAAACCATATCACTGCAAAGTGACACAGCGCCAGATATGTGGAAAATGACAAATGTGATAAATATCTATAAAGCAGGAGACAGGTCCTTAGCTTCGAATTAGAGACCAATAAGCCTAACTGCCAATGTGGGGAAAATTGAAGGAATCAGTAAGTGCCAAAACAGTTTGAAGTCACCTTGAAAGATATAAATTGATTAGTGAATCTCAGCACGGTTTTACTAAGAGGGGTTCTTGCCTTACGAATTTAATAATTCTTTCACTAAGCTATTTAAGGCAGTAGATCATGGTAATGAATGTGATACTGTATATGTCGGCTTCAACAAGGCTTTTAATGGACCTCCACACAAGAAACTGTTCAAGAAAGTAGAGGCACACGGAATATAATGGGATTTTTTTTCCTGGATAGAGGTGTGGTTGACAGATAGGCAACAGAGAACTTGCATAAATGAGAAGAAATCAGAGTGGTGAAGAGTCACAAATAATGTTCCACAGGGGTCAGTGATGGGCCCTTTGTTGTTCATAATATACATAAACGACGTAGTTGAGGGAATACATAGCGACATAAGCAAATTTGCCGACACTAAAATACATTGTCAGATACATTCTGAAGAAGACTTTAGAACGCTACAGGATGATCTGAATAAGTTGATGCACTGGTCTTGGAAGTGTTAGATGTTGTTTAATGTAAACACATGCATGGCTCTGCCCTGGAAAAACAGAATAGCCTTGGTACTTATAAACTAAATAATGTAGATCCCTTTCTGAATGTAAAAAGATTTAAGAGTTCTGGTTAGCAATATCTAAGGCCAAAACAACAGTGCATAAGTATTCGCAATAAAACTAATAGAATTCTTGGCTTCACATCAAGAAGTATACATAAAAGAGTCTTGAGTTTGTGCCTCACCTTTATGTATCCTTGGTAAGGTCTTACTTGGATCATGGTACACAGTTCTCATCTCCATAGTATAGAGTGGACACAAATGCGCCAGAAAACATGCATAGAAGGATGCCAAAATTGATCCCATGAGGGTTTAGGAAGTTATCGGAGCTATTACAGGATAGTCTGGAATATGGTCAACATAGAGCTACTGCAAATGACAATTGTTCCTAGAATTTTGCCATAGTTACCGTAAACCAATGTTGAAAATTTTAAGACGCTCGGACGAGGCATTGTTTTCATGAGCAAATTCTCTTTTTAAGCAGGATACACAGGTGTTGATGGGTAAAAGATAAGCGAAAGCTTATATACTGGAGGAGAGAGGTAGGGTAATATATATACAACTATTAGGAGAAAAGGCGGGTTAGTGAGAGAATGAAGGTAATGAGGAGGAAGGAGGTATGGGATAGATTTAAGAATACAGTGTTATAGTGTGCAGCAGAAGTTTGCAGGTATAGGAGGGTGGAGAGCGAGTGAAGTGGAGTGATTGGTGTCATGACGAGGTAAAGAGGGTGGTAAAGGGGAGAAAAAGTTAGCTTATCTGAGGTTTTTACAGTTTGGAAGTGATAGACGGAGGGTGGAGTATGTGGAGGGAAAAAAGAGAGGTAAAAAAAAGTAGTGAGGGAGTGCGACAGAATAACTAATGAGAGAGAGAGAGAGAGAGAAGTTATATCAACACAGTATGCTGAGAATAAGAAAGCATCCTGAAAGGTAAGGTTTTCCTGTGAGCAAGAACAAACTATCCGAAGACCTGGTCATGGACCCGAGGCCTGGTCATGGACCCGAGGCCTCGTCATGGACCCGAGGCCTGGTCATGGACCCGAGGCCTGGTCATGGACCCGAGACCTGGTCATGGACCGGGCCGCGGGGGTGTTGACACCCCAGAACCCCCTCCAGGTAGACTCCAAGTAGGGCTAATAGAGAGGTATACATAAGTAAACAACAGTTAGCATGACCAGAATGGTGCCAGCGTCACTGCTGCTTGAATGCGCCGCCACTAGACAGGGAAGAGAGACGCCAGGCAGCCGATTGATTCATGAGGTGCTAGCGCAGAACTTCCCATCTAACAGATGGTAGGTGAACAAAGTGAACACAGAGGGAAGCAGTGAACCAACTGAAAGTCGCAGACGGCATATGAACTCGCAGATGAGTCAAAGGTCGTAAGTGAACGTGTAGATGGACACATTAAGCGAACACACAGAACCTATGAGGAGAAACTTAAGGAACTGTCTCACTAGATATAGGATTAGAAACAAACCATACCACGGGCGGGGTTAAAACCCGCGATCAGAGAGTCTTTAAAGTCCAGACCGACGCGTTAGCTACTGGGCCAGCTAACCACAATAAGACTCATCCAACTAGGTATATTTATACACCATAGGAGTGTTAGCATAGGCACCACTGTGAGCACTAATGCAAGTTTGCAATCGGGTCATTACGATTTCATGAGTCAAAGGATTAGAAAATGATTAAACATGATAACCATATACAAAATACTCAGAGGAAGAAGCGGGGAAACAAATACACAAAGGCACAATTGACACAAATGAGTCATAGGGATGTTAGGAAGTACTTTTTCGGCTTCAGGGTGGACCGGAAGTGAAATAACTTGGATGAAGAAATAGCTACTCAGACAGCACAAAGTATACACAGGACCCAGTGCTTGTAAATTACAATGTGAGAGACGATATGTCCCCTGCTAAGGCTCGGCCCCTACACCCACAACTAGGTGAGGAGAGTACGTCAGAAAACACAGGCTACATTTCACTAACCTTGAGCCGCTGCCACGACCACTGCCATCAGTAAGGTAATGTGGAATAGTTGGTTCATCTTCTTCAGCAAAAGCACTTTCTTTTCTCTTATTCTTGCAACGTTATGATAGTATTTGCTTCTGCTTATCTTCTCTTCGTATTTATTCTCTTGCGCTCGACGGGTAGTGTGCGAGAAGTGACACTGGGTGTGTGTGTGTGCGAGAAGTGACACTGGGTGTGTGTGTGTGCGAGAAGTGACACTGGGTGTGTGTGTGTGCGAGAAGTGACACTGGGTGTGTGTGTGTGTGTGCTTGGGAATTACCGCGCGTATCCGTCGGATCCGCCAGTCTATCTGACCGGACGTTTTAGTGTGCTCTCTTTTTATACGTATTCTACCAAATGACGTTGATCACTATCGTGTTTAGCCGGAAAGTAGATGTTGGAAGGTATTTATACCTTCTAGGAAACCACACCTACAGGATTATTAGCCGGGAGAACGTTGTAACCCCACGCTGTGTCCGTCTCTTAAAAACGGAACTCCGGTATCATCGGTGGGAGTGACGCTCTGACTCATTCACTGTATCTACCGATACTACAATACCGGCAATATCAGTCGGTAAAAAAAGTAATGACACACCAGTCTCTCTACTGAAGCCATAACTTCACAAGTGTTGAACCTAATGTAGAGAAATTCAAGGGATATGTTGCTGAACAGTACCAGGTAAACTTTACGACAGGCTGCCATAACGACCAGGGGAAAGTAAACTTTACGACAGGCTGCCATAACGACCAGGGGAAAGTAAACTTTACGACAGGCTGCCATAACGACCAGGTGAAAGTAAACTTTACGACAGGCTGCCATAACGACCAGGGGAAAGTAAACTTTACGACAGGCTGCCATAACGACCAGGGGAATGTAAACTTTACGACAGGCTGCCATAACGACCAGGGGAAAGTAAACTTTACGACAGGCTGCCATAACGACCAGGGGAAAGTAAACTTTACGACAGGCTGCCATAACGACCAGGGGAATGTAAACTTTACGACAGGCTGCCATAACGACCAGGGGAAAGTAAACTTTACGACAGGCTGCCATAACGACCAGGGGAATGTAAACTTTACGACAGGCTGCCATAACGACCAGGGGAATGTAAACTTTACGACAGGCTGCCATAACGACCAGGGGAATGTAAACTTTACGACAGGCTGCCATAACAACCAGGGGAAAGTAAACTTTACGACAGGCTGCCATAACGATCAGGGAAAGTAAACTTATTCTTTCGACAGGGTTATAATGAAAGAAATTGCAACAAAACGCGTGAATAGAAATAGGAAAAAATGTACCCTAGTAAAAAGAGAAAATAAAACCTGAGCTTACACACATATCTTTAGAAGATATATGTGTCAACACATGAAATCGTTCAGGTTTTATTTCCAATTTTCACTGCAATATTTTTTTTCATAATTAGTAACTTTATATACAAAGCCAAAAAAAAATAATACTTGAGCGTCCCACTAGCAATATTACAAGACAAATAATTTAACTTGCAACACACGATAAAATTTATTAATAACTTGCAAGTCTTTTCGACCGTGCATTTTGTAACAGACAGAAAGGTCAGACAGAGAGTGTGTCTTCCTGGAGCTGGTGTTGGCGACATAGTCAGCAGGTTGGATAATATTATGGCAGGTAATGGGAACAAGCCCATTATCTGTCTTAGTGCTGGGGGTAATGCCATTGGGAAGGGCAGGAGAGAGGAGCTGCTGGATAAGTACATGTCAGCCATAGAAGTAGTTAGGTCTAAGGGAGGGATCCCAGTCATATGTAGCATCTTGCCTAGAAAGGGAGTGGGCAATGAATGGATGTCTAGGGCAATTGGTATAAATTGCTGGCTAGACAAGTACTGCAAGGAACTTGCAATCCCATTCATTGATAACTGGGACCTATTCTTTGGCAAACGTGATATATATGCAAGGGATGGGGATCATCTCTCTGGGGATGGAGTGGTTGCATTAGCCAATTCAAATGAGAGGGTAATTGATGACTTGTCTAGGAATTTAAACTGATAGATTATAGAGGTATGGGTGTTTGTGGGAAACAATCAGGCTGCAGCATTAGGGTTAAAAACAGCAGTTATTACCGGGATACCTCAGGGATATGTTTAAAAGACAATATTCAAGATAAAGTTGCTAGTAATGGCAAATCAATTGATCAACAAACAAAGAGAGATAGTAGAGGGCAACGAGTGACTAGCTCTCTTAAGGTTTATTATACAAATAGTAGGAGTCTAAGAAATAAGATAGATGAGCTAAAATTACTTGCAAGTGAGGTAATATAGATATTATTGGTATAACAGAGATCTGGTTCAACCTGAAAGATAGAGAAATGCCTTCTGAATGCAACATACAGGGTTATAAACTATTCCACACTGATAGGGTCAACAGGAAGGGTGGTGGTGTGGCGATGTATGTCAGAGAAAATTTAAATTGTTGTCTTAGACATGATATAAGATTAGAAACATCGAACACAGAATCTGTTCGGCTACAGTTTCTCGAGGGACGTGACAAATTAATTTTGGGTGTGATTTATAGGCCCTCAAACCTTGATAGGGAGGGCAGTAAGCTGTTATGGGACGAAATTCATTAGGCATCTAGATATGAAAATGTTGTGATAATGGGAGATTTTAAATTTAGACAAATTGATTGGAACAATATGATTGGAACAATAGTGACTTTTTTGATACGGTTCAGGAATGCTTTTTAGAACAGGTTGTGACAGAACCAACTAGAGGAAACAATCTGCTTGACTTGTTTTTGCCAACAAAGATTCATTAATTAATAATCTTGAGGTTAATGATGAGCTTGGGGAAAGTGATCACAAATCACTTAGTTTCAATATATCATGGAATTACCCAGATAACTGCAATCAAATCTCTGTCCCAGATTTTCGCTTGGCCGACTTCATGGGACTGAAAAATTACTTGGGTGGGCTAAATTGGGATGTCCTGACTATGGGTCAGGTAGGTGATCTTGGTTGCCAATATGACGTTTTTCAGAGCATAGTTCTAGCTGCCCAGACAACTTTTGTTCCGAGTAGGGAAATTAGATCTAACAAAAATGATCCCAAATGGATGAACAATAGATTAAAACATCTCATTGGTCAAAAGAGAGGCATATATAGGCGTATCAAAAGAGGGGATGGGCAGTTAAGAAATCAATATATTCAATTAAAGAGAGAAATAAAAAAAGGAATAAGAAAAGCAAAAAGGGATTATGAGGCTAAGGTCGTAAGGGATTCAAAGACTAACCCAAAAGGGTTCTTTCAGGTATACAGAAGTAAGATTAGGGACAAGATTGGCCCACTTAAGAGTAACTCTGGTCACATCACTGACAGTGATAAGGATATGCGTGAAATTCTAAATACCTACTTCCTCTCAGTTTTCACCCAGGAAAATACTAGCGATATTCCTGAAATAATAGATTATGTAGAAAAGGATGATAATAAACTATGTACGATTGTGGTAACTAGTGACATGGTCCTCAGACAAATAGAGAAACTAAAACCTAACAAATCCCCAGGCCCTGATGAACTGTTTGCAAGGGTGTTAAAGGAATGTAAAGAGGAACTTAGCATACCTTTGGCTAATCTTTTTAACATATCACTACAAACTGGCATAGTGCCTGATAAGTGGAAAATGTCAAATGTAATACCTATTTACAAGGCAGGTGACAGGTCCTTGGCTTCGAACTATAGACCAATAAGCCTTACCTCCACAGTGGGAAAATTTATGGAATCAATAATTGCCGAAGCAATTCGTAGCCATCTTGACAGGCACAGATTGATTAATGATTCTAAACATGGTTTTACAAAGGGGCGTTCCTGTCTTGCGAATTTACTAACTTTTTTCACTAAGGTGTTTGAGGAGGTAGATCATCGTAATGAATATGATATTGTGTATATGGACTTCAGTAAGGCTTTCGGTAGAGTTCCACACCAGAGGCTATTGAGGAAACTTAAGGCACACAGGATAGGAGGAGAAATTTTTTCCTGGGTAGAGGCATGGCTGACAAATAGACAGCAGAGAGTTTGGATAAATGGGGAGAAATCAGAATGGGGGCACATCACAAGCGATATTCCTCAGGGGTCAGTGTTGGGCCCGTTGTTGTTCACAATTTACATAAACGACATAGATGAGGGAATGAATAGCGACATAAGCAAATTTGCTGATGACACCAAAACAGGCCGTCCAATTCATTCTAATGAGGACACTAGAGCACTCCAGGATGATCTGAATAGACTGACGCAATGATCGGAGAAGTGGCAGATGCAGTTTAATATTGACAAATGCAAAGTTCTAAATGTTGGACAGTTAAATAACCATGCCACATATAAACTAAATAAAGTAGATCTTAATACTACTGACTGCGAAAAGGATTTAGGAGTTCTGGTTAGCAGTAACCTAAAACCAAGACAACAGTGCATTAGTATTCGCAATAAAGCTAACAGAATTCTTGGCTTCATATCTAGAAGTATAAATAATAGAAGTCCTCAGGTTGTTCTTCAACTCTATATATCCTTGGTTAGGCCTCATTTAGACTATGCTGCTCAGTTCTGGTCACCGTATTACAGAATGGATATAAATGCTCTGGAAAACGTACAAAGGAGGATGACAAAGATAATCCCATGTATCAGAAATCTTCCCTATGAGGATAGAATGAGTGCCCTGAATCTGCACTCTCTCGAAAGGCGTAGAATTAGGGGGGATATGATCGAGGTGTATAAATGGAAAACAGGAATAAATAAACGGGATGTAAATAGTGTGCTGAAAATTTCCAGCCAAGACAGGACTCGCAGCAATGGTTTCAAGTTGGAAAAACTCAGATTCAGGAAGTATATAGGAAAGCACTGGTTTGGTAATAGAGTTGTGGATGAGTGGAACAAACTCACGAGTACAGTTATTGAGGCTAAAACGTTGTGTAGTTTTAAAAATAGGTTAGATAAATACATGAGTGGATGTGGGTGGGTGTGAGTTGGACCTGGCTAGCTTGTGCTGCTGGGTCTGGTGCAGTGCTCCATCCTTGAGTGGAGGACCAGACTGGGTGGGTCATTGGAATAATCCGGGGGGTGGGTCATTGATCTAACCCGGGGGGGGGGGACATGGACCTGCTCCGCATGGGTCAGTAGGCCTGTTGCAGTGTTCCTTCTTTCTTATGTTCTTAACACGCTCATGCACGCATGCTGGAAGTCCAAGCCCCTCTCCCACAAAACCTCCCTTACCCCTTCCTTCCAACCTTTTCGAGGACGACCCCTACCCCGTCTTCCTTCTACAGATTTAAATGCTCTCCATGTCATTCTACTTTGACCCATTCTCTCTAAATGACCAAACCACCTCAACAACCCCTCTTCAGCCCTCTGACTAATACTTTTATTAACTCCACACCTTTTCCTAATTTCCACACTCCGAATTTATATATATATATATATATATATATATATATATATATATATATATATATATATATATATATATATATATATATATATATATATATATATATATATATATATATATGTCGTGCCGAATAGGCAGAACTTGCGATCTTGGCTTAAATAGCAACTCTCATCTTGCCGTATACGACAAGTGAAAATTTGTGTATGCAATAATTTCGCCAAAATCATTCTGAACCTAACGAAAAAAATATATTTCAATGTGCTTGTTTAGTATTAAATTATTGTAAACAAATCTAAAATATATTTAGTTAGGTTAGGCTAAAATAAATTGTTCTTGTTATAATAAGGTTAGGTAAGTTTTCTAAGATTCTTTTGGTGCAAAATTAAAAATTTTTACATTATCATTAATGAAAAAAATATATCTTTAAACGTATAAGAGAAAATTTTAGAAAGGACTTAATTTTAAATGAGTTCTTGCTAATTGACCAGTTTTACATATTCGGCACGACATATATATATATATATATATATATATATATATATATATATATATATATATATATATATATATATATATATATATATATATATATATATATATATATATATATATATATATATATACACGTATATATATAAGTGTAATGAACACTTGTCAATACTTAATAATAAACTACATGAAGACAGAAACACAGAAGGTTGATTGATCTGTATATTTCTACTTCTTTATGGGATCCTTCCCAGCAGATGAGGATCTCTGAACCACTTATCTACATGACTGGTACTGTTTCTGTTATATGTGAGTGACACACCAGTTGGGATAAAGTCAGGTGAATCTCTGACTCACGAGATCGTAATGACACGATTGCAAACAAACCATACCACGGGTGGGGATAGAACCCGCGATCAGAGTTTTTTTCAGATGAATCTCTGTTTGATGACGATGTAAATCTAATGAGTATAAAATATACAAATAACGGGCACAGAGGAGTCACCGTCTTATTAAATCATTCCTTATACACAACTTTCCTGGTATGATCCTTAGTCGTGGTTTTGTCTCTATACATGCCTTCTTTTCACATTACTTAATCAAATGCTCCAAACTTCAGAACACACATGACTTAACCTGATTCCTTTTTCTCCTCTTTTCCTTTCTTATTTTTCCTTTTTCTTGTTCTGGGTTTCCTTCCTTCTGCCTTGGGTGTTCTGTCCTTCCCTACCCTGTATTTTTGGTCTTACCTCTTGTGGGATTTTAGCTCTCCTGTCGTGCTCCTATTTCTTGACCTTTGACTGACCCCACCGCTGCTACTACTTCCTTTCCTATGACCTTTGGCTCTTACCTTCGCTTTTGCCTCCCTTCGCCTTTCACTCCATCTTTCTTTTTTTTATCCCACCAAACATTCTCCCTATTTTACACTACCGCTACTACTATTACTTCTACTACTACTTCCACTACCTGCCTTACCACTACCACTACTACTCCTCCCACCTCTCTTGTCCCATCCCAGTCAGCTGGCCTATGTATACTGGCTCCATCTCTTTTCTGTTAGTATGAGTGGGGGCTGATAGCGTCTACCTCCCTGATCAACACTTTAATGATTAACTCTGCAACGGCTCTTGGTCACGTTTGCAACTCCTCTTGGAAGTAGTGTTAGTGTACACGAGTGACAGACAATTGAGGAAAATAACTGTCTTTGCCGTAGCAAAAAAGTACAGAAAACTCCTGCAACACTTTATACACGTGTGGGACAATCATGAACTCTCAGTGATCGAGACATCAAGAAATCAAGCATTTGTTGCAAACTGTTGCAGTGTTAAGCAAGTAGGGAGATTACGTTGAGATAACCGGCTAGGGGCAGCACCAGAGAGACGGAGGGCGCCGCGGGGCAGATTGCAACAAACCACAGTAAGAGGAACGTGTTACGCTCGTGCATTGACCCAAACAAAGGACCTAACAGTGCGTCCTCAACCACACTGACAATCTCCATCATCACAATAGAAATATTAAAAGGAAGTGTGCGCAGCTTCTTACATTATTAAGAGATGAACAAATAGACAAGTATTGAAGAACGCATAGTGACAGTACGAGTGTTACTCTTTCCAGACTGAGTGAAGAACGTGTGACATTCTTCAAAGACACTATTCTTCAGTTAAGACACCGGATACCCGGGTATCAATTAAGGGTCCGATACAAACACCCAGGTAAGTCTAGTTAGTAATGATACTAGTTAGGTCGGCTGGGCAGCAGATACCTAGTTCATTATTTCTCTGGATTTACCACCATACACCAGGTGACCGGCGGGCCATCGAGCCCAAACCAGGTAATTAACATCAACAATCAGTTTCTGAGATATGCTGAATAACACCCCCTAGGGGTAATTATGTTTATTCTCACTTGTCCCCTACAGCTCCGTAGCTTTGTCGCTGTCTCTGCCTACCGGCAGAAGCTGCGGTAGGCAGAGACAGCGACAAAGCTAAGTATCCTCATTATTGATACATTGTGTTTGTTATACAAGTTTATTTAACCATAGTTTTGGTGAGGTACATTTACCACATTGGTCAGATAAGTGGAAACTTGAATTCAACCCCAGTAGGTGCAGCTTTGAAGAGTTGTTAAAGGGCCAAAAAACCAGATGCAGAGCATATAACTGGGAAACAGAGAACAGTCTTTACTCATAGAGAAAGACCTAGGGGTGAGCATAGCGCCAAACTTATCGCCGGAAGCACACATCAACTGAATAGCTTTTGGTGATAATATTCGTGCTGCAAATCTAAGAGTAGCTTCCAGGATTCTCCATAAAGTCATTTAAGACTCTTCGTCCGTCTTGGAGTACACAGCACCAACACAGAACCCACACCTGATAAAGAATGTTAAGGAATTGGAAAAAGTGCAGAGGTCAGCAACGAGACTGATCTCAGAGTTAAAAAGATGAGCTATGAGAAGGTAAAGGTACAGAACCTGATCACTGAATAAAACTGAATAAAGGGAGACATTATAACAACATACAAATTACTCGGGGTAACTGATAGAGTAGATAGGGATAGACTGTCTAAGAGGTGAGGAAACATGAACACAAGGATGGGGCAAAGTTGGAGTTAAAGCCACAAATGAGTTGGAGGGATGTCAGGAACTACTTCTTCATCCTCAGAGCGGTCAGGAAGTGGAACGATCTAACAAATACTACAATAGGGCCCACGAGGCTTGGGGGAAGGAATCTGGCAGACGGCAAGTAGAGAGGCGGGACCAAGAGTTGATACTCCACGGGATGATGGTAATAATGTTGTTTTCTATCTGCACTAAACTTGGTTATCCTTAATTATATTCTGAAACAGAGTAATAAAAGACGTCACTGAGCAACTTCAGTCACTCTCCTGTAGCATCCAGTAAACTACAAGCTCTTCAAAAATCAAATGAATTACGAAAATACAAGCTCATTCCAAGTGAATCTATCAGCTGGAACAGCATATGTTGTTGTAAGGTGTGGCCTAGATAACACACACACACACACACACACACACACACACACACACATATACACACACCCATCCCTCTCTCTCTCTCTCTCTCTCTCTCTCTTTCCCACACACACACACACACACACACACACACACACACACACA
Organism: Cherax quadricarinatus; assembly: GCF_038502225.1. Lineage (NCBI taxonomy): Eukaryota > Metazoa > Arthropoda > Malacostraca > Decapoda > Parastacidae > Cherax > Cherax quadricarinatus. The sequence goes on from NC_091305.1 coordinate 46,257,086, forward strand.
CTCACACACACACACACACATACTTTCCATCTCTTCCCCTCCTCCTAACCATCTCTCCCCCTTCGTTCTGTGGTGCAATGTGGCAACCAAGAAGAAGGATGAGAGCCAAGGGTCTGACAGACGAATCTGGAAGGTAGGATTGGGAGGCAGAGCTCAAAAAAAAGTAGGAAGTCTGGGGAAGGAGGCTAGACGAGCTTGCAAGGAAGATGGAGGAGAGGTTAGCTGCAGAGAGCAGAATGTGGGAGCAACATGTCACAGTAGCAGAAGCCAAGATACAGAGCTTAGAAGAGGAGCTGAGAAATCTGAAACAGCCTAGAGAAAAAAATAATACAGACGTAGCATCAGGTATATCTACATCAGACACAGACAAAGGGTCTGGAGAGAGCAAGGAAGCTATACTGTATGCAAAGGTCCTGTCAGATCCACACGGGGGCAAAACAAAGACAGGGAGCACACTATGACCGAATGAGAGGTTGGAAGACATTGAAGGAACTAGGACATCTGCAAGGACTCTACTAGACACTTGTGGGGGCTAGGAACAGGTGAGCAGGAAAGACAAACCAGTAAGCATAGGGGCCACAGCTAGGGAAGGGACTGAAGGAAGGAACACTCCACGGGAAGGAACTAAAACACCTCAGAGGACGCAATGGAAGACACAGTGGGGGGAAGAAAGGGAGAGATCAGTTTTTGTCTATGGGCTCCAGGAAGCCGAAGGGGAAACCTCTGATGAAAGAAAACAGGAGGAGAAAAAAGTGATTGAAGGTATCATGAAGACTCAGACGAGTCACAGGGATGTTAGGAAGTATTTCTTCAGTCATAGAGTCGTCAGGAAGTGGAATAGCCTAGCCATTGACATAGTGGAGGCAGGAACCATATATAGTTTTAAGACGAGGTATGACAAAGCTCAGGAAGCAGAGAGAGGACCTAGTAGCGATCAGTGAAGCGGCGGGGCCAGGAGCTGAGTCTTGACCCCTGCAACCACAATTAGGTGAGTACACACACACACACACACACACACACACACACACACACCCACAGCCTCCACCCAACACCAAGCTATAGAACCCCACAGTATGCCACCAGGTCTCCCACCCTCACAGGCCCCCCAAACCACAGTGTTGGAAAGGAAACTGAAGGTATGGTACACAAACGCTGATGGAATAACAAATAAGTGGGAGGAGTGGCAAGAAAGAGTCAAAGAAGCATCACCGGACATCATAGCTCTCACAGAAACCAAGCTTACAGGTATGATAACAGATGCCATCTTTCCAACGGGATACCAAATCCTGAGGAAAGACAGAGGGAACAGGGGGGGTGGAGGAGTGGCGTTGCTGATCAAAAATCGCTGGAATTTTGATGAGCTGGAGAGAGAAGATAGCGGAGAAGAAAGTGATTACATAGTGGGAACACTTCACTCTGGAGGTCCCAAGGTGGTAATAGCAGTGATGTATAACCCACCACAGAACAGCAGGAGGCCAAGGCAAGAGTACGACGAGAGCAATAGAGCGATGGTTGACACACTAGCTAGAGTGGCCAGAAGAGCTCATGCATGCAGGGCAAAGCTCCTGATCATGGGTGACTTTAACCACAAGGAGATAGATTGGGAGAACTTGGACCCACATGGGGGCCAAGATACTTGGAGGGCTAAGATGATGGAGGTGGTACTGGAGAACTTCATGTACCAACACGTAAGGGACACTACAAGAGAGAGAGGAGAGGATGAACCAGCAAGGCTGGACTTAGTATTCACCTTCAGTAGTGCAGATATCGAGGACATCACATATGAAAGACCCCTTGGGGCCAGTGACCATGTGGTTGTAAGCTTCGAATACACAGTAGAGCTACAAGTGGAGGGAGAAGCAGGAAGGCCAGGACGAATGAAGCCAAACTACAAGAAAGGGGACTACACAGGAATGAGGAACTACCTGAACGGGGTTCAGTGGGACAGAGAACTGGCAGGGAAACCAGTTAATGAGATGATGGAATATGTAGCAATAAAATGCAAGGAGGCTGAGGAGAGGTTTGTACCCAAGGGTAACAGGAGTAATGAAAAAGCCAGGATGAGCCCATGGTTTACCCAAAGGTGCAGGGAGGCAAAAACCAAGTGTGCTAGGGAATGGAAGAAATATAGAAGGCAAAGGACCCAGGAGAATAAGGAGAACAGTCGTAGAGCCAGAAATGAATATGCACAGATAAGAAGGGAGGCCCAAAGACAATATGAAAATGACATAGCAGCGAAAGCCAAATCTGACCCGAAACTGTTGTACAGCCACATCAGGAGGAAAACAACAGTCAAGGACCAGGTAATCAGGCTAAGGAAGGAAGGAGGAGAGACAACAGGAAATGACCGGGAAGTATGTGAAGAACTCAACAAGAGATTCAAAGAAGTGTTCACAGAGGAGACAGAAGGGACTCCAGAAAGACGGAGAGGTGGGGCACACCACCAAGTGCTGGACACAGTGCACACAACCGAGGAAGAAGTGAAGAGGCTTCTGAGTGAGCTAGATACCTCAAAGGCAATGGGGCCAGATAACATCTCCCCATGGGTATTGAGAGAGGGAGCAGAGGCGCTATGTGTACCCCTAACAACAATATTCAATACATCTATCGAAACAGGGAGATTGCCTGAGGCATGGAAGACAGCAAATGTAGTCCCAATCTTTAAAAAAGGAGACAGACATGAAGCATTAAACTACAGACCAGTGTCACTGACATGTATAGTATGCAAAATCATGGAGAAGATTATCAGGAGAAGAGTGGTGGAACACCTAGAAAGGAATGATCTCATCAACAGCAGCCAGCATGGTTTCAGGGACGGGAAATCCTGTGTCACAAACCTACTGGAGTTCTATGACATGGTGACAGCAGTAAGACAAGAGAGAGAGGGGTGGGTGGATTGCATTTTCTTGGACTGCAAGAAGGCGTTTGACACAGTTCCACACAAGAGATTGGTGCAAAAACTGGAGGACCAAGCAGGGATAACAGGGAAGGCACTACAATGGATCAGGGAATACTTGTCAGGAAGACAGCAGCGAGTCATGGTACGTGGCGAGGTGTCAGAGTGGGCACCTGTGACCAGCGGGGTCCCGCAGGGGTCAGTCCTAGGACCAGTGCTGTTTCTGGTATTTGTGAACGACATGATGGAAGGAATAGACTCTGAGGTGTCCCTGTTTGCAGATGACGTGAAGTTGATGAGAAGAATACACTCGATCGAAGACCAGGCAGAACTACAAAGGGATCTGGACAGGCTGCAGAACTGGTCCAGCAATTGGCTCCTGGAGTTCAATCCCACCAAGTGCAAAGTCATGAAGATTGGGGAAGGGCAAAGAAGGCCGCAAACGGAGTACAGTCTAGGGGGTCAGAGACTACAAACCTCACTCAAGGAAAAAGATCTTGGGGTGAGTATAACACCAGGCACATCTCCTGAAGCGCACATCAACCAAATAACTGCTGCAGCATATGGGCGCCTAGCAAACCTCAGAACAGCATTCCGACATCTTAATAAGGAATCGTTCAGGACCCTGTACACCGTATACGTTAGGCCCATATTGGAGTATGCGGCACCAGTTTGGAACCCACACCTAGCCAAGCACGTAAAGAAACTAGAGAAAGTGCAAAGGTTTGCAACAAGACTAGTCCCAGAGCTAAGAGGTATGTCCTACGAGGAGAGGTTAAGGGAAATCAACCTGACGACACTGGAGGACAGGAGAGATAGGGGGGACATGATAACGACATACAAAATACTGAGAGGAATTGACAAGGTGGACAAAAACAGGATGTTCCAGAGATTGGACACAGTAACAAGGGGACACAGTTGGAAGCTAAAGACACAGATGAATCACAGGGATGTTAGGAAGTATTTCTTCAGCCACAGAGTAGTCAGTAAGTGGAATAGTTTGGGAAGCGATGTAGTGGAGGCAGGATCCATACATAGCTTTAAGCAGAGGTACGATAAAGCTCACGGCTCAGGGAGAGTGACCTAGTAGCGATCAGTGAAGAGGCGGGGCCAGGAGCTCGGACTCGACCCCCGCAACCTCAACTAGGTGAGTACAACTAGGTGAGTACACACACACATAAACACACGGGAAATCCTGTGTCACAAACCTACTGGAGTTCTATGACATGGTGACAGCAGTAAGACAAGAGAGAGAGGGGTAGGTGGATTGCATTTTCTTGGACTGCAAGAAGGCGTTTGACACAGTTCCACACAAGAGATTGGTGCAAAAACTGGAGGACCAAGCAGGGATAACAGGGAAGGCACTACAATGGATCAGGGAATACTTGTCAGGAAGACAGCAGCGAGTCATGGTACGTGGCGAGGTGTCAGAGTGGGCACCTGTGACCAGCGGGGACCCACAGGGGTCAGTCCTAGGACCAGTGCTGTTTCTGGTATTTGTGAACGACATGACGGAAGGAATAGACTCTGAGGTGTCCCTGTTTGCAGATGACGTGAAGTTGATGAGAAGAATTCACTCGATCAAAGACCAGGCAGAACTACAAAGGGATCTGGACAGGCTGCAGACCTGGTCCAGCAATTGGCTCCTGGAGTTCAATCCCATCAAGTGCAAAGTCATGAAGATTGGGGAAGGGCAAAGAAGACCGCAGACGGAGTACAGTCTAGGGGGCCAGAGACTACAAACCTCACTCAAGGAAAAAGATCTTGGGGTGAGTATAACACCAGGCACATCTCCTGAAGCGCACATCAACCAAATAACTGCTGCAGCATATGGGCGCCTAGCAAACCTCAGAACAGCATTCCGACATCTTAATAAGGAATCATTCAGGACCCTGTACACCGTGTACGTTAGGCCCACATTGGAGTATGCGGCACCAGTTTGGAACCCACACCTAGCCAAGCACGTAAAGAAACTAGAGAAAGTGCAAAGGTTTGCAACAAGACTAGTCCCAGAGCTAAGAGGTATGTCCTACGAGGAGAGGTTAAGGGAAATCAACCTGACGACACTGGAGGACAGGAGAGATAGGGGGGACATGATAACGACTTACAAAATACTGAGAGGAATTGACAAGGTGGACAAAGACAGGATGTTCCAGAGATTGGACACAGTAACAAGGGGACACAGTTGGAAGCTGAAGACACAGATAAATCACAGGGATGTTAGGAAGTATTTCTTCAGCCACAGAGTAGTCAGTAAGTGGAATAGTTTGGGAAGCGATGTAGTGGAGGCAGGATCCATACATAGCTTTAAGCAGAGGTATGATAAAGCTCACGGCTCAGGGAGAGTGACCTAGTAGCGATCAGTGAAGAGGCGGGGCCAGGAGCTCGGACTCGACCCCCGCAACCTCAACTAGGTGAGTACACACACACACACACACACACAAACACACACACACACACACACACACATACACACACACACACACAAACACACACACACACACACACATAAACACACACACACACACACACACACACACACACACACACACACACACACACACACACACACACACACACACAAACACACACACACACACACACACACACACACACACACAGGACTCCCATTTCCACAACCCCAATATACCTCCCAGACCACAGTCTTAGAAAAGAAGTTGAAGGTGTGGTATACAAATGCAGATGGAATAACAAACAAGTATGAGGAGTGGCACGAAAGAATCAAAGAGACATCCCCAGACATAATAGCACTCACAGAAACAAAACTCACCAGAATAATAACAGATTCAATCTTTCCATCCGGATATCAAATCCTCAGGAAAGACAGAGGGAGGAGAGGGGGAGGAGGAGTTGCACTGCTCATTAAAAACCAGTGGGGTTTTGAGAAAATGGAAGGAATGGATGGCATGGGCGAAAGGGACTACTTAGTAGGAACAATCCAGTCTGAGGGACATAAGGTGATAATTGTAGTAATGTACAACCCACCACAGAACTGCAGGAGGCCAAGAGAAGAATACGATGAGAGCAACAGAGCAATGATCGACACACTAGCCGAGGTGGCCAGGAGAGCACACATGGGGGGAGCAAAGTTACTAGTTATGGGTGATTTCAATCACAAGGAGATTGACTGGGAAAACCTGGAGCCCCATGGGGGTCCCGAAACATGGAGAGCCAAGATGATGGATGTGGTACTGGAGAACCTCATGCATCAACATGTTAGAGACACTACCAGAGAGAGAGGAGAGGATGAACCAGCAAGGTTGGACCTTGTATTCACCATGAGTAGTTCGGACATCGAGGGTATCATGTATGAAAGGCCCCTGGGAGTTAGTGATCATGTGGTTCTGTGCTTCGACTACATAGTTGAGCTCCAAGTGGAGAGAGTAGCAGGAATAGGCTGGGAAAAACCAAACTACAAAAGGGGGAACTACTCAGGCATGAGGAACTTCCTTCAAGACCTTCAGTGGGAGAGGGAACTGACAGGAAAACCAGTACAAGAAATGATGGACTATGTAGCAACAAAATGCAAGGAGGCAGAGGAGAGGTTTGTTCCCAAGGGAAACAGAAATAATGGGAAGAACAGAACGAGTCCTTGGTTCACCCAAAGGTGTAGGGAGGCAAAAACTAGGTGTACTAGTGAATGGAGAAGATACAGAAGACACAGAACTCAGGAAAATAAAGAAATCAGCCGAAGAGCCAGAAACGAATATGCACAGATAAGAAGGGAGGCTCAGAGACAATGTGAAAATGACATAGCATCAAAAGTAAAGACTGACCCGAAGCTGTTGTACAGCCACATCAGGAGGAAAACAACAGTCAAGGACCAGGTAATCAGACTGAGGAAGGGTGATGGGGAATTCACAAGAAACGACCGAGAGGTATGTCAGGAGCTCAACACAAGATTTAAAGAGGTATTTACAGTGGAAACCAGTAGGACTCCAAGAAATCAGAACAGGGGGGCACACCAGCAAGTGCTAGATGAGGTACATATAACCAAGGAGGAGGTGAAGAAGCTGCTATGCGAACTTGACACCTCAAAGGCGGTGGGACCAGACAACATCTCTCCATGGGTCCTTAAAGAGGGAGCAGAGATATTGTGTGAGCCATTAACAAAGATCTTCAACACATCATTTGAAACTGGGCAACTCCCTGAGGTATGGAAAATGGCAAATGTAGTCCCAATTTTTAAAAAGGGAGACAGACATGAGGCACTAAACTACAGACCTGTATCACTAACGTGTATAGTATGCAAGGTCATGGAGAAGATCATCAGGAGGAGAGTGGTGGGGCACCTGGAAAGAAACAAGTGTATAATTGACAACCAGCACGGTTTCAGGGAAGGAAAATCCTGTGTCACAAACCTACTAGAGTTTTATGACAAGGTGACAGAAGTAAGACAAGAGAGAGAGGGGTGGATCGACTGCGTATTTTTGGACTGCAAGAAGGCCTTCGACACAGTTCCTCACAAGAGGTTACTGCAAAAGCTAGAGGACCAGGCACATAACAGGAAAGGCACTGCAATGAATCAGAGAATATCTGACAGGGAGGCAACAACGAGTCATGGTACTCGACGAGGTGTCAGAGTGGGCGCCTGTGACAAGCGGGGTTCCACAGGGTCAGTCCTAGGACCTGTGCTGTTCTTGGTATACGTGAACGACATAACGGAAGGGATAGACTCAGAAGTGTCCCTGTTTGCAGATGATGTGAAGTTAATGAGGAGAATTAAATCTGATGAGGACCAGGCAGGACTTCAAAGAGACCTGGACAGACTACAAGCCTGGTCCAGCAAATGGCTTCTCGAATTTAATCCTGCCAAATGCAAAGTCATGAAGATAGGGGAAGGGCACAGAAGACCACACACAGAGTATAGTTTAGGTGGCCAAAGACTGCAAACCTCACTCAAGGAGAAAGATCTTGGGGTGAGTATAACACCGAGCATGTCTCTGAAGCACACATCAATCAGATAACTGCTGCAGCATATGGGCGCCTGGCAAACCTGACGGACAGCATTCCGACACCTTAGTAAGGAATCATTCAAGACACTGTACACCATGTATGTCAGGCCCATACTGGAGTATGCAGCACCTGTTTGGAACCCGCACTTGATAAAGCACGTCAAGAAACTAGAGAAAGTACAAAGGTTTGCAACAAGGTTAGTTCCAGAGCTACGGGGAATGTCCTATGAAGAAAGATTAAGGGAAATCGGCCTGACGACACTGGAGGACAGGAGGGTCAGGGGAGACATGATAACGACATATAAAATACTGCGTGGAATAGACAAGGTGGACAAGGACAGGATGTTCCAGGGAGGGGACACAGAAACAAGAGGCCACAATTGGAAGTTGAAGACACAAATGAGTCAGAGAGATAGTAGGAAGTATTTCTTCAGTCATAGAGTTGTAAGGCAGTGGAATAGCCTAGAAAATGACGTAGTGGAGGCAGGAACCATACACAGTTTTAAGACGAGGTTTGATAAAGCTCATGGAGCGGGGAGAGAGAGGGTCTAGTAGCAACCGGTGAAGAGGCGGGGCCAGGAGCTAGGACTCGACCCCTGCAACCACAAATAGGTGAGTACAAATAGGTGAGTACACACACACACACACACACGCACACACACGCACACACACACACGTACTCATATACAACAGGCCTAGTGTCTAATCGGCATGTGCCTAGGACAAAATGGTAACTAACACACACACACACACACACACACACACACACACACACACGTACTCATATACAA
>NC_091305.1:46270748-46348248 GCF_038502225.1 Cherax quadricarinatus
GATTGGAGAAAGAGACTACATTGTAGGTACAATTCAGTCCGGAGAACATAAAGTAGTCATTGGAGTGATGTATAACCCACCACAGAACTGCAGGAGGCCAAGAGAGGAGTACGAAGAAAACAACAGGGTGATGGTGGACACACTGGCTGAGGTGGCAAGAAGAGCTCACTCGAGCAGAGCAAAGTTACTGGTAATGGGCGATTTCAACCACAGGGAGATCGACTGGGAAAACCTGGAGCCACATGGGGGTCCCGAAACATGGAGAGCAAAGATGATGGATGTGGTACTTGAAAACCTCATGCATCAACATGTCAGGGACACAACCAGAGAGAGAGGGGAGGATGAGCCAGCAAGACTGGATCTTGTGTTCACCCTGAGCAGTTCAGACATCGAGGACATCACTTACGAGAGGCCCCTTGGAGCTAGCGATCATGTGGTTCTGAGTTTTGACTATATAGTAGAGTTACAAGTGGAGAAGGTAACAGGAACTGAAGGGGACAGGCCAAACTATAAAAGGGGGGACTACACAGGTATGAGAAACTTCCTGCAGGAGGTTCAGTGGGACAGAGAAATGGTAGGAAAATCAGTAAACGAGATGATGGAATATGTGGCAACAAAGTGCAAGGAGGCAGAGGAAAGTTTTGTTCCCAAGGGAAACAGAAATAATAGGAAGACCAAGACGAGTCCTTGGTTTACCCGAAGGTGTAGGGAGGCAAAAGCTAAGTGCAACAGAGAATGGAAAAGGTACAGGAGGCATAGGACCCAGGAAAACAAGGAGATTAGTAGAAGAGCCAGAAACGAGTATGCGCAGATAAGGAGGGAGGCCCAGAGACAGTATGAAAACGACATAGCATCGAAAGTCAAATCTGACCCGAAACTGCTGTATAGCCACATTAGGAAGAAGACAACAGTCAAGGACCAGGTGATAAGGCTGAGGAAAGAAGGTGGGGAACTCACAAGAAACGATCAAGAGGTATGTGAGGAGCTCAACACGAGATTTAAGGAAGTATTTACAGTAGAGACAGGAAGGACTCTGGGGGGACAGACCAGATGGGGACACCAACAAGGAATACACCAACAAGTGTTGGACGACATACATACAGATGAGGAGGAGGTGAAGAAACTGCTAAGGGACATCGATACCTCAAAGGCAATGGGACCGGACAACATCTCTCCATGGGTCCTTAGAGAGGGAGCAGATATGTTGTGCGTACCACTTACCACAATCTTCAACACATCCCTGGAAACTGGGCAACTACCTGAGGTATGGAAGACAGCAAATGTAGTTCCCATTTTCAAAAAAGGAGACAGAAAAGAGGCACTAAACTATAGACCTGTGTCATTGACGTGTATAGTATGCAAAATTATGGAGAAGATTATCAGGAGGAGAGTGGTGGAGCACCTGGAACGGAACAGGAGTATAAATGCCAACCAGCACGGATTCACGGAAGGCAAATCCTGTGTCACAAACCTTCTGGAGTTTTATGATAAAATAACAGAAGTAAGACAAGAGAGAGAGGGGTGGGTTGATTGCATCTTCTTGGACTGCAAGAAGGCCTTTGACACAGTTCCTCACAAGAGATTAGTGCAGAAGCTAGAGCATCAGGCGCATATAACAGGAAGGGCACTGCAATGGATCAGAGAATACCTGACAGGGAGGCAACAACGAGTCATGGTACGTAATGATGTATCACAGTGGGCACCTGTGACGAGCGGGGTCCCACAGGGGTCGGTCCTAGGACCAGTGCTATTTTTGGTATATGTGAACGACATGACGGAAGGGTTAGACTCAGAAGTGTCCCTGTTTGCAGATGATGTGAAGTTAATGAGGAGAATTAAATCTGATGAGGACCAGGCAGGACTTCAAAGAGACCTGGACAGACTGGACACCTGGTCCAGCAAATGGCTTCTCGAATTTAATCCTGCCAAATGCAAAGTCATGAAGATAGGGGAAGGGCACAGAAGACAACAGACAGAGTATAGGCTAGGTGGCCAAAGACTGCAAACCTCACTCAAGGAGAAAGATCTTGGGGTGAGTATAACACCGAGCATGTCTCCGGAAGCACACATCAATCAGATAACTGCTGCAGCATATGGGCGCCTGGCAAACCTGAGAACAGCATTCCGACACCTTAGTAAGGAATCATTCAAGACACTGTACACCGTGTATGTCAGGCCCATACTGGAGTATGCAGCACCTGTTTGGAACCCGCACTTGATAAAGCACGTCAAGAAACTAGAGAAAGTACAAAGGTTTGCAACAAGGTTAGTTCCAGAGCTAAGGGGAATGTCCTATGAAGAAAGATTAAGGGAAATCGGCCTGACGACACTGGAGGACAGGAGGGTCAGGGGAGACATGATAACGACATATAAAATACTGCGTGGAATAGACAAGGTGGACAAGGACAGGATGTTCCAGGGAGGGGACACAGAAACAAGAGGCCACAATTGGAAGTTGAAGACACAAATGAGTCAGAGAGATAGTAGGAAGTATTTCTTCAGTCATAGAGTTGTAAGGCAGTGGAATAGCCTAGAAAATGACGTAGTGGAGGCAGGAACCATACACAGTTTTAAGACGAGGTTTGATAAAGCTCATGGAGCGGGGAGAGAGAGGGTCTAGTAGCAACCGGTGAAGAGGCGGGGCCAGGAGCTAGGACTCGACCCCTGCAACCACAAATAGGTGAGTACAAATAGGTGAGTACACACACACACACACACACACACACACACACACACACACACACACACACACACACACACACACACACACAAACCCTCATTTGATGGAAGCAAAAAGAATGTTATCGTCAATTAAATTTTTTTGTGTGGTAAATATTTCACATTACACGTGTTAGTGAGAAAAATTTCTGGTCTCAGAAAGACTGTCAAGTACAACGAAACATTTTTTCAACAAAACTTTTAGTAATTCAAGATTATCAGTCATGGGTAACATGCTATCAGTTCTCAAAGTGTCAGTGGTAACTAAGTGGGAGAGTTCCACAACTCACTACATAATACTTAACACATTACTAGTTCCCCGATATATGAATAGCTTCTATATTGTTAATGCAGTGGACGAGTCATTTAAAACTAACCTCGACAATATTGAGAATAAGCTGGTTTGCTAGCAGCATCAAGCAGACTCAAGCAGCACCGAATGTGATGAAGAAGTCAGGATGATATAACAAGGATTATGGAACTTGGATGTAACGATGTTTTGAATATGCTACAGCCAGCACTCCCAACAACAGCACGTTGCAGACATCTGCCTCGGGATCATTCCCCAAAACACAAAAGATGCAACCACAACGCAAACGTATTGGTGTTGGTGTTATCACAGACATAAAAACAGAGACAAATGTATGGCAATGATATTATTGTCGTAAGTACACCCACTAGAGTGATTATCAAATGGTATACAATACCGACAGGTTGGAAGATAAGACACATAGGCAACATTTAGGCAACTTTATTCCGAGAATAAAGTTGCCTAAATGTTGCCTATGTGTCTTATCTCCCACACCCACTAGAGTGGTGGGAAGGAAATGTGATAATTCTTCCGTGTTTGGTAAACCAAGCCAGTAAATAACAGACTTCACCACTCTTCAGCAGAGTCTAACATTGATCACTATCGGATGGAACATCTCTTCTCATAGAAACAGATTAACTTCCGAAAATGGGAAGTCGATGTCCCTCAATTTACATTCGAATTTTTTTAATTTTAGCTTCTACAGTAACGTATATATGTAAACAGTTTATTTTCAATTTCAATTAGAATAGTTATGACCTTTTTTTAGTGCTTTTTAAAGAAGTTAAAAAGTTTTAAGCTGCATTATGAAAATGTGTCAGTCAATTCAGTTTAATAATTTTAGAATTCTAGGCTTATAACACAGAATTTTACGTCTCTTGGGTATTACCTGGAGTTTACCTGGAGAGAGTTTCGGGGGTCAACGCCCCCGCGGCCCGGTCTGTGACCAGGCCTCCTGGTGGATCAGCGCCTGATCAACCAGGCTGTTGCTGCTGGCTGCACGCAAACCAACGTACGAGCCACAGCCCGGCTGATCAGGAACTGCCTTTAGGTGCTTGTCCAGTGCCAGCTTGAAGACTGCCAGGGGTCTGTTGGTAATCCCCCTTATGTGTGCTGGGAGGCAGTTGAACAGTCTCGGTCCCCTGACACTTATTGTATGGTCTCTTAACGTGCTAGTGACACCCCTGCTTTTCATTGGGGGGATGGTGCATCGTCTGCCAAGTCTTTTGCTTTCGTAGTGAGTGATTTTCGTGTGCAAGTTCGGTACTAGTCCCTCTAGGATTTTCCAGGTGTATATAATCATGTATCTCTCCCTCCTGCGTTCCAGGGAATACAGGTTTAGAAACCTCAAGCGCTCCCAGTAATTGAGGTGTTTTATCTCCGTTATGCGCGCCGTGAAAGTTCTCTGTACATTTTCTAGGTCGGCAATTTCACCTGCCTTGAAAGGTGCTGTTAGAGTGCAGCAATATTCCAGCCTAGATAGAACAAGTGACCTGAAGAGTGTCATCATGGGCTTGGCCTCCCTAGTTTTGAAGGTTCTCATTATCCATCCTGTCATTTTTCTAGCAGATGCGATTGATACAATGTTATGGTCCTTGAAGGTGAGATCCTCCGACATAATCACTCCCAGGTCTTTGACGTTGGTGTTTCGCTCTATTTTGTGGCCAGAATTTGTTTTGTACTCTGATGAAGATTTAATTTCCTCATGTTTACCATATCTGAGTAATTGAAATTTCTCATCGTTGAACTTCATATTGTTTTCTGCAGCCCACTGAAAGATTTGGTTGATGTCCGCCTGGAGCCTTGCAGTGTCTGCAATGGAAGACACTGTCATGCAGATTCGGGTGTCATCTGCAAAGGAAGACACGGTGCTGTGGCTGACATCCTTGTCTATGTCGGATATGAGGATGAGGAACAAGATGGGAGCTAGTACTGTGCCTTGTGGAACAGAGCTTTTCACCGTAGCTGCCTCGGACTTTACTCTGTTGACGACTACTCTCTGTGTTCTGTTAGTGAGGAAATTATAGATCCATCGACCAACTTTTCCTGTTATTCCTTTAGCGCGCATTTTGTGCGCTATTACGCCATGGTCACACTTGTCGAAGGCTTTTGCAAAGTCTGTATATATTACATCTGCATTCTTTTTGTCTTCTAGTGCATTTAGGACCTTGTCGTAGTGATCCAGTAGTTGAGACAGACAGGAGCGACCTGTTCTAAACCCATGTTGCCCTGGGTTGTGTAACTGATGGGTTTCTAGATGGGTGGTGATCTTGCTTCTTAGGACCCTTTCAAAGATTTTTATGATATGGGATGTTAGTGCTATTGGTCTGTAGTTCTTTGCTGTTGCTTTACTGCCCCCTTTGTGGAGTGGGGCTATGTCTGTTGTTTTTAGTAACTGAGGGACGACCCCCGTGTCCATGCTCCCTCTCCATAGGATGGAAAAGGCTCGTGATAGGGGCTTCTTGCAGTTCTTGATGAACACAGAGTTCCATGAGTCTGGCCCTGGGGCAGAGTGCATGGGCATGTCATTTATCGCCTGTTCGAAGTCATTTGGCGTCAGGATAACATCGGATAGGCTTGTGTTAATCAAATTTTGTGGCTCTCTCATAAAAAATTCATTTTGATCTTCGACTCTCAGTCTGGTTAGCGGCTTGCTAAAAACTGAGTCATATTGGGACTTGAGTAGCTCACTCATTTCCTTGCTGTCATCTGTGTAGGACCCATCTTGTTTAAGTAGGGGCCCAATACTGGACGTTGTTCTCGATTTTGATTTGGCATAGGAGAAGAAATACTTTGGGTTTCTTTCGATTTCATTTATGGCTTTTAGTTCTTCCCGCGATTCCTGACTCCTAAAGGATTCTTTTAGCTTAAGTTCGATGCTTGCTATTTCTCTGACCAGTGTCTCCCTGCGCATTTCTGATATATTGACCTCTTTTAGCCGCTCTGTTATTCTTTTCCGTCGCCTGTAAAGGGAGCGCCTGTCTCTTTCTATTTTACATCTACTCCTCCTTTTTCTTAGAGGAATAAGCCTTGTGCATACATCGAGTGCCACCGAGTTAATCTGTTCTAGGCATAAGTTTGGGTCTGTGTTGCTTAGTATATCTTCCCAGCTTATATCGGTTAGGACTTGGTTTACTTGGTCCCACTTTATGTTTTTGTTATTGAAGTTGAATTTGGTGAATGCTCCCTCGTGACTAGTCTCATTTTGTCGGTCTGAGGCTCCACGCATACATGTCTGAACCTCAATTATGTTGTGATCTGAGTATATTGTTTTTGATATGGTGACATTTCTTATCAGATCATCATTGTTAGTGAAGATGAGGTCTAGTGTATTCTCCAGTCTAGTAGGCTCTATTATTTGCTGGTTTAAATTGAATTTTGTGCAGAGATTTAAAAGCTCGTGTGAGTGTGAGTTTTCATCAGAGCTGCCTCCTGGTGTTATTACTGCAACAATATTATTTGCTATATTCCTCCATTTTAGGTGCCTTAAGTTGAAATCCCCCAGGAGCAAGATGTTGGGTGCAGGAGCTGGAAGATTTTCCAGACAGTGGTCAATTTTTAACAGCTGTTCCTGGAATTGCTGGGATGTTGCATCCGGAGGCTTGTAGACTACCACAATGACTAGGTTTTGGTTCTCGACCTTTACTGCTAAAACTTCCACTACGTCATTTGAGGCATTAAGCAGTTCTGTGCAAACAAGTGACTCTGCAATGTACAGGCCAACCCCCCCCTTTTGCCTGTTCACTCTGTCACATCTGTATAGGTTGTAACCTGGGATCCATATTTCGTTGTCCAAGTGATCCTTTATGTGGGTCTCAGTGAAAGCCGCGAACATTGCCTTTGCCTCTGCAAGCAGTCCACGGATGAAAGGTATTTTGTTGTTTATTGCTGGCTTTAGACCCTGTATATTTGCAAAGAAGAATGTTATCGGACTGGTGGTATTGTTGGTACTGGGGGGGGATTTTTTTTCCGGCATTAGTATCTGTATCTGTTGGTTTGGAGTGGAGGCCATCGACTGTGGTTCCACTCCAGGAATGACTGGATTTGGTGTACGATTTCTGCCATTTCCTGCCAGTTTTTTTTCCTTCCTGGCACTAAAAAACCTCTCCCTCTTGAGTGGCTGTGGCTACCCAGGTTTTCCCATGGCCTGGATGTTTTGTATCTTTTTGTCCCCTTTAGATGGTATGCCTGGCAATTTAAGTTATAGCACAGTCTTTCCTGTACTGAAGAGGTACACATTTCAGGGTGAAAAAGCTTACAGGAAGGGAGTTTGCATTTTCCTGTTGTCATATGGGCATGACATTTTCTAGGGTGGTCATAGTTGCATGTCCCATCTGTTTTTCCAGATTTCCCATGCCAGCAGATACCAAGTGCATAGTATGTGCACAGGCTTGGTTTCCGTTTGCCTTGGGTTTCTGTGACTGTATTCCCTGTTGGTGCATGTTTCCCTGTCTTATTCCTATCCTCCCTAGCACCAACAATGGAGCTCCCACCAGTTGTTTTTGGTAATTTATCCTCACTATTGCTATTGGAGTCCTCTTGTTTGCTATTTCCTGCGGTATTTCTGGTTTGCAATATTGGTTTTATCTTATCTTTGACTACACTTGTTTCCCTACTATGGCTCCTGTCCTCTATGAGGTCATTTATATGTATTCCTTCCTGCGTATAATTCCCGACTACCTGGACAAAATCTCCAGCTTCACCATTACTGTCTACCAGGACAGTATCTCCAGCTTCACCATTTCTGTCTCCCAGGACAGCACCTCCAGCTTCCCCATTACTGTCTCCCAGGACAGTATCTCCAGCTTCACCATTACTGTCTCCCAGGACAGCACCTCCAGCTTCACCATTACTGTCTCCCAGGACAGCACCTCCAGCTTCACCATTACTGTCTCCCAGGACAGCACTATCAGCCCTACATTTACTGACTACCAGGACATCACCTCCAGCCTTACAGTTTGTGACTACATGGCCAGTATCAAGGGCAGTACCATTCAGCCCGGACTTTTTATGTTCCCATCTGTTGTAGAAAGCTTCCAGGTTTTCTATGAAAGCAGCTTTGATGTTATCCTCTTTTAATACCCTTGTGATTTTAGTCCACAGATTTTCCTCATTTGGGCATACCCAAAAACACTTCTCTGTTTTAATACTGCTTGTAGCTAGTTCTGGGATATCTGCACAAGGAGCGTGACACCAATTTCCACAAAAATGACAATTTATCCATGTGGTAGCCCGTTTGTTTGACTGACCACAGACTACACACAGCTTCATAATGATTTGAATGGTTGATTTACTGCAAGTCTACTAGCAACCTCTTGAATATTATATTAATAACCTTAAATGAAGCTCTAGCTATTTGTATTTCTGTTTCTAACTCTTTTTGTATATTGGACAGCTTACCGTCACGTTCCTGATTTTTAATGTTTGTGTTTATAAGGGCGCCTACAAACCCATCCGTTTACAGTCTGCTTTATTGTCCAATGAAACTGTTTGAAACCAGTCCCGGGTTCGGACCAGTCAAGGGTTCGGACCAGTCGATCTGCTCTGATCAGTGGGTCACTTATTTAAAACATACTGGTCGGTGATTTGAGCTAACACATGAAGGATCTACTGGAAATTATCTACCCGAGTAATATGTGATTTGACTGATACAAAAGTATAACTTGCGTGTTGAAGAGCCGGTGATATCTGGCAGCTCCTACAATGACGTACAGTCGACCTCTTTGTTTATCAATCGCTGTATCTGGCTTTTCTATTTTTGTTTTTCCGTCTCCACCACAATAAATGCTATATTATCACTATAGTTGACTGGTGCAAATTTTGGAGGAAGGGCGCTTTTTCTGTAGTAATAATTGCTTCTCGTTGTGTATATTCGACCGCTGGTAACTACAGGTTATATGAAATTCACAGTAACGTCTCGTATTTCAAGAAAATGAAACTAATGAAAGTCACTCCACTCCACTAAGTACCATTATAATACTGGTTAGTTGCTACTACAACACTGTATTCTGCTATTCACTGGTATCACTAGATTATATGCGAGTACACTAGCAGGCCAGGAAGATTATTAAAAACAGCTGACCTGTGGTAAGTTTCTGGCGACTTCTGGCACCTGCCTCTATAGGCTTATCACTTCATTTACAAATTCACCTGTTTTCAAATGACACTTTAGCCTTTATCATCAATATACTAGGGAGCCACTGTAGTATACACTATACACTATGTATACTCAAAGCTTTCAGGGAGACTTTCTTTCCTCTGACACAACGTTCAATTATTATTATTTTTTCCACACGGGAAACAGGCCTATGATTCCCCTCTGGCAGTAAACTCTGCTAGGTAATGCACACTAATTCTCCTTTTTTGACTCAGTATATAATGTTTTCCGCCCAAGATTGGTTCCAGGCGCTAGAGGGATGTATCGTATAGGATTGATGACACAAATTAAAGTTCTAGCACGTAAGAGCGACCGTGAAAACACCAGAAAGCCGGGAGCACAACGAGGCACGCTGAGTCCAATTTCTTTCTAGGTGCTCCACCACTCTTTTGATAATCTTCTCCATAACTGTACACACTATACATGTTTATGACACTGGTCTGTAGTTTAGCACTGCCTGTTTGTCTTCGTAAAAATTGGATTACATTTGCTGTCTTCCACAACTCCGGCAGTCGCCAGGTTTAGATGGATTTGTTGAAGATTAATGTTATCGGCAGACACAGTGGCTGTGCTCTCTCTCTCAGGACCCATATAAAATGTGATTTGGGCCCACCGCTTTCGAGGTATTTAGTTTACATAGCAGTTTCTTCACCTCCTCGGTTGTGTGCAGTGTGTCTAGCACCTGCTGGTGTACTCTACTGCTGGTATCGCCACACAAACTTACTCTGAGAAAACTTTCCATCAATTCTTCTGTTGTCACTCTTGCAACGTTGCATAACTACAGATGACATACAGAGACATTCTTACATTGTTGTAATCTTTGAAAGTGAGATCCTCTGACATTATCACTTACAGGTCCTTCATATTAGTTTTCCGGTCTATTGTGTGGTTGGAATTTGTTTTATACTCAGATACAGTTCTCATTTTCTCGAGTTTTCCATATCGGAATAATTGAAATTTTTCTTCCCTGAACTTCATACTGTTTTCTGCGCCCCATGTAAAGATTTGGTTGATGTCTTCTTGGAGTCCAGCAGTGTCTTTGATAAACGACACTGTCAGGCAAATTTGGGAGCCATCCGCAAAGGAAGACAAGTGGCTTACATCTCTGTCTATGCCAGATATAAGCATTAGTAACAGGATGAGGGAGTGTACTCTGCCTTGAACAGAACTTTTCACTGTAGCCGTCTCAAACTTTACTGTTTTCTTTTACTCTTTGTGTTCTATTTGTTAGGAAGTTCAAGATCCAATTACCAATTTTTCCTGTTATTCCTTTATCAAGCATTTTGTGCGCTATTACACCATGGTCACACTTGTGGAAGGCTTTCGTAAAGTCTGTGTATAATACATTTACTTTTTGTTTGTCCTCCAGAGCATCCAAGATCCTGTCATTGTGGTTTAGTATTTGAGACAGGCAGGAGCGGCCTGCTCTAAACGTGCCCTGGATTGTGTAATTGATGGGTACCTAGGTGGGTGGCAATCTTGCTTCTTAGAACACTTTCAAAGATTTTTATATGGGACGTTAATGCTATTGGTCTGTAAGTCTTTACAATTGCTTTACTGGCACCTTTGTGGAGCAGGGCTGTGTCTGTTGTTTATAGTGACTGTGAGGCGACCCCTGTATTCATGTTCCCTCTCCATAGAACACTAAAGGCATGTGAAAAGGGATTCTTACAGTTCTTAATAAGCACGGAGTTCCACGAATCTGGGCCTGCAGCAAAGTGCATGGGCATGTCATTTATTGAGTTTTCGAAGTGTTTGGATAATATCAGAGATTTTTGAATTGACCAAATTTTGAGTCTCGGTCTTAAAAGTTCATTTAGATTGACCACTCTTAGTCTGGTTAACGGCCCACTAAACGCTGAGTCATATTGGGACTTAAGTATCTCACTCATTTCTTTGTGTCATCTGCTTAAGTCCCATCTCGTCTAAGCAAGAGTCCAGTATTGGATGTTGGTTTTGCCTCAGACTTGGCATAAGAAAAGAAATATTTTGGGTTTCTTTCAATTTCATTTACAGCTTTTAGTTCTTCCTGAGTTTGCTGTCTCCTGTATGATTCTTTAAGCTTAAATTCTATTTTTACTATTTCTCTGATCAGTGCCTCTCTTCGTATTTTAGATAAACTCCCTTTCAGCAGCTGTGATTCTTCACCTTCACATGCATATGGAGTATCTCTCTCTTTTTAGTTTATCTCTTCTTTTCCTATTTCTTAAAGGAATGTGCCTTGAGCATACCTTAAACCACGAAGTTAATTCTTTCTAGGTAAAGGTTTGGATCTGTGTTGTTAAGGATTTCTCCCCAGCTTGTTTTATTTAGGACGTGGTTGACTTGATCACACTGTAAGTTTTTGTTATTGAAGTTGAATTTGGTGAAGACACCATCATAACTGATTACCTTTTGCTGGTCAGGAGCCCTGAGTATACATATCTGTACTTCTTTTATGTTGTGGCCTGAGTGTATTGTCTTTGATTCTGTTATATTTCGTATCAGATCATCATTATTAGTGAAGATGAGGTCCAGTGTATTTTCTAGTCTTGCTCTATTATTTGCTGGTTTAAGGTGAATTTGTTATGGAAATTTAATAGTTCATGTGTGAGTGAATTTTCATCTGAGCTGCCTCCTGGGGTTATTAGAAAATACTACAAAGGGATCTGAACAGGCTGCAAGCCTGGTCCGATTACTGGCTCCTGTAGTTTAGCCCCAACAAGTGCAAAGTTATGAAACTTGGGAGAGGACAAAGAAGACCGCATACGGATTATAGCATCATGGGATCTTCTTACAAAGAATTCTTCAACGCTTGTTCAACCTTTGGACAAAGACCTACTTCGACTAGTGGATGGTACCACTATGATCCCACCTCCGTCTGCTTCACGTCACCTCACTACAGTATATAAGCCACGTCTACGGCCCTATGCTGTACATTCTACAAGATTGATGGACTGAACACATCGACTCCAGGCTGAGGGACTGATTACCTCATACTCCTCCTCTCCTTACGCCTTCCTCTTTGTATTGGACTGATGAAGCCACTGTGTGGCGAAACGTTTCCTGAATAAAGATTCCCATATGCTGCATAAGTGTCTCAATCTTCAACTTGTCGGTTTTTCAAACCATTCATCACGACTTGTACATAACCTTCACGACTACGACAACTACTACTACAACTAACCCATCACTTTGGGTAGGATCTACTTCCAATGGGAAATCCCGCCTACAAGTGACTATGCCCTCGTCTGCTACACGTCCCATTACCACCTGACGTTAGTATATAAGCGTCAGGCGCCTTGCTTATGCTTCGTCATTGACGATCTCGCCTCTCTCCAGTTGCCCCGTGTTGGGAGAGACTTCGCTTAGAGTGGTGCTTGCTGGACCTTCGTCTTCCTCTCCACCATCAGGATTGGTGCGTCGGTGGTTGTCTACCCAAGGGCAGGAAGCCTGTTGCTGCCTGAAGTCTCTACGCCTGTCGACTGCACGCCATACAACCAGTCTCGCCGCTGCTCAGGATATACAGTGCTCCATCAAGCTACAGTTCACCTCAGTGTCCTGCTCCAGGCAAGTACGTGTCTACTTACACTTACTTGCCAAGCTGAGTACTCTTACTTTTGGCTGATAGGCACCGCCAATTTCATCTTTAGGTAATTAGACGATTCTACCACCTCCCACCCCCCTTCCACTCTCCCTCTACCACCCACATCTGCCTCTGCCTCTTCTAAATCCAATTCCTCGCTAAACCTCAAATTATCTAATCCTGATGCCACTATCTGTCCTGAAAATTTATTGTATCAGATCACTGGAGCAACTCAACTAAAAGTCTTTAAAACCAACTCAGGCTTCAAACTCCTTCTTGACAAACATTCCTACGAACCATACACCTCAACCGATACCGGACAAAAACTTCTCAACGCAGGCTTCACCATTATTTGGACTTCTGAGCACCGTGCCAAAAGCACAGACATTGCTAAACACGTAGACTACTCTCTCCTGACAGCCTATGACACAGACAAAGAAGACTTAATAAAAGATATCAGTACTAAGAACAAAGTCTCTGTTGACGATATTTACAGACCCGAAAACTCTACCATTCTCAAAATATGCTGTTCTACTCCTTCTGACGCCTCTACACTCTTCAGTCAAGGAATCCTTGCGAAGACCATCTGCATTCCTCCAAACACTATCTTCACTCCGAACTTTCACCCAATCACACCATGTCTTAAATGCTACAAATACGGCCACGACAAAAACACATGTACATCTACACAAGTCTGCTCCAGATGTTCAGCAACTGGCCACTTCTGGAATACTTGCAACCTCCCCTTTAAATGTTCTAACTGCGGCGGGTCACATACTGCAGTTGCAAATTCTTGCCCCTCTAGAAAAGACATTCTCTCCTCCCTCAGAGCAAGCCAACCTCCCTCCCTCCCCAACCCCATCCCTGTACCTCCCTCCCCTACCAAACCGCCCTCTCCAACCCCCAATGCCTGAGCCTCCCCACGCACTTGGCCTACCTCTTCTACCTTACACACATCAAACATCAACACACAGACTACAAACACCTCTCCATCTATGCCTACACCCACACTAGACTACAAAACTAACTGTCAACTTGCCACTGCTTCCCACTCTGCGATGGTAACCTCTCAAGCTTAACAATCAGACTACTCACATGTCCTTAACCTAATCTTGTCTGCTAACAATCTTCCCTCTCTAATCATCCCTCCTTCTTGCTTCTCTTCTAAACCCCCTACAACCTCTCCCACTCCCCCTCTTCCTACACCCTCCATCTCTCCTCCTCTCCTACCCCTCTTCACTCCCACCAACACCCCTCAGCACATACCCATATTCACATCTACCCCTCCTACCAGCACCCCTCCTCCCCTACCCCTCTTAACTACTTCTACTACTCCCCCACCTCTTTACCCACTACTTCCTCCATTACCAAAGCTTCCACTTCCTCTGCATCCACCATCGCCCACTCCTCCTCCACCACATCCAAGACTTCATCCAGGTCCAACTCCTCCTCCAAACGAAATCCACTCAATCCTAAACCTGCCCCAACCTCTGGTATACAGACCAAAGAACATAAAAAGAGATCCATCTCTTCCTCCCCCTCCAGAAAATGGGTCGGTAACACCTACAAACACACATCCACCGATGGCACCACTATCACGGGCTTAAATATAAACTCCCCCAATGCTATCTTTGGTATGACGAAACCATTAATCATGTTTAAGGTGATTCAGTTCAACGTAGGTTCTTACTTCACAATTAGACACCTACTGGCCGAGCTCCTTGTAGCAGAGAGGCCAGATATTGTTTTGCTAAAACAATACTTGCCTCAAAGCCCCTCAGTGTATCCACAATTATGGTTATACTGCACTACAGTCCCCCTATGATCCCCACGATGGGGTTGCCATCCATGTCAAATCCAGCATAAAACACGAATCTCTCACAATCCCTTTTATTCACCAACACTGTCTTGTGGTCAGAATTCACACCCACCTTGGCCCCTTTATCTTTTTCACCACCTATGCTCGCCCAAACACTATTCTCAACATGCACCACCTTTCCTTAGTCTTCAACTACACCAACACACCAACATACCCACTAGCTGACATGAATGCCAAACACACCGCCTTTCATCACACCAGTAACAACCAACTTGGTCACCAATTACTCAACTTCACAAACCACAAACACCTAGTTCACCTCGGCCCAGACTTCAATACCTTCTATAACCACACTGGCCAAGGCAAACCCGATATCATACTGGCAAACCGAGCCAGCTCTCTCTTTCAACACTACATATCACCTGGCCCTGTTATAGTCTCTGATCACATTCCTGTCATCTTACACATCTCCTCCAACCCTATCCTCATCCCAGCCACACCTTCAGTCTCCTACAAGAACGCTGACTGGGATGCCTTCAAACAACACATAGACAATACTAACCTCACCTATGACTACAACAACAAACCCATCCCTGACATTGACACTCAACTTGCTCTCATCCAGGACACCATTACACAAGCAGCCAACACCGCAATACCAAAGAAAATCCACACCACTCGTTATTCCTTCAAACCCTCAATCAGAACAAGGAGACTAATTATCTGCTACCACAACCGATTCCTCTACATCACACACAGATTTAATCAAGTCTGATTAGATCTCATGTACCTCAGAAACAACATTCTACACAGTGTAGACCAAGACCACAACAATCACTGGTCACAGCTCATACAACAAGCAGACAAACAGCATATCAAAAACACCAAAACCTTCTGGGACTCTATCAAAAAAATCAGAGGCATCACTCCCACCAAGAAATTCAAACACATCACCCACAACAACACACACATCTCAGACCCGCATGCTGCTATTAACATCTTCAAACACATCTGGGAAAACATTTTCCACCCTCACCCACCCCACCCTAACGCTATCCAACACATTCAGAACATAGAACACTGGAGCACTACACACACACACACGAAACAACACCAGACAGCACCACAAACATCTGGACTCTCTTACCTCCTCCCAAGAACTCGACACTCCTTTCAAGTACACTCTCCTCAGACACCTTCCTCCCAAAGCTCTTGGTGCCTCCGGCCTAAACCATATTATCCTAAAACACCTTCCTGACTATCATTACTGCCTACACAAACCTCCTCAATGCCTCCCTCGCCTCTGGATACTTCCCTTCCCTCTTCAAAGCTGCTACTGCTATCCTCCTTCCTAAACCCAATAAAGACCACTCTGATCCTAGAAACTATCGCCCTATCAGCCTCCTCGAAACTTTAGGGAAACTCTTTGAAAAACTCATCAATCATCGCCTTCGCAGATACCTGGAACACAACTCTCTACTTTCTGATGGTCAATTTGGCTTCAGAACTCACAGATCCACACAGGATGCCATTAACATCATTCTCAACTACATCCACATAAACAAAAAACAAAGAAACAGGACAGCTCTGGTTGCTAAAGACGTTGAAAAGGCTTTTGACACTGTCTGCCATGAAGGGCTCAAACACAAACTTTGCACTAACTTTAACCTGCCTCTCACTACTCGTAAACTCCTCTGCAACTTCCTAGACGGCCGCACTATGAGAATCAAATTCCAAGGCTGTTACTCTGACTACTTCACACTAAATGCTGGAGTACCCCAGGGATCTGTCCTTTCCCCTACCCTCTACATTTTATACACTAACGACATTCCAACACCTATATACCACAACTCCATCACACTAGCCTATGCAGACGACATTACACAACTTATCACTCACGCCAGTATAGATACACTCACACACAAAACACAAAATGAGGTCGACAGGATAGCCATCTGGGACAAAAATGGATGATCAAATCCAATGCAGCTAAATCCAGCATTACATATTTTAAGTATAGGAAACGTGATCCTCCATTACCTGTAGAGCTCAGAACAGCTGACACCCGCACTTATATCCCCATCACACAATCTGTCACTGTCCTTGACGTTAATCATGACTACCTTCTTTGCTTACACAGACACATTCACTCAAGGCATGCAATAGCTAGTAAGGCCCTTGCGAGCCTCTACAAGCTGCAACATGCCTTCCAACGCACCAAACTACACCTCTACAAATCTCTAATACGTCCTCTGATAACTTACTCTCCTCTAGCCCTCTCTTTTGCAGCTAAAACAAACTTAAACTGCAGAGTGTCCAGAACAAGGCACTGCACTGGGTGCTTGATGTCAGATGGGGAGACTTCGCCACAAGTGAGTCTCTCCATGCCCAATTAGACATTCCTGTGCTGAATCTGTACTGGAAGACGCTCAATGATAGACAGACAAACTTGAGACACGACATGACTACTGGACCTCCCTCCGTGACGAAGACATTCGCAGACCCACAAACTGACACAACCTTTTCTACTCCTTGTATGATCCTGCTCCTAACCCTATTTACAAATAACCTTGGATTCTGTGACAGGTACCTTCTCTGACAGGTACCGTTCTCTGACCCACGTTCGCCTTAGCGTTTGGGTTAAGACATGGCTCAATTCTAAACTCCACTTTAGCGCTAATCATCGCCTGTCCCGTCCTCCCTGCTCACCCCACCGGAGTCCCAACAGAAGAGCCTGAATTTCTGTTCTCAATTTCTGTTCCACGATCGCCTTAGCTGCTGGGTTAAGCCCTGGCTCTATTTCTATGACTAAGTACACTCCTCTCCAGAGCTACTCTTCGTCTGTCCCGTCTTCCCCACTCATCCCATTTGGGATCTTACCTGAACTTGTTCGTTCGTTCGTTCGCTTATGCTTCATGTACATCACACAAGTCATCGACGAACTCACTTCTATCGAGTTGCCCAGTGTTGGGAGAGACTTCGCTTAAAGTGGTGCTTGCTGGACCTTCGTCTTCCTCTCCACCATCAGGATTGGTGCGTCGGTGATTGGCTACCCAAGGGCAGGAAGCCTGTTGCTGCCTGAAGTCTCTACGCCTGTCGACTGCACGCCATACAGCAAGTCTCGCCGCCGCTCTGGATATACAATGCTCCATTAGGTTATAGATCACCTCAGTGTCCTGCGCCAGGCAAGTACGTGTGTCTACTTACACGTACTTGCCTAGCTGAGCACTCTTACTTTTGGCCGATAGTCACCACCAATTTCATCTTTACGTAATTAGACGATGCCTTCGTTGCCTTTCACCTCCCACCTCCCTTCCACTCTCCCTCTACCACCCACAGCTGTCTCTGCCTCTTCTAAATCCAATTCCTCGCTAAACCTCAAATTCTCTAATCCTGATGCCACTATCTGTCCTGAAAATTTATTGTATCAGATCACTGGTGCAACTCAACTAAAAGTCTTTAAAACTAACTCAGGCTTCAAACTCCTTCTTGACAAACATTCCTACGAACCATACACCTCAACCGATACCGGACAAAAACTTCTCAACGCAGGCTTCACCATTATTTGGACTCCTGAGCACCGTGCCAAAAGCACAGTCATTGCAAACACGTAGACTACTCTCTCCTGACAGCCTATGACACAGACAAAGAAGACTTAATAAAAGATATCAGTACTAAGAACAAAGTCTATGTTGACGATATTTACAGACCCGAAAACTTTACCATTCTCAAAATATGCTGTTCTACTCCTGCTGACGCCTCTACACTCTTCAGTCAATAAATCCTTGCGAAGACCATCTGCATTCCTCCAAACACTATCTTCACTCCGAACTTCCACCCAATCACACAGTGTCTTAAATGCTACAAATAGGGCCACGACAAAAACACATGTACATCTACACAAGTCTGCTCCAGATGTTCAGCAACTGGCCACTTCTGGAATACTTGCAACCTCCCCCTTAAATGTTCTAACTGTGGTGGGTCACACACTGCAGTTGCAAATTCCTGCCCCTCTAGAAAAGACATTCTCTCCTCCCTCAGAGCAAGCCAACCTCCCTCCCTCCCCAACCCCATCCCTATACCTCCCTCCCCTACCAAACCGCCCTCTCCAACCCCAATGCCTGAGCCTCCCCACGCACTTGGCCTACCTCTTCTACCTTACACACATCAAACATCAACACACAGACTACAAACACCTCTCCATCTATGCCTACACCCACACTAGACTACAAAACTAATTGTCAACTCGCCACTGCTGCCCACTCTGCGATGGTAACCTCTCAAGCTTACCAATCAGACTACTCACATGTCCTTAACCTAATCTTGTCTGCTAACAATCTTCCCTCTCTAATCATCCCTCCTTCTTGCTTCTCTTCTAAACCCCCTACAACCTCTCCCACTCCCCCTCTTCCTACACCCTCCATCTCTCCTCCTCTCCTACCCCTCTTCACTCCCACCAACACCCCTCAGCACATACCCATATTCACATCTACCCCTCCTATCAACACCCCTCCTCCCCTACCCCTCTTAACTACTTCTACTACTCCCCCCACCTCTTTATCCACTTCTTCCTCCATTACCAAAGTTACCACTTCCTCTGCATCCACCATCGCCCACTCCTCCTCCACCACATCCAAGACTTCATCCAGGTCCAACTCCTCCAAACGAAATCCACTCAATCCTAAACCTGCCCCAACCTCTGGTATACAGACCAAAGAACATAAAAACAGATCCATCTCTTCCTCCCCCTCCAGAAAACGGGTCGGTAACACCTACAAACACACATCCACCGATGGCACCACTATCACGGGCTTAAATGTAAACTCCCCCGACACTAACTTTGGTATGACAAAACCATTAAATCATGCTTAAGGTGATTCAGTTCAGTGTATGTTCTTACTTCACAATTAGACAAGTACTGGCCGAGCTCCTTGTAGCAGAGAGACCAGATATTGTTTTGCTAAACAGTATCTGCCTCAAAGCCCCACAACATATCCGCAATTATGGTTGTACTGCACTACAGTCCCCCTATGATCCCCACGATGGGGTTGCCATCCTTGTCAAATCCAACATAAAACACGAATCTCTCACAATCCCTTTTATTCACCAACACTGTCTTGTGGTCAGAATTCTCACCCACCTTGGCCCCTTTATCTTTTTTACCACCTATGCTCGCCCAAACACTATTCTCGACATACACCACCTTTCCTTAGTCTTCAACTACACCAACACACCAACATACCCACTAGCTGACATGAATGCCAAACACCGCCTTTCATCACACCAGTAACAACCAACTTGGTCACCAATTACTCAACTTCACAAACCACAAACACCTAGTTCACCTCGGCCCAGACTTTAATACCTTCTATAACCACACTGGCCAAGGCAAACCCGACATCATTCTGGCAAACCGAGCCAGCTCTCTCTTTCAACACTACATATCACCTGGCCCTATTACAGGCTCTGATCACATTCCCATCATCTTACACATCTGCTCCAACCCTATCCTTATCCCGGCCACACCTTCTGTCTCCTGCAAGAACGCTGACTGGGATGCCTTCAAACAACATATAGACAATACTAACCTCATCTATGACTACAACAACAAACCCATCTCTGACATTGATGCTCAACTTGCTCTCATCCAGGACACCATTACACAAGCAGCCAACACCGCAATACCAAAGAAAATCCACACCACTCGTTATTCCTTCAAACCCTCAATCAGAACAAGAATACTAATTATCTGCTACCACAACCGCTTCCTCTACATCACTCACAGATTTAATCAAGTCGGATTAGATCTCACGTACCAAGACCACAACAATCACTGGCCACAGCTCATACTACAAGCGGACAAACAGCATATCAAAAACACCAAAGCCTTCTGGGACTTCATCAAAAAAATCAGAAGCACCACTCCCACCAACAAATTCAAACACATCACCCACAACAACACACACATCTCAGACCCGCACGCTGCTACTAACATCTTCAAACATATCTGGGAAAACATCTTCCACGCTCACCCACCCCACCCTAACGCTATCCAACACATTCAGAACATAGAACACTGGAACACTACACACACACACGAAACAACACCAGACAGCCACATTCATCTGGACTCTCTTACCTCCTCCCAAGAACTCGACACTCCTTTCACCAACACAGACATTAAAACTCTCCTCAGACACCTTCCTCCCAAAGCTCTTGGTGCCTCTGGCCTAAACCATATTATCCTAAAACACCTTCCTGACTCTATCATTACTGCCTACACAAACCTCCTCAATGCCTCCCTCGCCTATGGATACTTCCCTTCCCTCTTCAAAGCTGCTACTGCTATCCTCCTTCCTAAACCCAATAAAGACCACTCTGATCCTAGAAACTATCGCCCTATCAGCCTCCTCGAAACTTTAGGGAAATTCTTTGAAAAACTAATCAATCATCGCCTTCGCAGATACCTGGAACACAACTCTCTACTTTCTGATGGTCAATTTGGCTTCAGAACTCACAGATCCACACAAGATGCCATTAACATCATTCTCAACTACATCCACATAAACACAAAACAAAGAAACAGGACAGCTCTGGTTGCTAAAGATGTTGAAAAGGCTTTTGACACTGTCTGCCATGAAGGGCTCAAACACAAACTTTGCGCTAACTTTAACCTGCCTCTCACTACTCGTAAACTCCTCTGCAACTTCTTAGACGGCCGCACTATGAGAATCAAATTCCAAGGCTGTTACCCTGACTACTTCACACTAAATGCTGGAGTACCCCAGGGATCTGTCCTCTCCCCTACCCTCTACATTTTATGCACTAACGACATTCCAACACCTGTATACCACAACTCCATCACACTAGCCTATGCAGACGACATTACACAACTTATCACTCACGCCAGTATAGATACACTCACACACAAAACACAAAATGAGGTCGACAGGATAGCCATCTGGGAACAAAAATGGATGATCAAATCCAATGCAGCTAAATCCAACATTACATATTTTAAGAATAGGAAACGTGACCCTCCATTACCTGTCGAGCTCAGAACAGCTGACACCCGCACTTACATCCCCATCACACAATCTGTCACTGTCCTTGGCGTTAATCTTGACTACCTTCTTTGCTTACACGGACACATTCACTCAAGGCATGCCACAAGCGAGTCTCTCCATGCCCAATTAGACATTCCTGCGCTGAATCTGTACTGGAAGACGCTCAGTGACAGACAGATAGACAAACTTGAGACACGACATGACTACTGGACCTCTGTCCTTGACGAAGACATTCGCAGACCCACAAACCAACACAACCTTTTCTACTCCTTGTATGATCCTACTCCTAACCCTAATTACAAATAACCTTGGATTCTGTGACAGGTACCTTCTCTGACAGGTACCATTCTCTGACCCACGTTCGCCTTAGCTTTTGGGGACATGGCTCAATTCTACACTCCTCTTTAGCGCTAATCATCGCCTGTCCCGTCCTCCCTGCTCACCCCACCGGAGTCCCAGCAGAAGAGCCTGAATTTCTGTTCTCAATTTCTGTCCCACGATCGCCTTAGCTGCTGGGTTAAGCCCTGGCTGTATTTCTATGACTAAGTACACTCCTCTCCAGAGCTACTCTTCGTCTGTCCCGTCTTCCCCGCTCATCCCATTTGGGATCTTACCTGAACTTGTTCGTTCATTAATTCGCTTCTGCTTCGGAATCTCCACGACTGCGGTGCTCTTCGCACCTACTCCAAGGTTGAGGGACTGATTGCCTCATCTTCTGTACATAGTTCTACTGTCTTCCAATTATGTCCTGGATTTTGTATTGATAAAGTCACTGGATGGCGAAACGTCTACAATAAAGATACCCAGATGTTGCACATGTGTCTTAATTTCTTAAGGCTCTTGAAGTGGGGAGAGTGACCTATTAGTGACTAGCAAAGAGGTGGGGCCAGGAGCTGTGAATCGACCCCTGCAACTACATGTAGATGAGTACATATAAGTGAATACATATAGGTGAGTACATTTAGGTGAGTACATAGAGATGAGTACACACTGCCCTCTCGATCGCCACCATACCTGGAGTATACCTGGAGAGGGTTTCGGGGGTCAGCGTCTCCAATGCCCGATCTGAGATGAGGCCTCATGGTGGATTAGGGTCTGATCAATCAGGCTGTTACTGCTGGCCGCATGCAAACTGACGTACTAACCACAGCGCGTTTGGTCAGGTACTGACTTTAGGTGCCTGTCAAACGCCTTCTTGAAGACAGCCAGGGGTCAACTGGTAATTCCCTTTATGTATGCTGCGGGGCAGTTGAACAGTCTTGGGTCTCTAACACTTGCTGTGTAGTCTCTCAGTGTACTCATGGCGCACC
This sequence comes from Cherax quadricarinatus, assembly GCF_038502225.1. Taxonomy (NCBI): domain Eukaryota; kingdom Metazoa; phylum Arthropoda; class Malacostraca; order Decapoda; family Parastacidae; genus Cherax; species Cherax quadricarinatus. The sequence goes on from NC_091305.1 coordinate 46,293,695, forward strand.
TGCCTTTGATTGGGGGAATGTTGCATCTCCTGCCGGGTCTTTTGCTTTCATAGGGGAGTGATTTTCGTGTCCAAGTTTGGTACTAATCCCTCTAGGATTTTCCAAGTGTATATTATCATGTATCTTTCTCGCCTGCGTTCCAGGGAATACAAATCTAGGACCTTCAACAGTTCCCAGTAATTTAGGTGCTTTATCGTACTTATGTGTGCCGTGAAAGTTCTTTGTACACTCTGTAGGTCAGCAATTTCGCCTCTCTTGAAGGGAAAGAACAAGCGATTTGAAGAGAATCATCATGGACTTGGCGTCCCATAGCTACGACTCCTACACAACACTATTACTATATCACCACCATGCACAGCACAAACTCCATGACAACACACGATCATCACTACTACCACCACCACCATCACTACCCCCACCAATACAAAGAGCGCCCCATTATCACTCATGACCACCACCACCACCCATGACCACCACCATCCATAACTATCACCACCACAACTACCACAATGACCACCACCAGCACTGCCAACACCACCACCACAACGATCACCATCACCTTCACCACGACCACCACTAGAACGACCACTACTACCACCACCACCACCACCACCACCACCACCACCACCACCATCACCACCACCACCAGACCGTTGCGAGGCATCACTTCCCACACCACAAACACCCAAGTCTCGGCCAACACAAACAAGCTTCGACCAGTACCTTGAAAACCTGTGCTTGTTGACTTGCCTTCCTGGGCCACTGTGTTTGTCGACTTGATAAGGCTGCAAAGTTGGTGTTTGCTGAGTAAATTCTAATCTTGTTGGACATATTGAGAGCAAGTCGGCAGTGATATTTGTGTAATGGAGTGAAACTTATCCGATAGCAGAGACGTGTGTGGTTGTCTTACTGCTTGTGTCTTGCCTGGCAGGATGTGGCTAGGTTAGGTACGGTTTGTCAGGAAACAAGTGTTTCCTGGGGCGGTTTTTTATGATGACCCTCAATTTGAGCTTTTGGTCATCTGACCGAAACCTTTCACTGGCTTACCGGTCCACCCCCTTAAAAAATTAAGATTATGATTATACTCATTTATACAATATTTTTCCAGGATGTGAGATGACGCCTGAGTGTTGTTACAGGCGCTGGATATCACGTTATAGTTTCCTCTATATATTCCTCACTCCATTTTCTACCACCATTCTATTCCTTCATCTTTCTGACTTTCTCCATTCCATCTGTCTGTCTGTCTGTCTGTCTGTCTCTCTCTCTCTCTCTCTCTCTCTCTCTCTCTCTCTCTCTCTCTCTCTCTCTCTCTCTCCGTTCCTCCAGCTACTTTGCGCTGTCCGCCTCACACTATCTTCATCATTCCATCCCTCCATCTTCCTCACGGCATCTATTTCAATGAATCCCATCACCTCTCTGACTCCATCTCTCTATCCACTTCACTCCAGCCCTCTGCCTCCCTCACTCCAGCCTTCACGTTCACTCCAACATCCATCTTCCTTCACATCATTCTTCTTTCCCTTTGCTTCATCACTCCACGTCTCTTACAACATCCCTCCGCCTCCCTCACTTTATTCTTCATTTCCCCCATTTAATCCCTCTTTCTACTCCATTTCTCTCACTCCAGTCCTCCATCCCACTATCTCCCTCCCTTCAACAAGTGTCACCATGGTGTAATAACACACAAAATGCGTGATAAAAGAATAACAGAAAAAGTTGGTAGATGGATCTACAACTTTCTAACAAATAGAACACAAAGAGTAATAGTAAACAGACTAAAGTCTGAAGCAGCTACGGTGAAAAGCTCTGTCCCATAAGGCACAGTACTTGCTCCTATTCTATTCCTCATCCTCATATCTGACACAGGCAGAGATGTAAGCCATAGCCCCGTGTCTTCCTTTGTGGATGACACCCGGACTGACATGGCACTGACCTCCATCGAAGACACCGCAAGACTCCAAGCGGACATCAACCAAATCTTCAAATGGGCCACTCAAAACATTATGAAGTTCAATGAAGAGAAATTTCAACTACTCAGGTATGGAAAACTTGAGAAAATTAAAACTGTATCAGGGTACACAACAAATTTTAACTATACAATAGAGCGAAAAAATAATGTGAAGGACCTGGGAGTGATAATGTCAGAGGATCTCACCTTCGAAGACCACAACAATGTATCTACCGAATTTGTTAGAAAAATGATATGATGGATAACGAGAACCTTCAGATCTAAGGACGCCAAGCCTATTATGATTCTCTTCAAATCGCTTGATCTCTCTACGCTGGAATACTGCTATACACTAACTGATATTGCTAACCTGGAGAGTGTACAAAGAACTTTCACGGTACACATAAGTACGATAAAGCACCTAAATTACTGGGAACGGTTGAAGGCCCTTGATTTGCATTCCCTGGAATGCATGCAAGATAGATACATGATAATATACACTTGAAAAATCATAGAGGGATTATAACCGAACTTGCACACCAATATCACTCCCCATGAAAGCAAAAGACATGGCAGGAGATGCAACATTCCCTTAATCCAAAGCAGGGGGGCCACGAGTACACTGAGAGACAACACATTAAGTGTCAGGGGCCCAAGACTCTTCAGCTGCCTTCCAGCATATATAGGTGTCCCATAGCTCGATCGCTAGCGCACTCAGCTCACACAGTGAGTTCCGGAGTTCGAATCTCCTCTGCTACGACTGGAAAACATTAGGGACATGTTTCAGTAAGACATCTGCTGTCCCTGTTCACCCATCAGTATAAAATGGGTACCTGGGTGTTAGTGGACTGGTGTGGGTCGAGTCCTGGGACAAAACTGACCTAATTTGCCCGAAATTCTCTGCATAACAAGCGGCTTTCTATATAGTAGTATGTCATTGATGTCAGCTAGACCTGTATACCTTGTACATGTACTTGTTGAAATAAAGATATATTATATTATAAGGGGGATTACCAATAGGCCCCTGGCTGTCTTCAAGAAGGCACTGGACAGGAACCTAAAGTCAGTACCTGACCAACCGCGATGTGGTTTGTACACCAGTTTGCTTGCGGCAAGCAGTAACAGCCTGGTTAATCAGACCCTGATCCACCACGATGCCTGGTCTCAGACCGGGCCGCGGGGGCGTTGACCCCCGAAATCCTCTCCAGGTATTCTTCATTCCTCCTCATCAATTTATTCGTTTCCCTTCACTACTTGATAAAATGAACAATTTCATGAATATTAATATCATTAATAATAATAATAATAATAATAATAATAATAATAATAATAATAATAATAATAATAATAATAATAATAATGATAAATTAGACACATGTGCAACTCTTGGGTATCTTTATTGAGGAAGGAAACGTTTCGCCACACAGTGGCTTCATCAGTCCATACATAGGAGAAACTTGAAGAACAGGAGGAGAATGAGGTAATCAGTCCCTCAACCTTGAGTCGATGTGTTCAGTCCATCAATCATGAGTAGAATACGGCAGATGAGCGGAGAAGCAGCTTATAAGCCGTATGGCAGGAGAGGTGTAGCAGTCATAGGTAGTGTCACATTTGTTCAATGTGGAAGTAGGTTGTGCCCAAGAATTAGGCAAGCGAAGAATTCCTAAGTATTAAGATCCCAAGAAGTTGCAGTGTCTGATAGGTTTGTTGATGAAGCCACTGTGTGGCGAAACGTTTCCTTCCTCAATAAAGATACCCAAGAGTTGCACATGTGTCTAATTTATCAACATGTCGGTTCTCTGAACCATTCATCTACAAATAATAATAATAATAATAATAATAATAATAATAATAATGAAAGAGACGAATTTCGGTCGCTACTGGGTCCGAGAGAGGTATCCCCGTATTCGTTAATCCCAGTAGTCCCTAGCACTTCAATACACGCGATAGGAATAACGCAGAGTGCGGAATGTGTTGGAAAAACCGGATAAATATTAGAGTTGAAGATTTAAAGGGATCAAAAGAGGCATTGACATGTCATTATATACAAATTAATATCCAAATACCTTCAATAAAAATGATAAATGAGGATATACAGAAACTAAATGTTATTCATACCTTTAAAAGAGATCAATGAGAACAATATCCTAAAACATGCAAACACAATAAACTTGAAGCCGCTCAGACGTTGCAGTGTCAACTTACTAACACGGAAGGGTTGAAAATAATCAGATGAAGCAATAAGAAACTATTAAATCAGGGAACTGGTGTGGTTTGAGCCCGTGGCAAGTGGGTCCTAAAACTCAGAGGTCAGTGAGTTGTTTGCAGTCTTGTTATTAGGGTTTCGTAAAGCAGTATTTCAAGTATTCCCAGCCAGAGTAGAAACATCGGGCATGTGTCTTTCCACCTGTTGTCTATGTTCCCCATCAGTAAAGTGGGTAACTGGGTGTTAGTCGACTGGTGTGGGTCGCATCCTGGGACACTGACCTAATTTGCCCGACATGCGGAGCATAACAAGGGGCTTTCTATATAGTAGTATGTCATTGTTGTCAGTTAGGTCTGTATACCTTGTACATGTACTTGTAGTAAATAAAGATATTATTATTATTATTAAGCTGATTTAACCTAGCAGAACCAAATAAAGTCAAACACTGTGTTTTAATTCTGATCAGAGGAGACATGGTGAATATGATAATATTAGACAATATCGACAAGTTGATAAGTAAGACACATGTGCAACAGTTAGGTATATTTATTCCGAAACGTTTCGCCTACACAGTAGGCTTCTTCAGTGGAGTACAAAGGGTGAAGCTTCTGCTGCCTCCTCTGTTGGATATTTCCAATAAAGAAGAGATGAACCAGCTAACTGACGAAGAGATAAAAGGTGAATGGTGTATTGAGGAATCTGCGGAAACAAGGAACTTTATCCATGGAGGTATATAAATCTGAGGTGGAGGGGTGGATGGGGCAGGGGTCGTCCCACGAAAGAATGGAGGGAAAAGGTAAAGGAGGTTTTTAGTGCTATGGGCTTGGACATCCAACAGGCTTGTGTGATTGTGATAGGAGTGGAGGCAAGTGATTTTTATGATTCGAAATGCTGTGGGAGTGTGACCAAGGTAAATAAGTTTACTTAGGTACAGGTACACATAAACACAGTTACATAAATTATCATACATAGTAACATTGCATGCCCAACTTGGTTCATATTTTGTGCCATGCTGGTGCTGACGCCTAGTGGCACATGTTTACCCATCTCAACCAGCACCACCCTTACCCAGCTGAGTTCACTCAATCAACAAGGTCTACTCCGTCACTCTCTCATGGGAGTGGCACTCCTGGGCATGGTCACTTAAGCACAATGCCTGTGTACCACGAACCCAAATAAAGTAAAAAGCCTCCGAAGCCTTATCATTGAACCCCGCTACCAAACACACGTGTAATACGTCGTTTATAAATGGTGGAAGCGGTGGTCGCAGTGAGCTGTGTTTTCCCGGAGGGAGGAAGGAAGAAGCATGAAGATGTCTCCACTTCATCATCCCATACATGAAGCATCTGTCTCTCTATTATCCTGAAGTCATATCCACAAGTTTCATTATGCAGACACAGGATAAGCAGGATCCAGGCCAAAATTTGCCGAATTTCTTCGAGAAATCTAAGTGGCATCCCCTATAATTCCACTCCAAAGCATCCCACTCCTGCCAATATTTATCATTATATGGATTGATGGTACACAGGGAGCATGTCTAAGTTGCCCAGGCCCAGGAGGGCCATGCCCAGGAGTGACGGAGTAAGATAAGATAAGATAAGATTTCGTTCGGATTTTTAACCCCGGAGGGTTAGCCACCCAGGATAACCCAAGAAAGTCAGTGCGTCATCGAGGACTGTCTAACTTATTTCCATTGGGGTCCTTAATCTTGTCCCCCAGGATGCGACCCACACCAGTCGACTAACACCCAGGTACCTATTTGCTGCTAGGTGAACAGGACAACAGGTGTAAGGAAACGTGTCGAAATGTTTCCACCCGCCGGGAATCGAACCCGGGCCCTCCGTGTGTGAAGCGGGAGCTTTAGCCACCAGGCCACCGGGCCACCTTGTTGACCTTGTTGACTGAGTGAACTCGGCTGCCTGAATGAGAGCGGGTAAGGGTGGTGCTGGCTGAGATGCGTAAGCCTATGCCACTAGGTGTCAGCACCAGCATGGCACGAAATATGGACCCAGCTGGGCATACATCACCCATGGTCGAGGACGACCATTGGTAGGTGGCCGAGTGATGTATGCCCAGCTGGGTTCATATTTCGTGCCATGCTGGTGCTGACACCTAGTGGCATATGCTTACGCATCTCAGCCAGCACCACCCTTACCCGCTCTCATTCAGGCAGCCGAGTTCACTCAGTCAACAAGGTCTACTCCGTCACTCCTGGGCATGGCCCTCCTGGGCCTGGGCAACTTAGACATGCTCCCTGTGTACCATCAACCCATATAAAGTGGTAAGGCTTCAGAAGCCTTATCATTAAACGCCGGTACCAAACACATACGAACACTTTGATAATAACATATGTGTAGATTACCTAGGATAACCCCACAAAAAATGTCAGACAAGGTGACTTATTTCCATTGGGATCCTTAAAGTAACATTTACGAAGTGATTGAGAGAAATCAGTTACCATGAGTATACCCATGCAGTATACCCATACAGTATACCCATACTCGGAAGGAGAAGGTGGAGATGTTGTGAATTAGGGGATCATCCGAACTGTGATGTAAGTGTGATTTTATGAGACAGTGACTGAATGAATGGCAATGAAAGTGTTTTTTTTTTTTTGTCGGTTCACCGTAACTTGGTGAGAGACAGCTGAGACGAAGAAGCAGGACGTAAGGCAAGCATCAACCTTCAGGCTAGCCATGAGGGAAGATGGTAAGGTAAGGCAAGCATCAACCTTCAGGCTAGCCATGAGGGAAGATGGTAAGGTAAGGCAAGCATCAACCTTCAGGCTAGCCATGAGGGAAGATGGTAAGGTAAGGCATGCATCAACCTTCAGGCTAGCCATGAGGAAAGATGGTAAGGTAAGGCATGCATCAACCTTCAGGCTAGCCATGAGGGAAGATGGTAAGGTAAGGCAAGCATCAACCTTCAGGCTAGCCATGAGGGAAGATGGTAAGGTAAGGCAAGCATCAACCTTCAGGCTAGCCATGAGGGAAGATGGTAAGGTAAGGCATGCATCAACCTTCAGGCTAGCCATGAGGAAAGATGGTAAGGTAAGGCATGCATCAACCTTCAGGCTAGCCATGAGGGAAGATGGTAAGGTAAGGCATGCATCAACCTTCAGGCTAGCCATGAGGGAAGATGGTAAGGTAAGGCAAGCATCAACCTTCAGGCTAGCCATGAGGGAAGATGGTAAGGTAAGGCAAGCATCAACCTTCAGGCTAGCCATGAGGGAAGATGGTAAGGTAAGGCATGCATCAACCTTCAGGCTAGCCATGAGGGAAGATGGTAAGGTAAGGCAAGCATCAACCTTCAGGCTAGCCATGAGGGAAGATGGTAAGGTAAGGCATGCATCAACCTTCAGGCTAGCCATGAGGGAAGATGGTAAGGTAAGGCAAGCATCAACCTTCAGGCTAGCCATGAGGGAAGATGGTAAGGTAAGGCAAGCATCAACCTTCAGGCTAGCCATGAGGGAAGATGGTAAGGTAAGGCATGCATCAACCTTCAGGCTAGCCATGAGGGAAGATGGTAAGGTAAGGCAAGCATCAACCTTCAGGCTAGCCATGAGGGAAGATGGTAAGGTAAGGCATGCATCAACCTTCAGGCTAGCCATGAGGGAAGATGGTAAGGTAAGGCAAGCATCAACCTTCAGGCTAGCCATGAGGGAAGATGGTAAGGTAAGGCATGCATCAACCTTCAGGCTAGCCATGAGGGAAGATGGTAAGGTAAGGCATGCATCAACCTTCAGGCTAGCCATGAGGGAAGATGGTAAGGTAAGGCATGCATCAACCTTCAGGCTAGCCATGAGGAAAGATGGTAAGGTAAGGCATGCATCAACCTTCAGGCTAGCCATGAGGGAAGATGGTAAGGTAAGGCAAGCATCAACCTTCAGGCTAGCCATGAGGGAAGATGGTAAGGTAAGGCATGCATCAACCTTCAGGCTAGCCATGAGGGAAGATGGTAAGGTAAGGCATGCATCAACCTTCAGGCTAGCCATGAGGGAAGATGGTAAGGTAAGGCATGCATCAACCTTCAGGCTAGCCATGAGGGAAGATGGTAAGGTAAGGCAAGCATCAACCTTCAGGCTAGCCATGAGGGAAGATGGTAGCATGATATTTTCCTCACATGGATTTTTATGAATATTTCGATAGTTGTTCCAGATGTGACGGAGCTTGGGTAGCTTGCTCTTCGTCTGCCAGTTTACCTGAAGTTTACCTGGAGAGAATTCCGGGGGTCAACGCCCCCGCGGCCCGGTCTGTGACCAGGCCTCCTGGTGGATCAGAGCCTGATCAACCAGGCTGTTGCTGCTGGCTGCACGCAAACCAACTTATGAGCCACAGCCCGGCTGGTCAGGAAATTTTTACACAATTCCCTAAATGTTTAACAAATAAATGAATAATATAATAATTGCATATTAAAATCTGATGCTATTTGGACTCTTCGAGAAATTTTGAGTGAGGGGGGGGGCAGGCAGAACTGACACGGGAGTGACCTGGCAGAGGATGCCATACTGAATTTAATGTGTGAACACCGGACTGAATTGTGCAATGTAATCAGGTGTTCTCGAGGTCATTTGGTGTATATCCGCCTCAATCTATAATTTAAAAACTGTTGACACATTCCTGCTGAAGAATTAGGATAAATAGTGTGGAAAACCCTTACAATTCGGCAACAAGGACAGAAAAATAGGAGATACCATTTGTAATTTGTGAACACTGGTGATCGTGGGAAATTCTGCTGATAATCCAACATCTTCCTAGTCAGATTGGGGGGTTTCGGCCTGAATTTGTAATTAGGAACCTGCATTAATGTCCCCTGCTGAAGAACTTGGACAGGAGATTTGCAGGACCTCAAGAATTATGTGTGAATGGTAAGTAAGTAAGTAAGTTTATTCAGGTATACACAAATACAGTTACATAGAATTATCATACATAGCAGCATATGTGTAGAGAACCTGGGATAACCCAAAAAAGTCAGACAGAGTGACTTATTTCCATTGGGGTCCTTTTACCTTATTATTATAATATGAAGGTTATAATATTTTCTTATTATTCTACAATGAAGATAACATCTTATTATCATACTAAAAAGACTATCTACTACACCAAGGTCATTAAGACTATCTACAATACGAGGGTCATTACTAGGAATAAGATAAAATTTACACGTATGTTAGCTAAAAAATAGAAAATCAATCCCCTCCCTTTCTGTAGCTACATTCATCAGGCACCTTTTGGCACTCTTCTTGAACTGGTTCATGCTATGACTGGCTTTGACATGTACAGGCAGTCTGTTCCATTCCTTTATTGCTGTACAATAAAAGGTGTTTGAAGCCTGGCCACTGACTGTGGGTACTACAAAGTTGTGCTCTCTCCCCTTAGTACTATGATTGCTTTGGTTCCCAACCTTGACAAAATTGACAGCAAGATATTCTGGACACTGTTTGTGAGCAATGGTGGAAGATAAGGGATACGAACATCACTCACAGGGAAGTCTGCCATTATTCCTTGCATTTAGGTCTCTTGCTGGCCAGTGTAGGGTCTAGGTGTCAGGCAGGTATTGTGGTGTGATTCGTCTGCAGTAATTAAATGGTAAGTGGTAAAATGAATTTCTTTTGTGTTTACCTGGAGAGAATTCCGGGGGTCAACGCCCCCGCGGCCCGGTCTGTGACCAGGCCTCCTGGTGGATCAGAGCCTGATCAACCAGGCTGTTGCTGCTGGCTGCACGCAAACCAACGTACGAGCCACAGCCCGGCTGATCAGGAACTGACTTTAGGTGCTTGTCCAGTGCCAGCTTGAAGACTGCCAGGGGTCTGTTGGTAATCCCCCTTATGTGTGCTGGGAGGCAGTTGAACAGTCTCGGGCCCCTGACACTTATTGTATGGTCTCTTAACGTGCTAGTGACACCCCTGCTTTTCATTGGGGGATGGTGCATCGTCTGCCAAGTCTTTTGCTTTCGTAGTGAGTGATTTTCGCATGCAAGTTCGGTACTAGTCCCTCTAGGATTTTCCAGGTGTATATAATCATGTATCTCTCCCTCCTGCGTTCCAGGGAATACAGGTTTAGGAACCTCAAGCGCTCCCAGTAATTGAGGTGTTTTATCTCCGTTATGCGCGCCGTGAAAGTTCTCTGTACATTTTCTAGGTCAGCAATTTCACCTGCCTTGAATGGTGCTGTTAGTGTGCAGCAATATTCCAGCCTAGATAGAACAAGTGACCTGAAGAGTGTCATCATGGGCTTGGCCTCCCTAGTTTTGTAGGTTCTTATTATCCATCCTGTCATTTTTCTAGCAGATGCGATTGATACAATGTTATGGTCCTTGAAGGTGAGATCCTCCGACATAATCACTCCCAGGTCTTTGACGTTGGTGTTTCGCTCTATTTTGTGGCCAGAATTTGTCTTGTACTCTGATGAAGATCTAATTTCCTCATGTTTACCATATCTGAGTAATTGAAATTTCTCATCGTTGAACTTCATATTGTTTTCTGCAGCCCACTGAAAGATTTGGTTGATGTCCGCCTGGAGCCTTGCAGTGTCTGCAATGGAAGACACTGTCATGCAGATTCGGGTGTCATCTGCAAAGGAAGACACGGTGCTGTGGCTGACAACCTTGCCGCTCAAGGCGACACCACAACAATAACAACAAATATGGCTGCCACCAGCCCATCCTCCCCTCTCTTCCCCGGATTCAACCTACCAAGTAGTCTCTCAGGTATGACCAACGATCCAGATACCCTAAAAACATACATCTCCAACTTAGTTATTGAAAATATGAATCTTCGAGAGACGCTAACAAAACAAGACGCCAGGATGACACAACTCGAGAACAAAATCCTCAGTCTTGAACAAAAGTTATCAACACCAGGAATGACTAACTGTGACAAGACCATCCAAGCAGTCATAGATAGCCATACCCAACAAATATCTCTTAATACAAAGGTTGAAGAAGCAGTAAAAGAATGGAAGAACAACTTAGATAACCAGTTCAGTGACTACTTTGCTCTCCAAGAAGATAAAACTGAGCAAGATAAACTATCGGACGCAGTAATAGTTAACAGTCCACTTTTTCCCAGTGATATGAACCAAACAAACAGTAAAGAAATTACTCTGCAGATCATAAAGGACCAAACAAGTGTTATTGTACCAGAGTCAGAAATAAAAGAAGCCAGGTTACTAGGATCCCATGGTAGAAAAAGTGTTATGCTTAGATTCCACTCACATGACAGGAAAAAAGACTTAATTATTGCATCTATTAAAGTAAAGAAAGAGGTATACATAAACGAGTGTCTTACCAAAAAACGTCAGAACCTCCTTTATAGAGTCAGAAAACTTAAGCGGGAGAATAATGACACAATACACCAATGCTTCACACGAGATGGGAAAATTCTTGTTAGGAAAACAAATGTAGGTCAACTGTACACAATCACGAACGAGAATGATCTATCACGATTTCTCAGGGATACTAATCTTACAGAGAATAACTAAACAATGTCCAACCTAAAAGCCTACGTAGTGTAGTGAATGTTTTGCTACATTATTGTTCAAATTTCATTGTACAATCTCTTAGTAATTAAATAATCAACTACCTCATTTTGTGATTTTACTAGTAAGCATAAGTCACCTTATGTAATTTTCTTATTTACTATTGTTTGCTTAAACATTAGCTGAATTGATACTTTCTCTGTCCATATTATTACCTCATATTTTTTAAATACTACCAATTGATATTACTTACTAAAATTAATAATTATCATTTTTACTATAATTTCAATTTACTCTTAACATTTTTGACATTTAATAACCATTACTTGTCTAATTACCTTTACCTGTTTTAATACCACATTTACTATCTTAGAGTATTCTTAATTACCTTGTACTGCCATATAACCTCTAGTATAACTACCAGTGCAATATTGAATGAAATAAACATTACTTTTTCACTTTTTTGTAATCATTATTACTTACTAAAATTTTATTAAACACCATATTTACTACCAGTCAATTTTACTTTTGTACATTAAACATTATTTTATACTTCCCATAACATTTTGTTGCCAAATTTTCAAGTTTGTATATTCAACTCCAACCTTTTATATTATCCTTTGTACCTGTGTACCTGTGTACCTGTGTACCTGTGTACCTGTGTACCTGTCTACCATCTTACTATCATATTATAACCAAGACATTACCCTTGTTATTTTTTTACTATTATTCTTTTGATACTTTAATTGTGAATTATATTTTGTCAATTTAAATCTAGTTATACTCCTGATCTTGTCAACAACCTATACCAGACTCTAGTGCAATTGCAAGTACCATTTCAATTTGTATTTTTATATTATAAGTTTATATTATAATTCATACTCTAAGATTATTTTCATATCTAAGTGACTATATTGTGTGTGCAATTAGTGTATATTTCAATTATATTATTGTTCAAGGCCCTTAACTATCTTTTGCTAACTAGTACCAACTACCTCATATATTTTTTTTCTACTTTTTTTATTCTTTTGCTACCTTAACTTGCATATTTTATCTTGTCAATTTAAATCTAGTTATACTCTAATTCTTGTAAACAACTTATATAACACCTTAGTTCAATTACAATTGAGAGTCTTGTGCCTTTTTTTTATATTATTAGATTAAACTCAGTTGTACTATAGTCAATACCAAATTCATTATATTAGACCATATTGCAATTACTAGTGAGAGACTGGTGCTATTTTTAATTTGTATTGGGTCACATAACCAGAGACCAAACAAAACGTTACTCGTCAATCCTAACCAGCCTGATAAGAAGGGCAAAAAAATTGTATTATGAGAACAGATTATCCAACTTACGAGGTGATATAAAAAAGACCTGGAAAACCCTATCAGAAATTCTGGGAACAAAAAAGATATCACGAAATAGCGAAATAAAATTAGCAAAATCAGATGAACCCCAACTACCACCAACAGAAACAGCAAACAGACTCAATGATTTCTTCTCCACTATAGGACAAAACCTTGCCAATAAAATCCCAAGCTCAGATACCCCACCAAATGACTACCTCACCGGCAACTACCCGAACACACTGTTCCTAGCTCCGACTAACCCATACGAAGTCTCCCTTATTATCAACGCACTAAAAAACAAGGCAGGAGATTTAAATACCTTACCACCCTTTATATACAAAAAAGTGTCACAAGTGCTATCACCAGTCATTGCAACACTAACAAATCCATTGAATCCTCCACCTTCCCTACAGTACTCAAAATAGCAAGGGTCACCCCGATCCACAAAGGAGGAGACCAAACAGAGTTAAATAACTATAGGCCAATATCCAACTTACACCCTCTCTCAAAAATCTTCGAAAAATTAATTCATAAACGAATCTACTCCTACCTTATCTCCCAAAACATACTCAACCCCTGCCAATTTGGATTCAGGCCTAATAAAAATACTAATGATGCTATTATACACATGCTAGAACATATATACACTGCAATAGAGAAAAAAGAAGTCCCACTGGGGATCTTCAATGACTTACGTAAAGCTTTTGATACAGTTGACCATGACTTGCTCCACGTAAAATTGTCACACTATGGTATTAGAGGGCACTCCCTCAACTACCTCAAGTCATACCTCAGCAACAGAAGCCAATATGTGTACACAAATGGGGCAAACTCTTCTGCGCAACCAATTACAGTTGGTGTCCCACAGGGAAGTGTCCTTGGCCCTCTTCTTTTTCTCCTATACATAAATGACCTTCCAAATGCTTTGCAATTACTCAAACCCACACTATTTGCAGATGACACTACATACGTCTTCTCTCACCCGAGCCCAGTCACGCTAGTCAATACTGTAAATACCGAATTACAGAAAATATCTACCTGGATGAGGACTAACAAACTTACACTAAACATTGACAAAACCTACTTCATTCAGTTTGGTAACAGAGCTACAGATGTCCCTCTTAACATAATGATAAACGGATCACCTATCACAAAGCTAACAGAGGGAAAATTCTTAGGAATCCACCTTGATAATAGACTCAAATTTCATACACATATACAACAAATTTCTAAGAAAATTTCCAAGACTGTAGGCATACTATCGAAGATAGGGTACTATGTTCCACAGTCAGCCCTCCTGGCCCTGTATCACTCTCTTATTTACCCCTATCTCACCTATGGAATTTGTGCATGGGGCTCAACAACAATTAACCATCTCAGACCACTAATTACCCAACAAAAGGCTGCAGTTAGAATGATAACAAATTCTCACTACAGGCAGCACACTCCACCAATATTCAATACACTAAACCTACTCACCATACAAAACATCCATACTTATTACTGCACCTATTACATACATAGAACACTTAACTCTGATATTAACCCTCCCCTCAAACATCTCCTTGCCAACCTCAACAGAACACATGACCATAACACAAGGCACAGATCACTCTTTGATGTTCCTCGTGTCCATCTCACACTATGCAAAAACTCAATGCACATAAAAGGCCCTAAAATCTGGAATTCATTACCTGTAAATATAAAAGAAACACTACCTGTTTATAAATTCAAGTCTCTTCTCGAAGATCACTTACTCACCCAAAACCAAATAAATACTGAATAACTGAACCTTATAAATTGTATATCTTAAATGTTTCTCACAATTATATCACATAAATGTTAAACCTAAAACCCAATCTAACTTTATTATTTTTTAAATACACTACCTAACAGAATACTCCATACGACTGAATGTACAACAATGCATGCAACCATATGACCTGTCTTTGTAATACTCATTTGTGCTTTATAGTTATCTGTTTACAATAATGTATTATCACTGATTTCATCATTGCTTAGTTAATTTTAAGCCAGCCCGTAATGCTATGCATAGTATAAGTGGCTTTGGCATGCTGCTCTTATCTGTATTTTTTTGTACCTCTGTATGTATGCTCAAATTGTTAATAAATAAATAAATAAATAATAAATCTAGTTGTACTATAGCTCATTCTAGCTCAAAACATAGACTCCACAAAAGTCATTATATTAGACCTTAGTGCAATTAATTGATTACCACTTTATTGTTCGCCACAACTTATATTAGTCCCTTTTATATTAAAATTTTATATTATAATTCTAACTTTAAAGAATTACCTTTAAAGTACTACCTACTATCATATTCCCAAGCTCCATTATTTGATCATCACTTTATTTGTTCACCACAAATTATTTTAGTCCCTTTTATATTGTCTCCTTTATTTTAGCTTTAAAAAACTACCTTAGCTCATTATTTTTACATTTGTTAAATAATTCAGGTGCTATTTTTTTTAGCTTTAGAATATTTACTTTATTTTTTACTTAATTCTAACTATAGATTCACTGCAAATCTTATGATTACAAGCATTGATCCTGATACCAACCTCTTATTTAATGACTTAAATGATTCAAACAGTTACTGTAATTACTACACAGCAGAACAATCAAAGGCACTTCTCAGAGCCAACAACAACATAACTATCTTTAACTACAATATCAGATCTTTAAGCAAGCATTATGATGACCTCCTAGCATTACTAAATTCCTTGCATGCCAATATGTCCATCATTACACTAACTGAAACCTGGCTAAAGCCTGATACTACAGATGTCTATGCCATTCCTGGTTACACAGCCATACACAACTGTAGGCCAGACCAACAAGGGGGTGGCACTGCTATATACTACTCAGACCAACTAGAATGTATCACTAATACTTGCACAAGGGATGAACATGGGGAATATATAATAGCTAAATTCAAATCCAAATACCTACAAAAACCTCTCACAGTGATAAACATCTACAGAGTTCCACAATCAAACATTAGCCAATTTAGTCAAAACCTAGGAAGTATGATAACTGATGCACGCATGAACAAGGATCACTTACTACTCTCAGGTGACTTCAATATAAATCTCCTGCAAGACCAGGACCCACACGTTACTGAATTCACAAACACAATGAGTAACTGCATGTTGCTACCAACAGTAACAAAACCTACAAGAGTTACAGAGACTAGTGTTTCCCTACTTGACCACATCTGGACCAACACCATATCCCCTTTAAAATCAGGCATAATTACAGATAATACCACAGACCGCTACCCTACTTTCCTCATAGCAACTCTTGGTAAAATACCCCAAGACACTACTAAAGTCACCTTCAGACTTCACAATGAGGCAGCCATTAATAACTTCACAACAGCAGTAACAAACATTGACTGGCACACTGAGCTAGAAATCTATACAGATATTAACGAATGTTTTAATAATTTTCTAAAAAAGACCCAATACCTTTATAACAAGCACTGCCCTAAAAAAACTAAACAGATGACAGCTAAGAGACTGAACAGTCCCTGGCTAACACCCAGCATTCTCAAATCCATAAATACAAAACACCGATATGAAAAACAGTACAGAATGGGTCACATAACCAGAGACCTCTCACAGTGATAAACATCTACAGAGTTCCACAATCAAACATTAGCCAATTTAGTCAAAACCTAGGAAGTATGATAACTGATGCACGCATGAACAAGGATCACTTACTACTCTCAGGTGACTTCAATATAAATCTCCTGCAAGACCAGGACCCACACGTTACTGAATTCACAAACACAATGAGTAACTGCATGTTGCTACCAACAGTAACAAAACCTACAAGAGTTACAGAGACTAGTGTTTCCCTACTTGACCACATCTGGACCAACACCATATCCCCTTTAAAATCAGGCATAATTACAGATAATACCACAGACTGCTACCCTACTTTCCTCATAGCAACTCTTGGTAAAATACCCCAAGACACTACTAAAGTCACCTTCAGACTTCACAATGAGGCAGCCATTAATAACTTCACAACAGCAGTAACAAACATTGACTGGCACACTGAGCTAGAAATCTATACAGATATTAACGAATGTTTTAATAATTTTCTAAAAAAGACCCAATACCTTTATAACAAGCACTGCCCTAAAAAAACTAAACAGATGACAGCTAAGAGACTGAACAGTCCCTGGCTAACACCCAGCATTCTCAAATCCATAAATACAAAACACCGATATGAAAAACAGTACAGAATGGGTCACATAACCAGAGACCAAACAAAACGTTACTCGTCAATCCTAACCAGCCTGATAAGAAGGGCAAAAAAATTGTATTATGAGAACAGATTATCCAACTAACGAGGTGATATAAAAAAGACCTGGAAGACCCTATCAGAAATTCTGGGAACAAAAAAGATATCAGGACATAGCGAAATAAAATTAGCAAAATCAGATGAACCCCAACTCCCACCAACAGAAACAGCAAACAGAGTCAATGATTTCTTTTCCACTATAGGTCAAAACCTTGCCAATAAAATCCCAAGCTCAGATACCCCACCAAATGACTACCTCACTGGCAACTACCCGAACACTCTGTTCCTAGCTCCGACTAACCCATACGAAGTCTCCCTTATTATCAACGCACTGAAAAACAAGGCAGGAGATTTAAATACCTTACCACCCTTTATATACAAAAAAGCGTCACAAGTACTATCACCAATCATTGCAACACTCTTTAACAAATCCATTGAATCCTCCACCTTCCCCACAGTTCTCAAAATAGCAAGGGTCACCCCGATCCATAAAGGAGGAGACCAAAAAGAGTTGAATAACTATAGGCCAATATCCAATTTACACCCTCTCTCAAAAATCTTCGAAAAATTAATTCATAAACGAATCTACTCCTACCTCATCTCCCAAAACATTCTCAACCCCTGCCAATTTGGATTCAGGCCTAATAAAAATACTAATGATGCTATTATACACATGCTAGAACATATATACACTGCAATAGAGAAAAAAGAAGTCCCACTGGGGATCTTCATTGACTTACGTAAAGCTTTTGATACAGTTGACCATGACTTGCTCCACGTAAAATTGTCACACTATGGTATTAGAGGGCACTCCCTCAACTACCTCAAGTCTTACCTCAGCAACAGAAGCCAATATGTGTACGCCAATTGGGCAAGCTCTTCCGCACAACCAATTACAGTTGGTGTCCCACAGGGAAGTGTCCTTGGCCCTCTTCTCTTTCTCCTATACATAAATGACCTACCAAATGCTTCGCAATTACTCAAACCCACACTTTTTGCAGATGACACTACTTACGTCTTCTCTCACCCGAGCCCAGTCACGCTAGCCAATACTGTAAACACCGAATTACAGAAAATATCTACCTGGATGAGGACTAACAAACTTACACTAAACATTGACAAAACCTACTTCATTCAGTTTGGTAACAGAGCTACAGATGTACCTCTTAACATAACAATAAACGGATCACCTATCACAAAGCTAACAGAGGGAAAATTCCTAGAAATCCACCTCGATAATAGACTCAAATTTCATACACATATACAACAAATTTCTAAGAAAATCTCCAAGACTGTAGGCATACTATCGAAGATACGGTACTATGTTCCACAGTCAGCCCTCCTGGCCCTTTATCACTCTCTTATTTACCCCTATCTCACCTATGGAATTTGTGCATGGGGCTCAACAACAATTAACCATCTCAGACCACTAATTACCCAACAAAAGGCTGCAGTTAGAATGATAACAAATTCTCACTACAGGCAGCACACTCCACCAATATTCAATACACTAAACCTACTCACCATACAAAACATCCATACTTATTATTGCACCTATTACATACATAGAACACTTAACTCTGATATTAACCCTCCCCTCAAACATCTCCTTGCCAACCTCAACAGAACACATGACCATAACACAAGGCACAGATCACTCTTTGATGTTCCTCGTGTCCATCTCACGCTATGCAAAAACTCAATGCACATAAAAGGCCCTAAAATCTGGAATTCATTACCTGTAAATATAAAAGAAACACTACCTGTTTATAAATTCAAGTCTCTACTCAAAGATCACTTACTCACTCAAAACCAAATAAATACTGAATAACTGAACCTTATAAATTGTATATCCTATATGTTATTCACAATTATATCACACAAATGTTAAACCTAGGACCCAATCTAACTTTATTATTTTTTTAAATACACTACCTAACAGAATACTCCATTCGACTGAATGTACAGCAATGCAAGCAACCATATGACCTGTCTTTGTAATACTCATTTGTGCTTTATAGTTATCTGTTTACAATAATGTTTTATCACTGATTTCATCATTGCTTAGTTAATCTTAAGTTAATTTTAAGCCAGCCCGTAATGCTATGCATATAAGTGGCTTTGGCATGCTGCTCTTACCTGTATTTTTTGTACCTCTGTATGTATGCTTAAATTACTAAATAAATAAATAAATAAATAAATATGAGGATGAGGAACAAGATGGGAGCGAGTACCCAGCAATCCTAATCATATACAGTCCACAGCTATAAATTACCAGAGTAGGTAGCTTTAATATTATAATTATTAATTTAATGTCAGGTTTAGCTTTTTGTGAGAGTGGTGAAGAAGTGGGCATCGAGGGGGTTACAGTTGGGCGACCTAGTGTGACATAAGTCCCTCTTATCTCACCCAGATTAGTTGCCGGTAATAATTCAGGTAATACCCCGTAAATCTCATGTAGGTAATTTACTCACATGACAATAATTCACAATAAACTAATATGTCGGTTTGTTAGGTCTCCAGAGCTTATTTACATCATCGTGGGTTCCACCCACGTTAGTAAGTTCATTTAGGTACAGGTACACATAAATACAACTAAAAAATTATCATGTATAGTAACATGTATAAATTACCTAACATATGCAACATATAGTAACATATGTATAAATTACCATAGCAGGAACCCGGGAAAGCCTACGTTGAGTGTAAAATTGAAGGGCACTCTCTACTGCCCACGCTGCCTATAATTTAACATACGGGAAAAATTGAATTAATAATCCGAATATAGTTAGTTAAGGGACCCTACTGGAAATAAGTCACTTTGTCTGACTTGTCTGGGTTATCCAAGGTTTTCTACACATATGTTGTTATGTATGATAATCTATGTAACTGTATTAGTGCATACCTGAATACACCTACTTACTTATTATTTAGGCATACATATATGATTTTTCCATGCAATGGTGATGAGCATATTTCATAGTTGTTAGTTTAATATGTTTATTATGCACCCCATACCCATCCTGTGGGCGGTAGTCAAAAGATTACAGAGGTACATAATTGGTCCAGGGACTGGACTCCAAAGTTTTGATAGCTGAGCAAGTTACAGAGGTAATGAATTCACAATTTACAAAGGTAATGAACTCACAAATTACAAAGGTAATGAACTCCAGGTAGGTCTAGTCACAATCATGACAAGTTACAAAGGTATTTACAGATTACAGAGGTACGTAATGGGTCCAGGGACTGGGCCCCAAAGTTTTGATGGCTGAACTAGGTACAAGGTAATGAACTCACAAGTTACAAAGATATATTTCATATCGGTATTCATTTATGTATTATATTATGTATATTTAAAAAGGATGACCAAAAAAAGAGGTAGATCAATATGACTTCAAATAACGTGATTTCGTCGTCATTTTGTGCTGCAAGAGCATACACTTAACAAAATACACTAGTTTACCATTTTGATAAGCATTTTCTTAGAAATACATGAAAAAGAAAATTATTTCAAACATTTGAAGATTAACTAAAGCATGAGTCACGAAACCTTATTAATAATAATAATAATAATAATAATAATAATAATAATAATAATAATAATAATAATAATAATAATAATAATAATAATAATAATAATAATATCTTTATTTACTACAAGTACATGTACATGGTATGCAGTCCTAGCTGACAACAATGACATACTACTATACAGAAAGCCCCTTGTTATGCTCAGCATGTCGGGCAAATTAGGTCAGTGTCCCAGGATGCGACCCACACCAGTCGACTAGCACCCAGGTACCCATTTTACTGATGGGGAACATAGACAACAGGTGGAAAAAAACACGCCTAATGTTTCTACTCTGGCTGGGAATCGAACCCAGGCCCTCGCCGTGTGAAGCGAAAGCGTTAGCCACCAGGTAATGACACGATTGCAAACAAACCATACCACGCTTGGGGTTAGAACCCGCCATCAGTCTCAAAACTCCAGACCGTCGCGTTAGCCACTGGGCCAGTGTTGAGACTCTCTGATCCCGGGTTCTAACCCCGCCCGTGGTATGATTTTTTTTTTAACTAAAGTATACAATACGTATATTGAAGAAAAATACTTTTATAATGATTACCAACCTCGTAGAGTTAACAGCTCAGGATAACCAACGAAAGCAAAGCAACTGTGGCTTATTTTTAGGACGTTCGGAAATTAGTGATGTTGCTCCAGTTTCCATAGATTCTCCTAATGCACCTCCAGCTATCCAAGACCTTAAAGCTTCTGTGAAAATTTGTGTGGACTGCCTCCAAGGGAGTCGCCTACCCTGGCAAACTCTGTTGACACCGAGCTCTGAGGTGGGTACCTCAGCCTCACAAGTGGCTTATAGGACAGATTTTCACAAATGATTGATTTTGCAAGAAACTCGCCTGCATGCACGTATAAAGGACTTACTTGGTGTTGCTCCTGGAGAGCGAAACGTTGCCACAATAAATGTCACATTAGTTGCACTTGTTTCCTTTTACTTTACATACAGCATATATCCTGATCTTCAACTTCCCTAAGCTTAGCCTTAGCCCCTTTGGACTCCCCCTCAGAAACCACATGCCACCGGGAGCCTTAATTCCTGCAATATTCAATCGTTATTAGTGACCTGCCTGCACCTCCGAAATTCCTATATCCAAGAGGGTGTGTATCCCCTAGTATAACTATGCAGACACGGACACTAGCTTCCAGACTGACGAGAGACACTGGTACTTACTGGGCATGCACTCCCAGCTGCAACACAGGCCCACAGATCAAACTCACTCACAATCTCCCCAGACACTGGCCAGAAATCTACGAGATAAAGTGGAGGTCTTATCTTACTGTATGGGCCTGACGGAGGTCATCTACGGTACATCGAGGTGCCTCTACCAGATTTCCCCAGGTCTCGAATGTGAAGACACGTGGTGGGGTGCCGTCTGCTGATCACAGCACGTCTTGTCCAGTTGGTGTCTGTCTTAAGAAGAACAAGCTGGTCTCTCTTCCAGACCCTCGTCTCTTTGTTCAAACTAGGGCTACCAGTTCTCCTTAGCTAACTTATCCTAGTGTTTGCCTACATTATCGGCCTATTACTACCTATGTTAAGGACTTAGGTCTACATTATTATTATCTACAGTTGCCTTAGTAAACCTAATATTAATGTACTAACTGTAAAACTACCTACTCCTTCCCTGAAGGGTAAATCTATAAATTAAATAAGCTTACCAATCACGCCAACTCGGGGAGAACACTTTTGTTTGGGTGGGTTTAAGGGCCACCCAGCTCAGCCATTCCATTACGGCTAGGCTGGGACCCCTTCGTACGCCGTATCTGTCCTGTGGAACTTTAGGGACCAAATAAATTTCCACAGGTTCAATAATCCTAAATTTCTTTGATACCAATTAATTCCTCAGAGACCGTGTTAACTGCTGACGAGTAATGCAGACTATGAGACCCTTGTGCAACACTTGGGAATTTTTATTCTGGAAACGTTTCGTCAGCCAGTTGCTTCTTCAATCCATTGCAGAGAAAGATGGAAGATGAGGAGTTTGAGATAATCAGTCCCCTCACCCTGGAGTCGATGTGTTCAGCCGTCAATCTTGATAAAACTGCAGCATGTTCATTTGTAGATTCGCCGGTATATTTGTCTGGCCCGGGCCTTTTCCAAGTGGTGGCCCAGCCATGGCTCCTTTCGCGGGAGTGTCTCAGACCAATGTTTGCCATGGGAGGAGATACAAGTACCTCCTCGTCATCTGGGGCCAGTTCTCCCCAGGCCTAGCCCCATTACCCGCCCCCACGGGGCTCGGAGGGAGAAGCTAGGCACCCTGTGCTGCCAAAAAGCCCATTCACACTGGGCTCGAAGGGTGTGGCAGCTGCATAGCAGCAGACGATCTCAAGAGGTGCAAAGGCAGCAAGCACTACAGGATCCTTTTGAGTCACCCCCTAGTTTTGGACAAAACGTCCAAGCACTGGGGATGCTCAAGAATACCGTTTGCTGTGTGTGGCATGCAAAGAGTACGTAACCTTTATTTGGCGCATGTACACACCCTCATTTACAGGCTATCTCCCCCAACCAGCGAACCAGGTTGCTAAGAGTTGATGATGGGGCCCCGTCGTTCAACTAGTGACCAGGTTCTAGCCAATAAGAAGATGGTTTTGGCAATCGCAGAGGTTATGTGGGTACCGCTCTCCTGTCTGCCCTTGTCATTCCCATTCTAGAGCTGGTTGAAGCACGGTCTGCTATCTTGTGGCTTCTATTTCTGCTTTGCTTACCGTGGAGTGCACTATACTTATCACTGTACATAGTGTACATATTGCTGTTCTAAATTGGTGAAGGATAATATAAGTCTAAACTTTTTCTACTGTGTTTATTTGCTCCCATTACACCCGGGGTAACAGGCCATTTGGAATCCTGGGTTGTAATATGGGTAGCCTGTCCGAGAGTTGAGCTGGACTTAGAGAAACGGTTGAGCTTAGGGTGAAGCTCGTAGCAGGAACATTGTGCAGCTTGCTGTCTGGCATTGCTTTACAAATTTTGCGTGTCAGTTGTTACTAGCCTGTTCGGTGTGGAGAATTTTGCAGTCAGCTTTGCTTGTATGCGTATTCTGCAATCGTACTGTGCATAGCTAAGCGTGTTCTGCAAATTAACGTGTTACGTTGGGGTATTCTGCAATCGTACTGTGCATAGCGAATAACTTATGCCACCTAGACGAGTCAGACGTCTGGTGTCGGCATATACTTTGCATAACCTACCTAAATTGTCCCTACAGCGTTGTTGGCAAATTGCTCGTTCCATTGGCATTACATACAAACGCACTCTCACAGCTGCGCAACTGCGTTCACTGATTGCTGACAAACTTATAGAAGAAGAGATGGCACATCAGACTCCTCCCTCTACGGGAGCTAGGGCAAAAACTACTATGTTCTCGCAGGAGGAAGATGATACACCTATGGAGCAAAATGGTCAGTATAGTGCAGCTGGGTTGTCTCAAGGTGAATCAGCGTCGTTGGCACTTGAGCTGGCAAAAATCAATCTTGAGCAAACTAGGGAACAGAGAGCATTCGCAAGGGAAGAATTTGATAGGGAAAGAGAAAGGAGGCAGTTTTCGCATTCTGTAAATGATTTTAGTTTACAAAAAGCAGTACAGTTTGTTCCCCGCTTCAATGAGGCCGAACCAGAGCAATTTTTCGAAAGCTTCGAAAATCAGGCTCGAGCCTTGAGGTGGCCGGAACAGCATTGGGCATCGTTGGTTCATACAGCATTATCGGGTAAGGCACAGGAATTTACGTCAGTATTAAATGACGCTGAATTTTCTGATTATCAAGTAGTGAAGACCACAGTGTTGGGAGCATATACATGTATCCCAGCCAAATACCGCAAAAATTTTAAGCTGGGCAGACGACAGCTTGGTCAATCCCTAGTGGACTTTGTGAGACAGCAAACCAAAGCTTTCACCAGCTGGTATAAAGCAAGTGGTGTCTCTACCTTTGAGGAGCTGGTGCAGCTTATTCTGATTGATAACCTGCTGGAGTCTGTGGGACCAGAGGTTCGAGTCTTTCTGCAGGATCGTGACTTAACCACTGCATTGGAGGCAGCCAGGTTGGCTGATACCTTCGAAACTAACCGCTCCTTGTCCGAGCGGTCCCGTCTCTCTTTTCAACAGCCTGGCATCAGCAGAGATCGTCAACCTTGGAGAATGAAGTGCCAGCCGGAGGGAGAACGTCTACGTCAGCCAACTAAGTCACCTGGTGAGCCACGCTTCTCAACATATGGTCCACCTGCGGAGAGGCAAACTACTCATGGTGCATCTCGACAACAGTATCCAGAGAGACACCAGCCAGAACGACACCATTTGCAACGTCAACAGGGAGTAAAGGGCAAGCCTGTCGTCTGCTTCAGGTGCAATAAAGTAGGTCACATCAGTTCCAACTGCCCCCATAAACCCCAACCCATTGGGAAAATCTCTAATATCCCTAGTAACATGTCCCCTAGAGAAGTAGAAAAAGGTATGGCCCCTTATTATTGCAAAAGTCTTATTTCCCTTCAGGAAAACTCAGAAACAACTAAGGTAAAGACCTTTAGAGATAATGGAGCATATTGCTCACTTGTAAGAGAGGGAATATTACCCCTTTCAGAGAATACTTCTTTGAATTCCTCTGTTTTATTGGAAGCATTTGGAGGAGCTATATATTCTGTTCCTTTGCATAAAATTTATGTACAGTGCAAATATTACACTGGGTACTTGACTGTAGGTGTCTCAAAAGGATTCCCCATGAAAGATGCAGTGTTATTACTGGGTAATAACATTACTACTGTTAGTTCGTGTCCTGAACCTATAATGATTAACTCTTCTCCGGTGTTGGCCATAACTCGGGCAACATCCCAAGGGTTGTCTGGAGAGAATGTTGACCTATCCTTGGACGACTCCGATCTCGGAATAGCCACATTGTTTTACGAGGAAAACTGGCCAGAGCCTCGTAGATCAAGTGAACAGACCCCGATCAAGCCTTCCTATTCCCAGGTTGCAGGATTGCCAGATGTCTCTGTTTCCATGCCCGAGGGACTGTCCTTCCGGGAGGAACAACGAAAGGACCCTTCTTTAAAATTCGCTTTTGAGGCAGCCATGGGTAAATCCTCTTTGAGTCATCCGGTCAAGTATGAAGTTAAAAACGATTATTTGATCTGCACTGAGACTGGTAAGGAGATAGAGGGCCGGCAATTGTTTAACAGGTTAGTGGTTCCAACAAAGTATAGACCTCAAATATTAAATATAGCTCATAATACGTCATTAGGAGGTCACTTAGGAATTACAAAAACCTTTTATAGAATCACAAAAGAATTTTATTGGCCAAAATTAAAGAAAGATGTGAAGAATCATATTAGGTGTTGCCGAGAATGTCAGCAAGTTGGAAAACCTGGACATTCCATTAAACCTGCACCTCTCCAACCTATACCTGCTGATGGAGAACATTTTGCAGATTTAATTATAGATTGTGTAGGTCCACTACCTAGGTCAAAATCTGGAAATCAGTATTTATTTACGATTATGGATAAAGTAACCAGATATCCTGAAGCAATTCCCATGCGTAGTATTAATACTAAAGCTATTCTCAAAGCTTTAACAAAATTCATTTCTTGTTAAACTATTCAAAGTGATCAAGGTACTAACTTCACTGCCAAAGCATTTAGGGAAGTATTAACTAGGTTAGGGATAATCCACAACTTATCCACTGCCTATCATCCTCAGTCCCAAGGCGCCTTGGAAAGATTCCACCAGACATTAAAAACAATGATGAGAAGTTTTTGCATGCACTTTCCTACAGACTGGGATGAATCACTACCTTTGTTGCTGTTCTCAGTACGAGAGACTGTGCAAGAGTCTACAGGGTATAGTCCTTTTGAGCTGATCTTTGGGCACAATGTACGAGGTCCTTGTGGAGAAATTTTCTCCAGGAGGGGGGTATCAACCCCCTTCAGCCCCCTTCAGCCCTTTCAGCCCTGAGGGGCCACTCAGAAGGGGCGAGCGTCTGTTTACTGCTAGAGTGAGTAATTGATCACAGATGCTATGCCATGTAATCAAGTGACCTCTGCTCCTTGCAGCGGTGTTGCAACGTGTATTTTTATAAGAGACAATACATTCTTACTTAGCAGGACAATTAAGGAAAATCCTGCTCCCACTTTATTACCATAGTAAAAATAGTGTACATTGTTGTTTCTGCTTAAGACAGCAAGAAACAAACATTCTGCTTTGCTTCATCGAGGAGGTGACAAGGATGCAAGGTACTAGGTCAGCGTTTTTTTTTGTGTATTAGGACAGTGACGGCATGGAGCGGTGTGACGACGCCAGACTAACTTTGCCTCTACTACGAGACACTGACGCCAGGATAACCAGCAAAGGACACTGATCTGTGCGTTAGTGTGAATAAAGTGTCTCACAAAACACAATAAACTCTTAAGAGAAGTGTGATCAGCTTCTCTTGTGATACATTGTGAACAATAAAGACGAATCTTGTGGAACATAGTGTACCAGTGTGCGTTTCCTAGACAATGGAAGACGTGGACATCCAAGGACACTTCAGCTTCTATCAAGTCACCGATATCTGTCGAAGGTGTTGAGAACACCATAGCTCACGTTACAAAGAGCAAGGTATGTTACGAATTTCTTGTAGATCGGGGGATTGCGCAATTCTTGAGTCACAAGGAGTTTGTAATCAACCTATAATCGGCAGTAAGGTGTGGACTTTTGAGTCCAAACAAGTAGGTATTTCATCAGCCATCATCGAATGAAATATGCTGACATAACACCCCGTAGGGGTAATTTATACTTACAAATTGTATCTCTTGACAGCCCACTGTTGTGATGGTTTCGACAGCATCTAGACCTCGTCTGCAGGGGCGGCTGTGTAGACGATTTGCTGTCAATTATCAACTAAGTGTTCATTATATATATATATAATAAACACAGCAGGTAAGGCCAAAATCTCAACAGAGTTTTGGTCGTGCTCGAACCGGATAAAGACCACACTGTGGTCCAAATATGTTGTACTACAGTGTACAAATAACCTATGAGCCAAGGTCCTTCGAAAAAAGCTGTAAAACTAGTGTTTTACAATATAAATCAGTATAAATGAGTCCCTCCAGACTCAATCACAGAGAATGGGCAGCCAAAAGAAAACAGGCGCTCACCCAGCGTTCACCCAAAAGAAAACGGGCGCTCACCCAGCGGACACCCAAAGAAAACGGGAGCTGGGTGACTCACCCACACCCTGCAACCACTGCTCCAATCTCGAGAAAATGCTGATTAATACAACAACTACCCAAATGATGTTGTTTGTCTGAGTGTATATATACACAGTGTTTATAATGTTTATAGACAGAAATTAAGAGACAAGATTGTGTTAAAGTTTGTTTCTTATAGATCTACCTGTTATATTAAAGGAACTTATATATAAAGTGTAAGCTTTCAAAAATATATTAACAGTGAAATTTATATATGTGTAAGTAATATTCACGTGTGATTACAGTTATACAGTGACATTTATAGTGTATAGTGAATGAAGTGTATAATATCGTTATTTATGATTAATCATCATGGGCAGGCTGACACCGCAAACTCTAAGCCATAAACACCAGACACATGTACCCTGTACCCTTCATGGTCATTGACCCTGAGGTTAAGCTTAGTGGGTCAGTAGTGTCTGACTCGATTATTGCTGACTTAAGCATAACAAAAACTCAGCTGTTTATAGCAGTACAGTGTTTTTTAAACACTCTAAGTGTGGTGCTAGAATTTTCAGTATACCATTAAAATGGCTTGTTTGAAAACTCAGTTTCAGTCTTTACAGACTAAGATTACACAATTAGAAAATTTAATTTCAGTCTGTCTAGGATTAACTCAAGATACAAACATAGATTTTGATGATCTTGAGGTCAAGTTTGAATTATTTACACAGCGTCTGGAAATAATTAATTCAGACTATACACATTATGAAAATAAATTTCTTGAATCAGATCCATCTGAAGATGAAATTAAAAATGTTTTGGATACTTTTAGTGATCAACAATTAAGGTGGACAGGAGTACAGGCTATCTGCCGTAAAACTCTGTCACAGAGACCTACTACTAGTGGGCAACCACCTGTTACACCTGTAACAACAACAAGTGTCCCATTACCAAGCTTACCTACATTGTCATTACCTATTTTCCAAGGTCATAATTATGAAGAATTCATTAGTGGTTTTCAATCCATAGTAAATTCACGAACTGACATAGATGAGATTGCTAAGTTCAATTACCTTAAATGTCTTGTGAAGGGAGAACCCTATGAACTGATTAAGTCATTTCCGGTGGTCAAAGGCAATTATCAACTAGCCTTACGTGTCTTAGCAGACAATTACTTTGATGCTGACAAGGCTAGAGTTAGACATGCAGTCTTAATATCAAGCTTGAAGCCACCCAAACATTGTTATTCAGACTTACAGGCATTTAGAATCACATTAGACAATAGTCTAAGATCTCTAGGTGCTAAATATGACCTAAGACAATGTGATTGGTTTATCAGTGGTATTGTACAGGATAAGCTGTCACCACAAACTATTGAACGATTAAATATTATGTTCAATAAACGCTATTTCACTTGTGAAGAAATTAGCAATGGTTTACAAACAATAGTTTCATGCATGCAAGCAACGAGACAAGATGAAAAATCCACAAATCCAGTGGATAATAAACCTTCAACTCAGTATAAAAAGAGTATAACTACTCCCACTAAACCACATAATGGGAAATCCCATATAGGCATTTATCAAGCTGTGAATACAATAGACAGTAAACAGACCGTCACACATAAACGTACTCCAAAATGTGTACTTTGTGATGAAACACATTGGGCACAGTATTGTAGTCAATACACATCAATGGAGGCACGTAAACAACGTGTTCATCAGCTGAAAAGATGCATCAAGTGTTTAGGTGAACAAAGGGAGGAAAATGCTCACTGAAGAAGTGTTTTAAATGCAAGGGTATGCATCATACAGCATTATGCCCAAATACTTTTGCTGAACAGCAGCAGACTTCCACAGAATCAGGAAGTCAACAAGCAACAGCATTAAATGTAAGAGATAAGTTTAAAGCAACTGCTCTCCCGATAGCTCGAGTTGAGTTATCTAATAAATTACACAAAACCAATATGCTAACACTATTTGATCAAGGCTCACAAAGGTCCTTCATAAGAAGATCAGTGTTGCAGAAACCGAATAAACAACCCTATGCCAAAATACAGTTAGATATAGCTGGTTTTTTCCACAATTCTGGTAAACAGACATATGACCTAGCCAGAATCACTGTTGGTCTAGGAAACAGGAAAAAGACAGTAGAAGCTGTGGTAGTAGATGATTTGCCTAAGTCTGTGCAGATCCAGGGATTAAAGGAAACAGTTGCAGCACTGAAAGCAGCTAAGGTCAAGTTAGCCTGTCCTGACATACAGACGGACACAATTAGTCCAATTGATTTAATCATTGGAAGTGATTATTATCACTGTTTTGTGCAAAATATAGTAAGTAAACATGATGTTCACTTGCTGAAAACAGCAGGAGGCCACATGATATGTGGTCCCATTCCCTCTCAAAGTGGGAAAGAAGCTGATATTGATTCAGTGGAAAATGTACTAGTTACGAGAATAACCGCTGATCATGTACCACAGCAAAAATTATCATTACTGGAAGAAATGAATGAACCAGTTGATAAGTTGTGGGATTTAGATGCGATAGGTATTGATGTAAATAAACCAAGCCCACAAGAGTCTCAGACTTATAACCAATATTTGGACACTGTCAAATATAAAGATGGACAGTATTGGGTTAGGTTACCATGGAAATTAAATCCACCACATCTGCCTAGCAATTATCGCATGGCTTTCGGACAGATGAAAGCACAAATACATGAGCTCAGGAAGAATCCAGAGCTACTGACTGTCTATGATAATATCATACAAGAACAGTTGGACAATAAATTCATTGAGGAAATAGTCGAAGATAAGTTGAAGACAAACGCTCATTATCTCCCGCACCATGGAGTCAGAAAAGATTCTGAAACCACTCCACTATGTGTTGTATATAATTGCAGCGCACGTGCAAATAAAGATGTAGCAAGTCTTAATGACTGTCTGATGACCGGACCCTCACTAACTGAGAAGCTTGGAGACGTGCTTATGAAATTTCGCACAAACCCATATGCCTACACGGCTGATATTTCCAAAGCTTTCTTAAGAGTAGGACTACAAGAAATAGATAGAGATTATACTCGATTCTTGTGGCCTGAAAATCCACATGATCCTCAAAGTCCTGTGAAAACTTATCGTTTCAAATCAGTATTATTTGGTGCAACATCCTCTCCATTCTTACTAGAAGCTACTCTAAATACACATTTGAAGAAATCTGAAAGTCCCTTCAAAGAAGTCTTAAAGAAAAGTTTCTATGTGGACAATCTTCAAGGTACTGTGAATAAAGAGGAGGATTTGAAATCCTTATACAGAGAAGCTAACAAGGAGATGAAAGAAGCAAATATGCCTCTAAGGATGTGGAATACAAATTCAAAGCAATTAAGGGAACTTATCAAAGAAGATTTCCCTGAAACTGAAATTCCTGATTGCAACAATATGCTGGGACTTAATTGGAACACACAGGAAGATACTCTGAGTCTCAAAAGGATAAACAATAAATCATGCAGTACACTCACTGAACGTAGTTTACTGTCAGAGGTATCACAATGTTTTGATCCTCTAGGACTCGTCTCACCAATTACCATAAAAGGTAAAATGCTTATGCAAGATGCATGGAAACTCAAAATTGGATGGGATGAGAACTTGCCTCTAGAAATGAGTCAAGCATGGGATGAAATATCCAGGGAGTTTAAACAACTTCATCAAATTAAATTTCCCAGACAAATAGGTCAAGAGGGAAACAATTACACATTACATGTGTTCTGTGATGCGTCAACTAGAGGTTATGGCGCTGTAGCTTACATGAGTAATGCTGAAAGAAGTACACTAATTACTTCAAAGGCCAGGGTAGCACCCTTGAAGGTCAGAACAGTACCACAATTGGAACTGACAGCACTCTATGTAGGTACAAAATTAGCTGTCTATCTCAACAAAGTACTTGATCATCTCACTATTGAGAAAACCGTGATCTGGAGTGATAATGAGGCAGTTCTCCAGTGGTTAAGAAATAATAAGAGTAAGCTGGTCTATGTACAGAACAGAGTAGCAGAAATAAAAGAGATGCAGAGAGATTATCTCTTTCTTCACGTCTCTACCCAAGAGAATCCAGCTGACATGTTGTCACGTGGTGTCCCACTCAAGAAATTTGTGGATAATAAATTATGGCTCCACGGACCGAACTGGCTCTCTAATGAAAATAACTGGCCTCAGCAAAAAGCTCACATTATGCCAGAAGAAACAGTCTGCTTGAACACAGCAGAAATAAGTTGTGTAAATACTGCAGACACAACAGAAATAGTCATTGATGGATCTAATTACTCATCTTTGGGTAAACTCTTAAGAGTTACAGCTCTTGTCTTTAAATTCATTAAAGGAATTAAACCTGATTATGAATGTCTTGAACCCATTAAATACTGGGTGAAACTAATACAGAAAGATGTGTTCTCTACAGAATATAAATTTCTAGAAACACAAGATAAATCCCCAAAGAAACCTGTTATGATTAATTCTTTAGGACTTTATCTCGACTCAGAAAAGATTATAAGATGTCGAGGAAGAATTCATAATTCTTCACTACCTAAAGAAGCCATACATCCAATATTGATCCCCAAGAATCATTGGCTAACAAAACTGATTGTGCAAAACGCCCACAGTAACGTGTTACACGGTGGAGTAGCTGACACACTTTGTCATATACGACAATCCTACTGGATACCTCAAGGTCGACAAAGTGTGAAAAAATAAATAAAGGACTGTATTACTTGTCGTCACTACGATATGCGAGTATGTCAGTATCCAGGTCCACCTCCATATCCCTCTGAAAGAGTTTGTCATGTCACTCCATTTGAGGTGACAGGTGTAGATTACACTGGACCAATAATTTTAACCAAAACAGTTGACAAAGTTCCCATCAAGGTGTACATCTGTTTGTTCACTTGTGCTACAACTAGAGCAGTACATCTAGAAGTAGCCACTGACATGTCTGCTGAAAATTTTATCAAATTATTCAGAAGGTTTGCAGCCAGAAGGGCATGTCCCAGACTGATGATTTCAGACAATGCAACGAACTTTGTTGCTGGTGCTGCTTATATAAGCAAGATCTTTGATCAACCAGAAGTACAACAGATGCTGAATCAACGCAGATGTCATGGGAGATACATTCCTCCTAAATCTCCATGGCACGGCGGATTTTATGAAAGAATGATCGGCATTGTAAAGCGTTGTTTAAGGAAGACTCTTCATCGTCAGAGAATAGACTTAGAAGAATTCCGTACAGTTGTGACTGAAATAGAAAACAGAGTCAACAACAGACCTCTAACTTATGTTACCGATGATCTGGACAATTTAGAAGTGTTAAGTCCATCTCATTTACTCCATGGCAGAAGGCTCGAACCTGTTCCTTCCATGAATGATAAAGAAATCATAGAGGATCCTACTTATTTCGAACCTGAGCAACTCAGACTTAAATTCAAACACCTTAATAAAGTGATTGAACGTTGGGAGAAAATTTGGTGAGAAGACTATCTCACCTCATTGAGAGAACACTTCTATGGAGCTGGTGTTCCTGAAAATCATAAGTCCTTAAGACCTGGTGACATAGTGATTATCGACAATGATGGTCCGAGGTCCCAATGGCCACTTGGAAAAATTGTGACCATATATCCTGATGCAAATGGAATCATCAGGACAGTTGATGTTTTGAGCAAAGGTGTAGTGAATAAGCGGACAATAAGTAAACTAGTGCCGTTAGAATTACACAGTGTTGAAAACAAAATTAGTGATTCTCCAGAAACCACACAGACTAAAGCTGTTCAGAAAAGACAAGCAGCAGTGGTGGCGAGTGAGAAAATTAAATTAATGTTAAGTGATGAATAGTTCACCTGCAGCGAACCTCCGCCGCCCCCCAGTGTGGAGAAATTTTCTCCAGGAGGGGGGTATCAACCCCCTTGAGCCCCCTTCAGCCCTTTCAGCCCTGAGGGGCCACTCAGAAGGGGCGAGCGTCTGTTTACTGCTAGAGTGAGTAATTGATCACAGATGCTATGCCATGTAATCAAGTGACCTCTGCTCCTTGCAGCGGTGTTGCAACGTGTATTTTTATAAGAGACAATACATTCTTACTTAGCAGGACAATTAAGGAAAATCCTGCTCCCACTTTATTACCATAGTAAAAATAGTGTACATTGTTGTTTCTGCTTAAGACAGCAAGAAACAAACATTCTGCTTTGCTTCATCGAGGAGGTGACAAGGATGCAAGGTACTAGGTCAGCGTTTTTTTTGTGTATTAGGACAGTGACGGCATGGAGCGGTGTGACGACGCCAGACTAACTTTGACTCTACTACGAGACACTGACGCCAGGATAACCAGCAAAGGACACTGATCTGTGCGTTAGTGTGAATAAAGTGTCTCACAAAACACAATAAACTCTTAAGAGAAGTGTGATCAGCTTCTCTTGTGATACATTGTGAACAATAAAGACGAATCTTGTGGAACATAGTGTACCAGTGTGCGTTTCCTAGACAATGGAAGACGTGGACATCCAAGGACACTTCAGCTTCTATCAAGTCACCGATATCTGTCGAAGGTGTTGAGAACACCATAGCTCACGTTACAAAGAGCAAGGTATGTTACGAATTTCTTGTAGATCGGGGGATTGCGCAATTCTTGAGTCACAAGGAGTTTGTAATCAACCTATAATCGGCAGTAAGGTGTGGACTTTTGAGTCCAAACAAGTAGGTATTTCATCAGCCATCATCGAATGAAATATGCTGACATAACACCCCCTAGGGGTAATTTATACTTACAAATTGTATCTCTTGACAGCCCACTGTTGTGATGGTTTCGACAGCATCTAGACCTCGTCTGCAGGGGCGGCTGTGTAGACGATTTGCTGTCAATTATCAGCTAAGTGTTCATTATATATATATATAATAAACACAGCAGGTAAGGCCAAAATCTCAACAGTCCTCTTCGGGTGCTCAAAGAAGGATGGATGGGAGAAGACTTTAGTTTAACACTCTACAATCCGTCTTCAAGGTTGCAGGTGGCACGTCAGTTAGCCAAGGCTAGCCTAAAGACAGCTCAAAGCAAGATGAAACAGAGGTATGACAGAAGTGCACAATTCCGCTCCTTCCATCCAGGAGACAAGGTGTTGGTGCAGGAACCTATACCTGGCCACACCTTGAAAGCTAGATTTACGGGACCTATGCAGATTGTAAGTAGATTATCTGATGTAAATTATGTGGTAGCTCCCATTGATAAGACCTCAAAATCTAAAACTTACCACATTAATCAGTTAAAGTACTTCCATACACCAGATAGTCCCAGTAATGACTCTGTCCTCTACCTCTGAGGACAACTCTGACTCTTTGCACTCTATCTCTGAAATTAATATTAAACTTTCAAATTCTGTCCTCCTCAAGGATCCTAGCCCTTTAATGGAGAGATTATCTGAAACGCAAGCAACAAATTTAACTGAGCGTCTACAGTCATATCCTAATATTTTTTCGGATGTGCCGAAAAAATGTACGTTAGGTTACCATGATGTAGATGTGGGAAACTCTAAACCAATTAAACTCTCCCCCTACAGAGCTAATCCTGAAAAGCAAAGGCTACTTCAGCAGGAAGTAGAATTTTTGTTAAAGCATGGTTTAGTGGAGGAGTCGTCTAGTCCATGGGCTTCACCGTGCATCCTTGTGAAGAAGGCTGATGGAGGGTTTCGTATGTGTACAGACTACCGTAAAGTGAACGAGGTCACAATTACAGATGCTTATCCTCTTCCCCGTCTGGATGACGTAATTGATTTTGTGGGTAAGGCTACTTTTGTGTCCAAATTAGATCTCCTTAAAGGCTACTATCAGGTACCTTTGACAGATAAGGCGAAGGAAATCTCTGCCTTCGTAATTCCAGGAGGACATTATCAATACACAGTTACACCCTTCGGAATGAAAAATTCCCCCTCTTCATTCCAGAAACTTATCCATCAGGCTATTAAAGGACTTGAAGGCACGGCAGCGTACCTAGATGATATTGTTGTGGTGTCTGATACTTGGGATCAACACCTACTTAGACTTAAGGCTCTGTTTGAGACCTTTAAGAGTTCCCATTTAACAGTTAATTTATCTAAATCTTCCTTTGGCCAGGCCATTGTCACTTTTCTAGGCCATGAAGTAGGTAGTGGTAAAGTTGCACCTAAACTTGCTAAAGTTCTTTCTATTAAAGATTATCCAGTTCCTCATGATAGGAAATCTCCAACGTTTCCTAGGCATGATAGGATTTTACAGAAGATTCTGTAAGAATTTCTCAGATATTGTAGCCCCTCTTACCTCTCTTACCAGTCAAAAAGTTCCCTTTAATTGGACCTCAGACTGTAACACTGCTTTTAATAAAGCAAAAAGACTATTGTGTACTGCACCCATTCTCTTGTCTCCAGACTTCTCCAAACCTTTTTCATTACAGGTTGATGCTTGTGAGTCTGGGGTTGGGGCAGTACTATTACAAATCGGGAACAACGAGTTGCAGCCTGTAGCATACTTTTCAGCCAAGTTCCAGCCACATCAGAGGGCTTACTCTACCATTGAAAAAGAAGCCCTCGCGCTGGTACTGGCTTTGGAGCATTTCGATGTTTATGTGGGCCAGACATCGCAGGTGGTCACAGTCTACAGTGATCACAATCCTCTAGTATATCTCCAAGCCATGAAGAACCACAACACAAGGCTTATGCGCTGGACGCTAAGGCTGCAACCATATAATCTGTCCATTAAATATATTGCCGGCAAAGAAAATATGTTGGCAGACTCTTTATCTAGAGTATAATATTTTATTTAGGTTAGGATGTTATTTGTGGTAACCCCTTTTCATGCTCTTTTTTTTATCCCCTGGTGTGGGGTTTTTTTTTAGTGAGGGGATGCGGGCTACCGTCCGCCTGTATCTTGGACCTATGCTAGCCTGTCTGACTGCTGTCTCACTCTAAGTTTAGGGTTTGGCTATTGGTCACAAGAAAAGCTGAGCTCTATCTAAGAGTTGGATGGTGGAGAGGAAAGGCGGTCCCATTATTTTGTGCCATGGCGGCACGGTTACCACTGGGAGGTGGCAGCCTAATCCTGAGCCTTCTCAGGGTGGGGGTGT
Organism: Cherax quadricarinatus; assembly: GCF_038502225.1. NCBI lineage: Eukaryota > Metazoa > Arthropoda > Malacostraca > Decapoda > Parastacidae > Cherax > Cherax quadricarinatus. The sequence goes on from NC_091305.1 coordinate 46,330,873, forward strand.
GGCATGCAAAGAGTACGTAACCTTTATTCGGCGCATGTACACACCCTCATTTACAGGCTATCTCCCCCAACCAGCGAACCAGGTTGCTAAGAGTTGATGATGGGGCCCCGTCGTTCAACTAGTGACCAGGTTCTAGCCAATAAGAAGATGGTTTTGGCAATCGCAGAGGTTATGTGGGTACCGCTCTCCTGTCTGCCCTTGTCATTCCCATTCTAGAGCTGGTTGAAGCACGGTCTGCTATCTTGTGGCTTCTATTTCTGCTTTGCTTACCGTGGAGTGCACTATACTTATCACTGTACATAGTGTACATATTGCTGTTCTAAATTGGTGAAGGCTAATATAAGTCTAAACTTTTTCTACTGTGTTTATTTGCTCCCATTACACCCGGGGTAACAGGCCATTTGGAATCCTGGGTTGTAATACTGTGAGTGCTGCTGCTAGTTCACTTGTCCGTTGCACTCTCTCCTCTTCAGATGGGGCTTATATACTGCAGACAGATAAAGTGGAGAAGTGGTAGGCGGAGTCACCAGTGGAGAAACACGCTGGTGAAACTAAGTCGTACCTACAGGATAGACCAGTTTTGAAGTATTTCCTTCATTAAGATCCCAAAATGTTTTTCCATCTTTCTGTGCACTGGACTGAAGAAGTCACTGGCAGGAGAAACGTTTCCAGAATAAAGATACCCAAGCGTTGCACAAGTGTTTCATTCATCAACTTGTCGGTTTTCTAGCCCAATTATTCAAACGAATAATGCACTTAAGAAGTCTTATCTCTCTCCCTGTCAACATCCACGAAACTGAAAGCTCCTTCTACACCTGGAGTGCTCACCTATTTGTACTTACCTATTTGTGGTTGCAGGGGTCGAGATTCAGTTCCTGGCCCCGCCTCTTAACTGATCGCTACTAGGTTCTCTCTCTCCCTGCTCCATGAGCTTTATCATACCTCGTCTTAAAACTATGTACAGTTCCTGCCTCTATTACATCACTTGCCAGACTATTCCACTTCCTGACTACTCTATGACTGAAGAAATACTTCCTGACATCCCTTTGACTCATCTGAGTCTTTAACTTCCAATTGTGATCCCTTGTTTCTGTGTCCCATCTCTGGAACATCCTGTCACTGTCCACCTTATCTATTCTACGCAGTATTTTGGTATGCCGTCTCCCCTAACCGTCCTGTCCTCCAATATCGTCAGGCCGATTTCCATCAACCTATCTTCGTAGGATATTCCCCTTATCTCTGGAACTATCCTTGTTGCAAACCTTTGCACTTTCTCTAATTTCTTGACATGCTTGGCCAGGTGCGGATTCCAAACTGATGCTTCATACTCCACTATGGGCTGATGTACACGGTGTACACTGTCTTGAACGATTCCTTACTGAGGTATCGGAACGCTATTCTCAAGTTTGCCAGGCGCCCATATGCTGAAGCAGATATCTGGTTGATGTGTGTCTCTGAAGACGTGCTCTGTGTTATACTGACCCCAAAATCTATCTCCTTGAGTGAGGTTTGCAGTCTTTGGCCACCGAGCCTATACTCTGTCTGCGGTCTACTTTGCCCTTCGCCGATCTTCTTGACTTTGCATTTGGCGGGGTTAAATTCGAGGAGCCAGTTGCTGGACCACGCATCCAGCCTGGAGTATACCTGGAGAGGGTCTCGGTGGTCAACGCCCCTGCGGCCCGGTCTGAGACAAGGCCTCGTAGTGGATCTGGGTCTGATCAACCAGGCTTTACTGCTGGCCACACGCAAACTGACGTATGAACCACAACCCAGTCGGTCAGATACTGACTTTAGGTGCCTGTCCAATGCCTTCTTTAAGACAGCCAGAGGTCTCATGCTAATCACCCTTATGTATGCTGAGAGGCAGTTGAACAGTCTTGGGCCCCGGACACTTACTGAGTTGTCTCTCATTGTACTCATGGCGCCCCTGCTGTTGATTGGGGGAATGTTGCATCTCTTGCTGTGAAGGCTTACTCAGCCCTTTAACAACTTCAGTCAGTATTACTCAGGCTGGCTCCTCCTCAGGAAAATTAAAGAATAGAAAAAGAAATAATAACAGACAAACATAAACACTTAATTATATAGAAAATAGAAAATATAAAACACTTAAATATGAAATATTAATCCTACATTAAAGAAAATGAAAAATGAAAAATATAAATGATAACTGAATTCAACACTAATATATATATATAGGGGTGTCTGGTGTTGGTGACACTGTGTGTTGTTGAAATCGTAGCCGTTGCTGATGATGGAGCGGGGGGGGTCGCAGGTGTTGGTTACGACCCACTGGCTAGTTCTTCACAGTATTGCCGTGAGTATTATATCCCGATGACAGGAAAGCAGGTTCTTTACGGCTGCAATGATGTGGGGTTACGTCCTGCAATTTCGTACAGGTGCACAGGTAATTAAATCCAAAAAGGGGACGTCTCAGGACGTTAGTTCATCTCCATTCGTTCTTCTCGTTGATTGACAGGTGACCCTCTCTGTCATCCAAGCTGAAAAGATAGACAGGTTACCCACTGCTTAAATAATCACTCTCCATAAGTACAATACCTAAAAGACGTGGTGATTATTACAACAGTCAACTTAGAGCAAGGCTGAAAAGACTAAGTTTATTATTGGTCAAAAGTGAAGCTGTCGTAGGGGTTCTTAAATGGAGATATTGAGGGTTGAGGGTAGACACACTTGTTGGATGGTAACGATATATTGTCAGACTGAGGTGATGAGGAATGGAGCCCAGCCTTGCCGTGTTCTTGTCTGGATGGTCTGTCGCCGAGTGAGAGGGAGGCAGAGGTACGAGCCTACACATGCGCATCCCGTGACGTCACACAAAGTCACAGGCCTACAAGGGATCTCCTGTCTAAAGCACATGGATGATACTAATATGCTATGCTATATAACACAGGGATCAGCAACTATGCTGACAGCTCGGTCATGTTACGTATGTCGTCTCGACATACACTACTATCTATAGGCTGAACAGGCAGGCGGTTCTGGGCTGATTCTATACAATAACAAATTCATATATAACTTAGAACTAATGGATGGTATCATACTGGATGTTACAACATGAGTTTTACATAATGGGTGTTAACGTAATGAGTTTTAACGTAATGCATTACAAACTATAAGAGCAAATCATTGTACAATATGGATGGAATTGATCGATCGATCTGTATTCAAGCACTCTACGGATTCTGAGGAAGAATAAATATATATATATATATATATATACAAGGTGAAATTAACAGCAAAAGCATCTGGTGCACTCAGACTATTACTGTCAAATTCTCAGAATACGGAGGGAACGTGAACACGGAAAAAAAAAAATTCTGAAAAAACTAATCAGTTAATAACAAACAGTTGACAATTTACTTCATCTCGGACATCTAGTTATACAGACTATGTACATTTAAACCCAATTCTGCGAGGGTGAGGTTTACATATGCAGAATGGTTATCATCTCTGGGAGGATCGAATTCCTCTGCAATGTCTAACACATGCCTTGACTGAGGGAGATCTAAACGAGTATCTACAAAAGATACTTGTGGGTTTCTCATTACTTGTCGAGTATGCAAGGAGTAACGACATTCAGGTTGAGTATCTGACTGAGTATCTGAGGTAGAGGGTACAGAGTCAAGAGGATTTTCAGCATCTGTCATATTAGTCTGGGTAGCAATATCCTCAACATCGCATACTAATTTCATATGATCTAAATGCGATTCTTTGTACTTACCAGTACTAATTTCTCTAACCTTATACTTATTACCAGAGATATGTTCTACTACTCGATAAGGTCCGACAAACTTTTGATCGAGCTTAGGCATTTCGGATGTTTTGTTGAAATTTGTCAGCATTACTCTTGAACCTACTTTGACTTTTGATGGCTTAGCACGGCTGTTAGTTACTCTAGTAAATTCTGCTGTTGATTTATGAAGTGTTTCACGGATTCTTCTAAAAACACTCTGAGCCATGCTGGTACGAGTTGCTACGAAATCATCAGGGTTGTAATTAGGTTTCGGAGTGGAATATAACAACTCATAGGGTAAACGCTTGTCTACACCATACAATGCATAATGTGGAGTATCACCTATTGAAGCATTGTAAGCAGAATTTATGGCACATTGAACATCTGGTATGACTTCATCCCAAGTTTCACTATTGGGGTTGATAGTGGCTCTCAGGACATCAAGTACTTTTTAATTGGTTCTTTCGGCTAACCCATTGCTGGCAGGATGATGAGGAACAATGGTGGATTTAGAGATCTTGTATAAAGTACACAAATTTTCAAGAATCTCATTACAGAATTCACCTCCATTATCTGTTACTAAGGATTTAAAGGTGGTATGCCTGCAGATAATGCGTTCTTTAAACGCTTTAGCTACTGTCTCTGCAGTCTTATCTGCAATAGGAACTAACTCACAATATCTGGTGAAATGGTCCACCATAACACACAGAGGTTTGTTGCCTTGGAGGGAACATTTAAAATTGGTTAACAAGTCAAGGGCAACTCTTTCCCACGGTTCGCTAGTGGTTGGGTACACTTGGATTGGGTTAGGACCATTGACATTTCCTTTATGTTGCAAACAGAAACTACATTTCTTAACATACTCGGAAATGTCAGTTGCCATACGTGGCCAAAAGTATTTCATTCTGGCTTGTTTCACAGAACGATCCATACCAGGGTGTGCAACACCTGGTGCATCATGAACTAGCTGTAGAGCTACGTTCACTAGTGACTGTGGAATTACTAACTGGTAAACTCTTCTGCTTGGAGTACCCAACTCGGCTGTTCGATACAGTAATTCTTGTCCCCTGCTGAAGAACTTGGACAGGAGATTTGCAGGACCTCAAGAATTATGTGTGAATGGTAAGTAAGTTTATTCAGGTATACACAAATACAGTTACATAGAATTATCATACATAGCAGCATATGTGTAGAGAACCTGGGATAACCCAAAAAAGTCAGACAGAGTGACTTATTTCCATTGGGGTCCTTTTACCTTATTATTATAATATGAAGGTTATAATATTTTCTTATTATTCTACAATGAAGATAACAATTATTATCATACTAAAAAGACTATCTACTACACGAGGGTCATTAAGACTATCTACAATACGAGGGTCATTACTAGGAATAAGGTAAAATTTACACGTATGTTAGCTAAAAAATAGAAAATCAATCCCCTCCCTTTCTGTAGCTACATTCATCAGGCACCTTTTGGCACTCTTCTTGAACTGGTTCATGCTATGACTGGCTTTGACATGTGCGGGCAGTCTGTTCCATTTCTTTATTGCTGTACAATAAAAGGTGTTTGAAGCCTGGCCACTGACTGTGGGTACTACAAAGTTGTGCTCTCTCCCCCTAGTACTATGATTGCTTTGGTTCCCAACCTTGACAAAATTGACAGCAAGATATTCTGGACACTGTTAGTGAGCAATGGTGGAAGATAAGGGATACGAACATCACTCACAGGGAAGTCTGCCATTATTCCTTGCATTTAGATCTCTAGCTGGCCAGTGTAGGGTCTAGGTGTCAGGCAGGTATTGTGGTGTGATTCGTCTGCAGTAATTAAATGGTAAGTGGTAAAATGAATTTCTTTTGTGTACCCAGCAATCCTAATCATATACAGTCCACAGTTATAAATTACCAGAGTAGGTAGTTTTAATATTATAATTATTAATTTAATGTCAGGTTTAGCTTTTTGTGAGAGTGGTGAAGAAGTGGGCATCGAGGGGGTTACAGTTGGGCGACCTAGTGTGACATAAGTCCCTCTTATCTCACCCAGATTAGTTGCCGGTAATAATTCAGGTAATACCCCGTAAATCTCATGTAGGTAATTTACTCACATGACAATAATTCACAATAAACTAATATGTCGGTTTGTTAGGTCTCCAGAGCTTATTTACATCATCGTGGGTTCCACCCACGTTAGTAAGTTCATTTAGGTACAGGTACACATAAATACAACTACAAAAATTATCATGTATAGTAACATGTATAAATTACCTAACATATGCAACATATAGTAACATATGTATAAATTACCATAGCAGGAACCCGGGAAAGCCTACGTTGAGTGTAAAATTGAAGGGCACTCTCTACTGCCCACGCTGCCTATAATTTAACATACGGGAAAAATTGAATTAATAATCCGAATATAGTTAGTTAAGGGACCCTACTGGAAATAAGTCACTTTGTCTGACTTGTCTGGGTTATCCAAGGTTTTCTACACATATGTTGTTATGTATGATAATCTATGTAACTGTATTAGTGCATACCTGAATACACCTACTTACTTATTATTTAGGCATACATATATGATTTTTCCATGCAATGGTGATGAGCATATTTCATAGTTGTTAGTTTAATATGTTTATTATGCACCCCATACCCATCCTGTGGGCGGTAGTCAAAAGATTACAGAGGTACATAATTGGTCCAGGGACTGGACTCCAAAGTTTTGATAGCTGAGCAAGTTACAGAGGTAATGAATTCACAATTTACAAAGGTAATGAACTCACAAATTACAAAGGTAATGAATTCCAGGTAGGTCTAGTCACAATCATGACAAGTTACAAAGGTATTTACAGATTACAGAGGTACGTAATGGGTCCAGGGACTGGGCCCCAAAGTTTTGATGGCTGAACTAGGTACAAGGTAATGAACTCACAAGTTACAAAGATATATTTCATTTCGGTATTCATTTATGTATTATATTATGTATATTTAAAAAGGATGACCAAAAAAAGAGGTTGATCAATATGACTTCAAATAACGTGATTTCGTCGTCATTTTGTGCTGCAAGAGCATACACTTAACAAAATACACTAGTTTACCATTTTGATAAGCATTTTCTTAGAAATACATGAAAAAGAAAATGATTTCAAACATTTGAAGATTAACTAAAGTATGACTCACGAAACCTTAATAATAATAATAATAATAATAATAATAATAATAATAATAATAATAATAATAATAATAATAATAATAATAATAATAATAATAATAATAATATCTTTATTTACTACAAGTACATGTACATGGTATGCAGTCCTAGCTGACAACAATGACATACTACTATACAGAAAGCCCATTGTTATGCTCAGCATGTCGGGCAAATTAGGTCAGTGTCACAGGATGCGACCCACACCAGTCGACTAGCACCCAGGTACCCATTTTACTGATGGGGAACATCGACAACAGGTGGAAAAAAACACGCCCAATGTTTCTACTCTGGCTGGGAATCGAACCCAGGCCCTCGCCGTGTGAAGCGAAAGCGTTAGCCACCAGGTAATGACACGATTGCAAACAAACCATACCACGCTTGGGGTTAGAACCCGCCATCAGAGTCTCAAAACTCCAGACCGTCGCGTTAGCCACTGGGCCAGTGTTGAGACTCTCTGATCCCGGGTTCTAACCCCGCCCGTGGTATGATTTTTTTTTTAACTAAAGTATACAATACGTATATTGAAGAAAAATACTTTTATAATGATTACCAACCTCGTAGAGTTAACAGCTCAGGATAACCAACGAAAGCAAAGCAACTGTGGCTTATTTTTAGGACGTTCGGAAATTAGTGATGTTGCTCCAGTTTCCATAGATTCTCCTAATGCACCTCCAGCTATCCAAGACCTTGAAGGTTCTGTGAAAATTTGTGTGGACTGCCTCCAAGGGAGTCGCCTACCCTGGCAAACTCTGTTGACACCGAGCTCTGAGGTGGGTACCTCAGCCTCACAAGTGGCTTATAGGACAGATTTTCACAAATGATTGATGTTGCAAGAAACTCGCCTGCATGCACGTATAAAGGACTAACTTACTTGGTGTTGCAGCATATATCCTGATCTTCAACTTCCCTAAGCTTAGCCTTAGCCCCTTTGGACTTCCCCTCAGAAACCACGTGCCACCGGGAGCCTTAATTCCTGCAATATTCAATCGTTATTAGTGACCTGCCTGCACCTCCGAAATTCCTATATCCAAGAAGGTGTGTATCCCCTAGTATAACTATGCAGACACGGACACTAGCTTCCAGACTGACGAGAGACACTGGTACTTACTGGGCATGCACTCCCAGCTGCAACACAGGCCCACAGATCAAATTCACTCACAATCTCCCCAGACAATGGCCAGAAATCTACGAGATAAAGTGGAGGTCTTATCTTACTGTATGGGCCTGACGGAGGTCATCTACGGTACATCGAGGTGCCTCTACCAGATTTCCCCAGGTCTCGAATGTGAAGACACGTGGTGGGGCGCCGTCTGCTGATCACAGCACGTCTTGTCCAGTTGGTGTCTGTCTTAAGAAGAAAGAGCTGGTCTCTCTTCCAGACCCTCGTCTCTTTGTTCAAACTAGGGCTACCAGTTCTCCCTAGCTAACTTATCCTAGTGTTTGCCTACATTATCGGCCTATTACTACCTATGTTAAGGACTTAGGTCTACATTATTATTATCTACAGTTGCCTTAGTAAACCTAATATTAATGTACTAACTGTAAAACTACCTACTCCTTCCCTGAAGGGTAAATCTATAAATTAAATAAGCTTACCAACCACGCCAACTCGGGAAGAACACTTTTGTTTGGGTGGGTTTAAGGGCCACCCAGCTCAGCCATTCCTTTATGGCTAGGCTGGGACCCCTTCGTACGCCGTATCTGTCCTGTGGAACTTTAGGGACCAAATAAATTTCCACAGGTTCAATAATCCTAAATTTCTTTGATACCAATTAATTCCTCTGAGACCGTGTTAACTGCTGACGAGTAATGCAGACTATGAGACACTTGTGCAACACTTGGGAATTTTTATTCTGGAAACGTTTCGTCAGCCAGTTGCTTCTTCAATCCATTGCAGAGAAAGATGGAAGATGAGGAGTTTGAGATAATCAGTCCCCTCACCCTGGAGTCGATGTGTTCAGCCCGTCAATCTTGATACAACTGCAGCATGTTCGTTTGTAGATTCGCCGGTATATTTGTCTGGCCCAGGCCTTTTCCAAGTGGTGGCCCGGCCATGGATCCTTTCGCGGGAGTGTCTCAGACTAATGTTTGCCATGGGAGGAGATACAAATACCTCCTCGTCTTCTGGGACCAGTTCTCCCCAGGCCTAGCCCCATTACCCACCCCCACGGGGCTCGGAGGGAGAAGCTAGGCACCCTGTGCTGCCAAAAAGCCCACTCACACTGGGCTCGAAGGGTGTGTTAGCTGCATAGCAGCAGACGATCTCAAGAGGTGCAAAGGCAGCAAGCACTACAGGATCCTTTTGAGTCACCCCCTAGTTTTGGACAAAACGTCCAAGCACTGGGGATGCTCAAGAATACCGTTTGCTGTGAGTGCTGCTGCTAGTTCACTTGTCCGTTGCACTCTCTCCTCTTCAGATGGGGCTTATATACTGCAGACAGATAAAGTGGAGAAGTGGTAGACGGAGTCACCAGTGGAGAAACACGCTGGTGAAACTAAGTCGTACCTACAGGATAGACCAGTTTTGAAGTATTTCCTTCATTAAGATCCCAAAATGTTTTTCTATCTTTCTGTGCACTGGACTGAAGAAGTCACTGGCAGGAGAAACGTTTCCAGAATAAAGATACCCAAGCGTTGCACAAGTGTTTCATTCATCAACTTGTCGGTTTTCTAGCCCAATTATTCAAACGAATAATGCACTTAAGAAGTCTTATCTCTCTCCCTGTCAACATCCACGAAACTGAAAGCTCCTTCTACACCTGGAGTGCTCACCTATTTGTACTCACCTATTTGTGGTTGCAGGGGTCGAGATTCAGTTCCTGGCCCCACCTTTTAACTGATCGCTACTAGGTTCTCTCTCTCCCTGCTCCATGAGCTTTATCATACCTCGTCTTAAAACTATGTATGGTTCCTGCCTCTATTACATCACTTGCCAGACTATTCCACTTCCTGACTACTCTATGACTGAAGAAATACTTACTGACATCCCTTTGACTCATCTGAGTCTTTAACTTCCAATTGTGATCCCTTGTTTCTGTGTCCCATCTCTGGAACATCCTGTCACTGTCCACCTTATCTATTCTACGCAGTATTTTGGTATGCCGTCTCCCCTAACCGTCCTGTCCTCCAATACCGTCAGGATGATTTCCATCAACCTATCTTCGTAGGATATTCCCCTTATCTCTGGAACTATCCTTGTTGCAAACCTTTGCACTCTCTAATTTCTTGACGTGCTTGGCCAGGTGCGGATTCCAAACTGATGCTTCATACTCCACTATGGGCTGATGTACGCGGTGTACACTGTCTTGAACGATTCCTTACTGAGGTATCGGAACGCTATTCTCAAGTTTGCCAGGCGCCCATATGCTGAAGCAGATATCTGGTTGATGTGTGTCTCTGAAGACGTGCTCTGTGTTATACTGACCCCAAAATCTATCTCCTTGAGTGAGGTTTGCAGTCTTTGGCCACCGAGCCTATACTCTGTCTGCGGTCTACTTTGCCCTTCGCCGATCTTCTTGACTTTGCATTTGGCAGGGTTAAATTCGAGGAGCCAGTTGCTGGACCATGCATCCAGCCTGGAGTATACCTGGAGAGGGTCTCGGTGGTCAACGCCCCTGCGGCCCGGTCTGAGACAAGGCCTCATAGTGGATCTGGGTCTGATCAACCAGGCTTTACTGCTGGCCACACGCAAACTGACGTATGAACCACAGCCCAGTCGGTCAGATACTGACTTTAGGTGCCTATCCAATGCCTTCTTTAAGACAGCCAGAGGTCTCATGGTAATCACCCTTATGTATGCTGAGAGGCAGTTGAACAGTCTTGGGCCCCGGACACTTACTGAGTTGTCTCTCATTGTACTCATGGCGCCCCTGCTGTTGATTGGGGGAATGTTGCATCTCTTGCTGTGAAGGCTTACTCAGCCCTTTAACAACTTCAGTCAGTATTACTCAGGCTGGCTCCTCCTCAGGAAAATTAAAGAATAGAAAAAGAAATAATAACAGACAAACATAAACACTTTATTATATAGAAAATATAAAATATAAAACACTTAAATATGAAATATTAATCCTACATTAAAGAAAATGAAAAATGAAAAATATAAATGATAACTGAATTCAACACTAATATATATATATATATAGGGGTGTCTGGTGTTCGTGACACTGTGTGTTGTTGAAATCGTAGCCGTTGCTGATGATGGAGGGGGGGTCGCAATTGTTGGTTACGACCCACTGGCTAGTTCTTCACAGTATTGCCGTGAGTATTATATCCCGATGACAGGAAAGCTGGTTCTTTACGGCTGCAATGATGTGGGGTTACGTCCTGCAATTTCATACAGGTGCACAGGTAATTAAATCCAAAAAGGGGACGTCTCAAGACGTTAGTTCATCTCCATTCATTCTTCTCGTTGATTGACAGGTGACCCTCTCTGTCATCCAAGCTGAAAAGATAGACAGGTTATCCACTGCTTAAATAATCACTCTCCATAAGTACAATACCTAAAAGACGTGGTGATTATTACAACAGTCAACTTAGAGCAAGGCTGAAAAGACTAAGTTTATTATTGGTCAAAAGTGAAGCTTTCAACCAATAAATCCACTAGAATACAAGGCAGGCATGTACTTACAGTAGTGTTGGGAGCTGTGAGTCGAGTGATTTACTGTTTGACCAGAGCCCCACAAGTCACCTTTCGGGGGGGGGGGAAGAAGGAGGGGAAGGGATAGTGGGAGCTAGACTGACCCTACCTTAACAAGCAGCTGGCAGTCAAACTATCACTTTTGGGGAGGGGGAGAAAAAGGCGGGAATAGCAGGAGCTTGACTTGCCCTACCTTGACAAGTAGCCAGCAATGAAACTATTGTTAATATATACTCCCTCGCTACTCCTATCTATTGAACTTTTCCCTCACACTCCCCCATACCAAGACTTATAGTCAAGGAGTATAAGAAGAATAGGTGAGGAAAAAGTTCTAACATGTGGAAGTCGCGTAAGGCAACAAATCTTCTACTGACTGTCACGACTTAACCAGTCAGAGAAATAATTGGATGAACCAATGATATACACAATATGGAACTTAAAAGCCTGGAGTGCCAATGTCCACCTCAAGAGGCGACTGTTGGTTCCCTTAAAAGTTTCTAAAATGAATTCTTTTCCCAGCAAATAAAATTTAAGTTTGGAGATACCCCACACAAGGGCCAAACATTCCTTTTCTATGGTGGAGTATCTCGTTTCTGCAGGAGGGAGTTTCCAGCTTAGGAAGCATACAGGGAAGGGAGTACCATCATGGTATTGTAGTAACACCACACCTAAGCCAGTATTGGAGGCATCAGTTCTCAAACAAAATGTTTTATTAATATCTGGAATCTTAAGTATAGGGTCTTTCGAAAAGATACTTTTAATCTAATTAAACTTTTCCCGAGCTACGTCGGAAAGTTCAAGAGGTTCCTTCACAGACTTTTTAAGGAAGTCGGATAAGATGCCTGTAAGATCAGTAAGGTTCGGGATAAACCGGACATAAAAATTTACAGAACCAAGAAAGCTACGCATGAGCTTCTTGGTTTTGGGGAATTTAAATTCTAATAAAGCTTTGATCTTACTGGGGAGGGGCTGCAGAGAGTTATTAGAAAGTATCAGTCCAAGATATCTAATCTTGTTATACCCAAGGAAGCATTTCTTTGGCTTGGCAGTGAGGCCATGTGAGCGTAACCTACGCAAAACTGATGTTAATGTTTGGATATGTTCGCCCCACGTGGATGTCATTACGCAAATGTTATCAAAATAAACTGAAACACTTGGCATATTACCCAAGACCTTTCTCATCAGTCTCACGTAGGTAGCACAGGCAGTTACCAAACCGATGGGCATAGTTCTATATTGCATCAGTCCTTGGTGTGTAGGAAAAGCGGTGTACTGCTTAGAAGAAGGATCTAGCATTACTTGATGATATGCCTGCGCAATATCAATCTCTGAAAAGAAGGAAGCGTCATAAAATTTGTGTAGATCGCTATCTATTAAGGGCATAGGCTCAGCATCCCACCGAGTTATAGCATTAAGGCCTCTGAAGTCAATAGCAAGTCTATATGAATTATCCTCCTTCTTAACCATGACTACTGGTGAGCCATATGCAGATACTGAAGGTTCAATGATCTTTAGTTTTAATAATTTGTCTACCTCTCGGTCAAATGCATCCCTAAGGTGAACTGGAACTGTGTATAATTTCCGTTTGATAGGATTGTCAGTAACTAAGTCAATCTTATGGACTACCGTGGAGATAACACCTGGAATATCAGTAAAGATGTCTGAAAAGTTGCTCACACATTGAAGTAGTTCATGTCTCTTATGGTCATCCAAAGATTCATTAATATTAATGTTGGTAGCATCCGAGTGGTCAAGAGTCACCAAGTCATGTAGTTCTTCATCATAGTCTAAGTTAGAGGTGTCAATTACGCACACTTTACATTCTTCAGTTGTCTTATCAAGTTCGTGTGGAAAAACTAAGTCAAAGTTATTAAGGCAGTTAACCGAATTTCTTCTGTAATAATTCTTAAGGATGTTGATATGATAAAGCTTAGGTTTCCCCTTGACTTCTATAAGGTAGTCAACTTTCCCACAAATTTTTAATACTTTATATGGACCTTTCCATGCTACTAATAATTTATTTGACCTGATAGGCAAAAGTACAAGAACTTCATCTCCTACTTTAAAACTTTTCCTCTGACTTTTGGAATCAAAATAGGTTTTGTACTGGTCCATTGACAAGCTTAGGTTTTTCGAAATTATGTCAGAGGTCTCCTCAAGTTTGGATCTAAGGTCAAGGAGAAACTGGTAAGAAGACTGAACCTCAGCACTCACCTCCTCATTAGTCCATAAGTCATGAAGGATGGACAGTGGACCTCTGGCCTGTCTACCATAGAAAAGTTCAAAAGGTGAAAACCCCAAAGAGTCACTGGGAACTTCACTCATGGCAAACAAAGCACAGGCTAGGTAGCGATGCCACTCCTTAGGTTTAAGGGAGCAAAGTTTCCTTAAAATGGACTTGAGAATCGAATGCTGGCACTCAATCCTCCCATTACAGCTGGGATGATAGGGTGTGGTGAAGAGAGGCTTCACTCCCAGAAGTTGGTATAGATGTTGCATTAAGTCAGATGTGAATTGTGTCCCACGGTCAGACAAAATTTCTCTAGGGATGCCCACTCTGGAGAAGATGGACAAAAGGGCTTCAGCCACCTCTGTAGTAGTTATGGTCTTTAAGGGTATGGCTTCAGGGAAACTCGAAGCATAATCATCTAATGTTAATATATATCTATGTCCCCCAGATGAAAGTGGAGATAAAGGACTAACGATGTCAATAGCTACTCTTTCAAACGCTACCGTAAAGATAGGCATTTTGACCATAGGTACTCGCCTGGTACCTCGGGAGGATGACAATTGGCAAACTTTACATGATCTACAATAGGTAGTGACATCTGAGGACATTTTTGGCCAAAAATAGGTTTCCCTAATTTTATTTAAGGTTTTACGATGCGAGAAATGTCCGGCCACTGGCAGGTCATGAGCCATTTTAAGAACAGTCTCTCTGCATTGACTTGGAACAACTAAGATGGAATAGTCTATGTCATCTGAATTTAATTTGAATACTGACTTGTACAAGATACCTTTTATATATTCAAATTTATATGAAAAGTTTTTCCTTTGGATAACTTGATTTTGTTCAGCGGCATTATGGAAATTCTGAAGAGGAGGGCAATTACGTTGTAAATTGACAAAGGAGTCCTTCGATATATTTAAAGGCTTAAAGTCAGGGAAAATCAAAGGATGGACAGTAGGAGAAGCCTGGGCTTTGGTCTGAGCCCTAGTCAAGACATTTATGGTATCGGAGGTGATGTCTTCACTTTCATCTAACAAGTGAACCGGTGATCCTACTACCTCGCTTTCGAGAGTATCATCACTGGTTTTTAATCCCACATGAATCTCACGAGACATTGTCTCATCTGAACTTTCGAGGGACTTCTCTGACTCTACAGAAAGAGAGGATCTGAAACACCTATGTCCATCTTTGGTGATGAAAGGTCAACCTCAGAAGGAAGAATGGCACCTTTTACATTACCTATTAGTACGGAGCAAGAAGTGATGGGAGCTAGTACGGCTTCAGACCAACCTGTGAACCATTTAGACCTAATGTAACAACGGATGGTAGGAAAAGTGTCCCTACGGCCCAAGTAGTCTGAAAGTATAGCAGAGGAATGAGTTTCTTTAAGGTTAGGGAACAGCTTATCAGAAATGACTATACATGTGCATCCAGTGTCTCGTAAAATGGTAGATACATTAAGTCCATTAACTGTTCCTGAACAGAAGGGTGCTTGGTCATTACAGTCTTTAAAACATCTTCCAACTTTATGGACCTTCTTAGAAGGACAATCTGGACGTTTATGTCCCTTAACACCACACAAATGACAAACAGGAATAAAAGAAGTCATTTTACTTTCCACTAGAGGCTTTGATTTCTTAAGGTCTGATGAACCCTTGCCCTTAGGGTTCGATCCCTTTAGGTCTTTATAGGAATTGTGAGCCTCAGCATACAGGTCAGCAGCCTCAGCAACGTCCTCAGCTTTAATCAGGTTACGTACTCTGATGAATGTTCGTATCTGATGGGGAAGAGCTGTCAGGAACTGGTCAGCAACCATGAAGTCTCTAAGAGATTCATAACTGTGATCAATTCCTGAACTCTCTATCCAAAAGTCGAACAAACGAAAGAGTGTTACCTGTAACTGCTGAAAGTTCTGGCCAGGCTGTAAGGTGGCATACCTGAAATCTTTCCTGTAAGAATTTGAGGTTTTTTGATATGCTTTAAGGATTGCCTTCTTCAGTAGGTTATAATTACATATGATATCCTGCGACAAAGTTGCATAGATATTCAAAGCTGTACCAGAAAATAACATTCCTAACCTGGTACCCCAGGTGTCAGCAGGCCATTCACAGAGGGTAGCGGTATTTTCAAACCTGATAATGTATGAAGTAATGTGTTCCCCCTTTGTGAAGGGAGGTAAATTAGGTGTTGGAATATGTGCACTAGCTGCATGATGTTCAATTACTCCTTCCTCTAATTGTTGTTGTGTAAAAGTTAACTTTTTATTCTCTAATTCAAGGCGAGATTTTTCGAGCTCGCGAGCCTTTTCTCTCTCTATTAACTCGTGTTCTCTATCCTTTGCTCTTTCCTCAAGTTCTCTTAATTTAACTTGTTCCTCACGTATCTTAGCTTGTTCCTCACATATCTTAGCCTGTTCCTCACGTTCCCTAGCTCTTTCCTCACGATTAAGTGTATCATGCTCTTTTTGGTCTTCTCGCTCTCGTTCTAACTGTCTTTCTCGGATTTCTCTCTCAATTCTCTCTCTCTCCTTTTTCTCTTCTCTTTCGATTCTCTCTCTCTCCTTTTTCTCTTCTCTTTCGATTCTCTCTCTCTCCTTATTCTCTTCTCTTCCCCTTTCTAGCTGTCTTTCTTCTCTCTCAATTCTCTCTTTCAAGTCTTTCCTGGATCTTAGCACTAATGAAAGATTCTAAATTTTTCCCTGTTATTCCTAACTTGCTTCCAGCATTCATCCAAAACTGGTATTCCTCCATGTTTGCAAGAATAACTTAAACTATCAGGGGAAATGAAATGGGTATTAAAGAAAATGGAGGGTTCAATTCCTGCTCCACTCAAACTGTAAATAAATCAGAGGGCTCGATCCCTACTTCAATTAAACAATATGTATTAATTAAAACGAAGGGTTCTATGCCGGCTCCGAGCAAACAGTAAGTAGAATGGGGTCACTTCACCATCCAATCTTCTCACCAACAAATCAAGAGTGTCCTACGACAGTTCCCTTGATATAATAAAGAGCTCAATGAAACAAATTGTCACTGGAAAATCTCGGGTCCCTAGAGTCTAATCCTCCAAAGTGTTTCAAGCTCCAAAAGGTGGCAGAATTAAATATTATATCCTGCCTGACTTGACTTACAATAAATTGAGACTATAACAATCACCAAATCTTTTAAATACCTGTACCGTAGTCCTACCATAGAGAATGATTACTCATGGCTGGTGGTAACCGTCTGTGGTATGTAGCGTTGAAGTTCCAGTGGTAGATTCGAGATGGAGTTGAATCTTGATTCAGTCGAGTGATCCTGGCAAGGTCGCCACTTGTGAAGGCTTACTCAGCCCTTTAACAACTTCAGTCAGTATTACTCAGGCTGGCTCCTCCTCAGGAAAATTAAAGAATAGAAAAAGAAATAATAACAGACAAACATAAACACTTTATTATATAGAAAATATAAAATATAAAACACTTAAATATGAAATATTAATCCTACATTAAAGAAAATGAAAAATGAAAAATATAAATGATAACTGAATTCAACGCTAATATATATATAGGGGTG
>NC_091305.1:46353248-46392674 GCF_038502225.1 Cherax quadricarinatus
AGCAGCTGCTTTTACAAGTGATATAAGGAAGGGCGTTACTAGCAATGAGCTTCTTGGGAGGGACTTGCAGGTATGTGATATTAAATGAACACATCTTCCATGGAGGGGTGAAATACTCTTGTTGTCTTCAGTGATACAGTTCATGCAGATTATAAAACAATATAATTGCATGTTTTCACAACCCATTTACATTTATGTGTATTTACTTCTAGACATTTAGTAAGATTCATAGTGACAGTGTCTGGTTCATTTCTAAACATTCTAATACCAAGTAATGTTAATCTTAATATCCCTATCACTGATACTAGAGACACCAAGCTCCTTCCTCATTTAAGAACCTTGAAAGATTTGGGACAGCCTAGAATAATTCTGAGGGCTTCATTTTGCATTAACTCCAAGGGCCAGAGAGAACTTTCCCTAGCTAAGAGCTATGTCAGCTTGGGGAAATAGATGGCAAGTAACATTTGCACCTAAGAAAACACAAATGATGATGATCTCTAGGTACCATGATGGTAATGCCAGTGCAGTAGTAAGGATGAATGGGAGGGTGTTGGCACCTGGAGAAGAAGTTGATATCCTTGGGGTGAAATTTGACTCCAAACTGACCATGAAGAACCACGTTGTAAATCTTCCAAACAAGGCAGCCAGGAAGCTTACAGCACTTCACTGTATCTCGCATCTGCTTGACAGTTGCAAGATTCTGTACGAGGCACAAGTACATTCACACCTCGAGTATGCTCCATTTTCTTGGTTTGCCTGTCCTCCCCTCTCTCATCTGCGACTGCTTGACAGAGTAGAGAACAGAGCAAGACGTCTCATCTCTCGCCTGGACCAATCCTGTATAGATCTGTCATTTCAGCAGAGCCTTTAACACAGGAGGGATGTGGGTGGCCTTACTGTTATGTACAAGGCCAATATTGTCGAAGTACCACACTTGGATCCACTTCGAGGACAACGTGAAACAAGCTTTTATGCCACAAGACAGACAGAAAGCAGCACCCTCACTCTGGCTGTACCCTTCTCCAGAACATCACTCCATCTGAGATCATATATACCCAGGATGACTCGAGTATGGAACACATTCGTACAGCATAATGATGTCAACGAGATAAAGTCAGTTGATCAATTAAAAATGCTGGCCCACAGATGGCTCCAACTTCAATAAAGCTAGGGATCCTTAACTTTGTCGAACCCTGTACCTTGTCAAACCTTGCGTAAAAAAAAATATCAATATGGGAACAGAATAACCAATTAAGGAACTATCATAGGTTATGTACATTATTGTCACTATTCTCACATTAGCACCATAGTTGGGGGTGTAGCCAGCAACAGTTTTGAGAGCATTTTTCCTGTGGATTTATTGAAGGGTAGGTCTGCATCAAGGCATCTGTTAAATTTAACGTAGCTAATTTTTGTTTCATCCTGCAAACAGATGGGTGGGGGATGTCGTCTGCTTGTCACTATCTTTGTTTTAATTGAAGACATGATGAGGCCTAATCGATTACAAATTGCTTGAACTTCGTTAAGGATGGTGCTCATATTCTTATGCCCTGTTGTATGGATCATGATGTCATCAGCATAGCTTATAGCTATATGTTTAGATGAGGCAGGTAGAGCATTATCAGAACATTAAATAGCATGAAATTGAGAACTCCCTGTGGTGTACCTAGGAACATTTCTTTAGACTCGCTTCTAAAGCCTTGGTAGAGGACAGAGGTTACTCTGACAGGTATCCTATTACCCAGCAGAGTAAGCTACCACCAATATTCATTTTGGCTAGTTCATGTAGCACAACGGTTCTCTTTGCGATACAAAATGCAGATTTTAGATCAAGAAATGTGATAAAACTAGTAGAGGTGTATGCAGTGAGAAAGGCGCAAATACAATTCTGCACAGTTTTTCCTTTCATTAACCAAAGAGATACCTGGAGTATACCTGGAGAGGATTTCGTGGGTCAATGCCCCCTAGGCCTGGTCTGTGACCAGGCCTCATGAGGGAAAAGCTGGTGTCTGATTCTATTGTATAGCCTATTAAGTATAATTAATTCAAATATTTCACAAAGACAATTAGTTAAGATCTGTCTAAAATATCAGGCTGTTTCAGCTTAGGGATAGACACAATGAGACTATTGGTCCAGGAAGGAGGAAGAACTCCCTCAATGTAACTGAGGTTATACAGTGCTAACAAAGGGTTATCAGTGACATGTCTTAGAGTTCTGAGGATATTATAGGTTATACCATCCTCTCCAGGAGCGGTTGATCCACCTTCATTTAATGCATTAACTAATTCATACTCTGTGAAGAAGCAATCAATATCATCAATATTTTAGCTCATGAAATAAATCAGCTTCAAGATACTTTCAGAAGTTCTCTCTAGGTTTGTTCTAACATGAGATGGGAGATTTTCATGCCCGGATGTTTTACAGCAGTTATTTATGAGGTAATTTGCTTTTTCAAGAGGAAAGAGATAAGCAACACTACCAGTCTTTTTCCTGGTTATTTTATTTATATCTTTCCAAGCCAAACTTAAAGGGGTGGACCTATTTAATCCACTAACAAATTATTCCTATTCCTGGTGCCTAAGTTCTTGTTTTCTATTTCTTATATTCGTTAGTGCAGCTTGGAAGGTTCTGAGCAAGTCTGGGGTTCTACATTCACGGTGCACTTCACCAACCCTCCCAGCTGCTGCATGTGTTAAAATACCTACCGCTTGATCATTATAGTATCTATATTGGTTTTTCTTAACATTTATGGTGGAAAATTTATGACGTCATTTTCTGTTCACTTGATCTGTGAGTACAGTCTCAATATTGGAAACTAAATCATCATTGAATTTTTGTGTGCCAGTGTGCTCGTAACTCTTACGCTATTGATCCCAGTAGTTATTAAAGTTATGAGAAACCACCAAAGCGCTTGGAATTTCACTATTTTTTCACAATGGTTGCTCTGCACATTGTGATATCCCCTGTTACTGTGATCTTGTTGCATATATGTATATACATATATATATATATATATATATATATATATATATATATATATATATATATATATATATATATATAGGTCGTGCCGAATAGGTAAAACTGGCCAATTAGCAAGTATTCATTTAAAATTTAGCCCTTTCTAAAATCTTCTCTTATAAGCTTAAAGATATATTTTTTTTAATTTATATTAATGTAAATTAAAAGAACCTTAGAAAACTAACCTAACCTTATTATAACAAGCACAATTTAATTTAGCCTAATCCAACTAAATATATTTTAGATAACTTTACAATAATGTAATAATAAACGAAAACAATGAAATATTTTTTTTTCGTTACATACAGAAGAATTTTTGCGAAATTATTGCATACACAAATTTTTCGTTGCCTTATTCGGCAAGAAGAGCGTTGCTATTTAAGCCAGAATAGCAAGTTTTACTTATTCGGCACGTATAGTGGTTAGGGAAATCACAGTCAGACTGTCTAGTGAGCTAAACATCTGGTTCCTGGATGATGGCACAATAGCAGGTACAAAGGAGTCCCTTCTAGATGATCTTACACAGGTAATGACACGGGTACAGGAAATGGGTCTCATCCTGAATCCATCCAAATGTGAAATCATCTCAGTCAGTCAACAAGTGTTAAAATGCAGTGAGATCCAAACTACCAGGAGCAGCAGTCATTGCCTCTACAAATAGTGTCTTGCTTGGAGCTTCTCTGGGAAGCGATACAATTGATATAATTCTCAGGAAGAAATTGGAAGAGTTGAGGAGAATGGAACAACGAATAGGCAAACTTGACACCCACGATGCCTTGTACCTTCTCACAAAGTTCTTGAGTCTGCCCAGGTTGACATATTTACTAAGATGTGCACCTTCATATGATAACCCTATATTGCACGAATATGACAGTATCCTGAGGCAGATTTTTAAGCTACACTTCCAGTCAGACTAGGAGGCATTGGTGTCCGCAAGTCATCAGAGATTGCGCTACCTGCTTTTCTGTCCTCATTCGTTGCATCCAAAGGGTTTGTAGCAGGGATTCTCCCTGAACATCTTAGGGACAAGATTGGAGTCCAGGACCAAAAGTTCATTGACGGAGCCATCATCTGGGATAATCTAACGGGCTCTGAAACCAGACTTGCTCCCCCCAACAACTACAAACAGTCGCACTGGGATGGCCCGATAGTGGAGAAAATAGCCTCAACAATGAACATTAAAATGGTATAAAATACCGACAGGTTGTTAGGTAAGACACATATGCAACAGTTAGGTATCTTTATTTCGAAACGTTTCGCGTACACAGTAGGCTTCTTCAGTCGAGTACAGAAAAGTTGATAGAAGCAGAAGGGTATCTTGGTACAGACCTGCAATCAACTTCGACAACCTCTACTAGTGAGAACGGCTGGATTTGAGAGGGACCTGACCTCCCAACATCTGCATTCTTACTTCTACTAGTGACCTTCGCCTCACCTCCTGGCGCTATATAAGGCTCCATCCTGTCACTTCAACTCCATATTGTTTCAGACTTTCGAACAATGCAGATGTAATATATACAGACTTTGCAAAAGCCTTCGACAAGTGTGACCATGGCGTAATAGCGCACAAAGTGCGTGCTAAAGGAATAACAGGAAAAGTCGGTCGATGGACCTATAATTTCCTCACTAACAGAACACAGAGAGTAGTCGTCAACAGAGTAAAGTCCGAGGCAGCTACGGTGAAAAGCTCTGTTCCACGAGGCACAGTACTCGCTCCCATCTTGTTCCTCATCCTCATATCCGACATAGACAAGGATGTCAGCCACAGCACCGTGTCTTCCTTTGCAGATGACACCCGAATCTGCATGACAGTGTCTTCCATTGCAGACACTGCAAGGCTCCAGGCGGACATCAACCAAATCTTTCAGTGGGCTGCAGAAAACAATATGAAGTTCAACGATGAGAAATTTCAATTACTCAGATATGGTAAACATGAGGAAATTAAATCTTCATCAGAGTACAAAACAAATTCTGGCCACAAAATAGAGCGAAACACCAACGTCAAAGACCTGGGAGTGATCATGTCGGAGGATCTCACCTTCAAGGACCATAACATTGTACCAATCGCATCTGCTAGAAAAATGGCAGGATGGATAATGAGAACCTTCAAAACTAGGGAGGCCAAGCCCATGATGACACTCTTCAGGTCACTTGTTCTATCTAGGCTGGAATATTGCTGCACACTAACAGCACCTTTCAAGGCAGGTGAAATTGCCGACCTAGAAAATGTACAGAGAACTTTCACGGCGCTCATAACGGAGATAAAACACCTCAATTACTGGGAGCGCTTGAGGTTCCTAAACCTGTATTCCCTGGAACGCAGGAGGGAGAGATACATGATTATATACACCTGGAAAATCCTAGAGGGACTAGTACCGAACTTGCACACGAAAATCACTCACTACGAAAGCAAAAGACTTGGCAGACGATGCAACATCCCCCCAATGAAAAGCAGGGGTGTCACTAGCACGTTAAGAGACAATACAATAAGTGTCAGGGGCCCGAGACTGTTCAACTGCCTCCCAGCACACATAAGGGGGATTACCAACAGACCCCTGGCAGTCTTCAAGCTGGCACTGGACAAGCACCTAAAGTCAGTTCCTGATCAGCCGGGCTGTGGCTCGTACGTTGGTTTGCGTGCAGCCAGCAGCAACAGCCTGGTTGATCAGGCTCTGATCCACCAGGAGGCCTGGTCACAGACCGGGCCGCGGGGGCGTTGACCCCCGGAACTCTCTCCAGGTAAACTCCAGGTAAATGCTCTTCTCCAGACTGAGGGACTGACCACCTCAAAACTTTAAGGGTGATGGACTGATTACATCGTCTTCAAGTCTCTTCTGCTTCTATCAACTTTTCTGTACTCGACTGAAGAAGCCTACTGTGTAGGCGAAACGTTTCGAAATAAAGATACCTAACTGTTGCATATGTGTCTTACCTAACAGCCTCAACAATGCTTCAGAGTGCGTCAGGGAAGGATAGAGCCCGCCTCCTGGCAGTGAGAGCTCCTCATGCAGGGGACTTTCTGTTGGCTGTTCCCAACTCCAGCCTTGGCACACGCCTCGACCCACAGATCATCCGCACTGGTGTTGCCCTTCGACTTGCTGCCCTTGTTCTCGCCGAACACAGGTGTATTTGTGGCAGTGAAGCAACAGACCGATTCGGGTACCATGGTCTTGTGTGCTGTAAATCCAAGGGAAAGATTGAAGGACACGATGAGGTTAATAACATTATCAAGAAGAGCCTCACAACAGCCGGATGCCCAGCAACTATGCAGATCTGATGGCAGCCAGAAGCGTCCAGATGTATCACACTTCAAGCCTGGACAGACGGGAAGTAGGTGGTGGGGACTACACATGTGCATCTACCTCGGCTGATACCTATCTCCAATACACCAGGGAGGAAGGAGGGGCAGCTGCCAGCTTCAGAGAGTCCCAAAAGTCAAGAAAATATGGAGAACTTGCCCATCATTATATGTTTGTTCCCATAGGCTCAGAGACCCTTGGCTAATGGGGAAAGAGTGCATCTAAGATCCTTAAGGAACTAGGCTAAAGACTCATCAGGGTAACTAGGGATCCCAGGGCAGCTAGTTTTCTGTTCCAGCGACTTAGTGCGGCTGTTCAGAGGGGTAATGCCTGCTGCATTTTGGGCACGCGCCCCAGTTCTGAAGAGCTGAATGAGATTTTCGCATTATAATCAGTGACAAACACGTAACAATATGTTCTAGACATTTATCTCTCACATCTCATGTACTGTATATGCCATCTTTATATCAACAATGTATCTCTTAAACCTTTTGTAGTATATTATGTAATAAAATATACCCATTGGTAAAAAAGAATCAAAAGATGGGGTGGTAGAGGAAGTGGAATATTCAAACGATTTCAGTAAGAAATCCAAATATTCTTCCTTGAAGCCTTTTTATCCACTTCTCCGAGGCTATGGGTCCCACAATTTACACCAGAGGTGGACCCCATACTATCAGAATATCAGAATATGCAAAACAACCACTGTGAAAAAATACGTTTTACAGAAAACCTACAAATAACTGTTCCTATGTACACTATTATTCTTCACATCAAGATAGAGTTAAACTGTCTGTTTTCTCATCAATGTTTTTGAGATCTTTACTTATTTGTAGTCCAGAGTTCATACATGGAGAAATGTCCAAAATTTATGAAATAGCTAATGATCTGAAATACCCAAGAAACGTAACTGATAAATCTTTTAAAATTGCTAGATATACATTTTACAATCCAAAAAAAGGGACAGCCTTCTTATTTTTCCCTTACCACGAAAACTTGGTTGATATACCTTCTCTTCTTAAGACTTTTAATATCAAAGTTGTATTTAAAAATCTTGATACAGTAAAAAAAGCTTTTGATAAAGAATTCCTCCCAAAATGCTGACGGATGTGTCTATAAGATTCCTTGTATAATTTGCGATAAAGTTTATTACGGTCAAACTGGTAAAAGTCTCGAACTTAGATTAAAACAACATAAATATAGCATTAGAACTGGACAAGATTCCAATGCTCTATTTATTCATGTGAGAGACTTTAACCATCGAATTGATTTTCAAAAAGTTGAGAAAGTTGTATCAAGCAAATCCATGAATATTTCTTATGGTTTATATAAATTGGGTCCATTTATATTTAATAAAATTTGGGAAAAATTTAATAATTAATATATTAAGCAAGTAATAAATCTTAATTCTTGGGTAGAATATTAGGTGTGTTTGATAGAGTTGGGTGTCGTCACGCGTGTGTGAGGTGTTGCTTTGTTGTGGGATGTGATGGTGAGGTGTTGCTTTGTTGTGGGATGTGATGGTGAGGTGTTGCTTTGTTGTGGGATGTGATGGTGAGGTGTTGCTTTGTTGTGGGATGTGATGGTGAGGTGTTGCTTTGTTGTGGGATGTGATGGTGAGGTGTTGCTTTGTTGTGGGATGTGATGGTGAGGTGTTGCTTTGTTGTGGGATGTGATGGTGAGGTGTTGCTTTGTTGTGGGATGTGATGGTGAGGTGTTGCTTTGTTGTGGGATGTGATGGTGAGGTGTAAGCATGACCCTTTATATGCCTTCCTTTGATGTTTTGTTTTTATAGTTCCTTGATGATGT
Organism: Cherax quadricarinatus; assembly: GCF_038502225.1. Lineage (NCBI taxonomy): Eukaryota > Metazoa > Arthropoda > Malacostraca > Decapoda > Parastacidae > Cherax > Cherax quadricarinatus. Next base: position 46,361,379 of record NC_091305.1, read on the forward strand.
GAGAAGTCATGAAAGCGCTCGTTAGATGGGAGTGAATGGAAACAAGTGAGTGATGGGTTAATATGTTAGTGTCCCTTTTTTTATTATTATTGTTATTATTAACACATCGGCCGTCTCCCACCAAGGCAGGGTGGCCCAAAAAGAAAAACTTTCATCATCATTCACTCCATCACTGTCTTGCCAGAGAGGTGCTTTACACTACAGTTATAAAACTGCAACATTAACACCTCTCCTTCAGAGTGCAAACACTGTACTTCCCATCTCCAGGACTCAAGTCCGGCCTGCCGGTTTCACTGAATTCCTTCATAAATGTTACCTTGCTCACACTCCAACACCACGTCAAGGCTTTAAAATCATTTGTCCCAATTTGCTCCTATCTAACACACTCACGTATGCCTGCTGGAAGTCCAAGCTCCTCACACACGAAACCTCCTTTACCCTCTCCTTCCAAAATTTCCTAGGCTGACCCTTATCTCTCCTTCACTACATATTTGTACACTCTTGAAGTCATTCTATTTTGTTCCATCCTTTCTACATATCCGAACCACCTCAACAACCCCTCCTCAGCCATTTGGATAATAGTTTTTCTAATTCCGCACCTCCTCCTAATTTCCAAACTACGAATTCTCTGCATTATGTTCACACCACATGTAATGTGTGTGGTTCGAAACGTGGATTGGGTAAAGGAAAGTCACATAGACAATAATGGAGTATAATTATAACGGAATATATGGAAAACACCAGGCCCGCCCTGCCTCTCTACTCTCTATCTTAAGACTGACTCACGAATTGGGTCCTAGGGGTGAGTGGCGTTCAAAAACATACTATGGTCAGCTGTAACGTCAGTGAATAACAGTGATTCACACAGACGGTTGGTAGTGAGTCATACTACTGGTAACTGGTTACTGGTAACTGGTTACTAGGAACTGATACTACTGATACACACATTGCTCTCAGATATGACATCTCCACTGCCTCCAGCCTCCTCTTCGTTCCAACATTCATCACCCATGTATTACACCCAAATAAGAGTGTTGGTATAACTACTCTCTCATACATTCCCCTCTTTGCTTCCAAGGACAAAGTTCTTTATCTCCACAGACTCCTAAGTGCACCACTCACCTTTTTCCCCTCGTCAATTCTATGATTCACCTCATCTTTCATAGACCCATCTGCTGACACGTCAATTCCTAAATATCTGAATACATTCACCTCCTCCATACTCTCCCCCTCCAATCTGTTATCCAATCTTTCGTCGCCTAATTTTCTTATCCTCATCACCTTACTCTTTCCTATATTCACTTTTAATTTTCTTCTTTTACATACCTTACTAAACTCATACACCAACATCTGCAACTTCTCTTCAGAAAATCCCAAAGCACAGTGTCATAAGCAAAGAGCAACTGTGACAACTCCCACTATGTGTTAGATTCTTTATCTTTTAACCCCTCACCTCTTGCCAACACCCGAGCATTCACTTCTCTTAGAACCCAATCTATAAATATATTAAACAACCACGGTGACATCACACACCCTTGTCTAAGGCCTAATTTTACTGGGAAACAATCTTCCTCTCTCCTACATACTCCAACCTGAGCCTCACTATCCTCGTAAAAATTCTTCACTGCTTTCAGAAACCTACCTCTTATTCCATGCATTTGTAACATCTGCCACATTGTTCCCATATCCACCCAGTCATACACCTTTTCCAAATCCATGAGTGGCAGAAAAACCTCTTTAGCCTTATCTAAATACTGTTCACCTATATGTTTCATTGTAAACACCTGGTCCACACACCCCCTCCCTTTCCTAAAGCCTCCTTGTTCATCTGCTATCCTACTCTCCGTCTTACTCATAATTCTTTCAATAATAACTCTACCATACACTTTACCAGGTATACTCAACAGACTTATTCCCCTATATTTTTTGCACTCTCTTTTGTCCTCTTTGCCTTTATACAAAGGAACTATGCATGCTCTCTGCCAGTCCCTAGGTACCTTACCCTCTTCCATACATTTATTAAATAAAAGTACCAACCACTCCAAAACTATATCCCCACCTGCTTTTAATATTTATATCTTCATCCCATCAATCCCAGCTGCCTTACCCCCTTTCATTTTACCTACTGCCTCACGAACTTTCCCCACACTCACAACTGGCTCTTCCTCACTCCTACAAGATGTTATTCCTCCTTGCCCTATACACAAAATCACAGCTTCCCTATCTTCATCAACATTTAACAATTCCTCAAAATATTCCCTCCATCTTCCCAATACCTCTAACTCTCCATTTAATAACTCTCCTCTCCTGTATTTAGCTATCAAATCCATTTCTTCCCTAGGCTTCCTCAACTTATTAATCTCACTCCAAAACTTTTTCTTATTTTCAAAAAAATTTGTTGATAACATCTCACCCACTCTTTCATTCGCTCTCCGCTCTTAACCCTTCTTTTTCTCTCCATATACTCCTCCCTCCTTGTATCATTTCTACTTTGTAAAAAACTCTCATGTTATTTTTTTCTCCCTTACTACTCTCTTTACATCATCATTCGACCAATCTCTCTTCTTCCCTCCCAGTCCTACTTTCCTGTAACGACAAGCTTCTGCTGAACACTCTAACACTACTTTCTTAAACCTACCCCATACATCTTCAACCCCATTGCCTATACTCTCACTAGCCCATCTATCTTTCAATAGTTATTTATATCTTACCCTAACTGCCTCCTCCTTTAGTTTATAAATCTTCATCTCTCTCTTACTTGCTGCTTCTGTTTTCCTTGTATCCCATCTACCTTTTACTCTCAGTGTAGCTACAACCAAAAAGTGATCTGATATATCTGTGGCCCCTCTATAAACATGTACATCCTGAAATCTACTCAACAGTCTTTCATTTACTAATATGTAGTTCAACAAACTACTGTCATTACGCTCTACATCATACCTTGTATACTTATCCGTTTTCTTAAAATATGTATTACCTATAACTAAACCCCTTTCTATACAAAGTTCAATCAAAGGGCTTCCATTATCATTTACACCTGGCACCCCAAATTTACCTACCACACCCTCTCTAAAAGTTTCTCCTACTTTAACATTCAGGTCCCCTACCACAATTACTCTCTCACTTGGTTCAAAGGCTCCTATACATTCACTTAACATCTCCTAAAATCTCTCTCTCCTCTACACTCCTCTCTTCTCCAGGTGCATACACACTTATTATGACCCACTTGTCGCATCCGACCCTTATTTTAATCCACATAATCCTTGAATTTATACATTTATATTCCCTCTTCTCCTTCCATAACTGATCCTTCGACATTATTGCTACTCCTTCCCATTTATTTCTCCTCATTGAAGCTCACCTACCCCCTTTAGCTTTGTTTTGCTTAGAACCAGGATATCCAACTTCTTTTCATTAATTATATATATATATATATATATATACAAGGAATTCGCGAAAGCATGCGAAATATACACAAACACTGATCTCTGGCTGAAGGAGACTCGAACCTACGAACCTTAGGACAAGGTACGCAGTGCTTTACCAATCTACCCACACTGGACCAATACCTTGGCGTGTAGCATGAGCTACACGTTTGATCCAAGGCAGCCAGCTTTCAGGGAGAAGGCTTACAGCTTTTCATCTCATCCCCTGCATGCATCAGCCTTACTAGAGATTTGAACAATGCATATATATATATATATATATATATATATATATATATATATATATATATATATATATATATATATATATATATATATATATATATATATATATATATATATATATATATATATATATATATGTATATATATATATATATATATATATATATATATATATATATATATATATATATATATATATATATATATATATATATATATATATATATATATATTGTATAAAAAAATATGCTTGTCTTCTGAACCCTATTACTGGAGAAACACTAGATGCCCATAAAGGGGCTTTGATTCACCAAGCCGGTGTGTCTCTTCCCTTACATGAATCAAAATAATTTCCTCCCATTGTCCAGGAGCTTCTCCATGAACTTAGTGATGGACCTTTGATCCAGATCACCGGTATCAGTTCTACATGTATGATTTCAGAGCCTTTCACATTCGAACATAATTTCCGCTTTTATTTACCCGTTGTATGTGTTAAGACTCGCCAATTTGCTCACATACATTACTTACAGTAAATTGCTCCTGATATGGAAAATACTCACCATCTCTATATATATTGACGTAACATTAACGAATCCCTTAGGTAGTTTGTATTTATCACGCAAGGGGTGGTTGGTAGCCAGTGGTCAGCAGTGTGATGATTATCATTCAGTAGCGACGTGGCTAACATCAGGAAAACAGCCGTCCTACTCTGCTCTCTCGCTCCGTAGAATCCATTCCCACGTCTGCTACACGATCACTCACACTCAGTCTGGTGACCAACCTGGTGTAACACGGAGAACAACGTGTTGTTGTTGTTATTAACATTACGTCTCCTTCATCGCAGTTGTGATGCTGGTAAGTGAAGCATGTTACACCAACCTTAATTAAGCTTACTTCCAATAAAATTTCTAAGGCTTCACCAAATATTTTTAAGTTTCCTTACATCAGCTGGTAATGTTCAGCGAACATAAACAGCTATTCAAGTAACAGCTGATGTATATTTCTTTACATCAGCTTTTTATGTTCAGCTAACAGTAAAGGAGTTCCTAGGATACAGTCGACTGGGTCTCATCTTGGGAAAGGACCCAGTATATAGGCTACATGCGTCTCAGTCGTTAATGTAGCGACCGAGTAACTTATGCACCGTATGCTATGACTTCAGTTCTCTATATCACAATGTAGACAGGAGGTATGGTAGTTATACATACAGCCCTCATGGGTAAAGGAGCTACATCTCAACTTCTTAACAGATCCAGGAGGCATAGCTCAACTCTCCCAAGAGTTCCAGTAGCTGGAGTTATTTGCCTCAAGGTGACCCAAAAGCATAACATATTAAAAAAATCTGGAAACCTGTAGTTTAACAACTTGGAAGGCCCAAGAGCTGTAGACCAACACCCTCAAGAGGAAAGGAAACTTAACACAGTCCAAATATATTTATCCACTAAGAGACTGAGAAAATTAAGACAGCACCAAAACAGAGAACACTTATCTATATGTGGTTGTAGGGATCGAGTCTCAGCTCCTGGCCCAGCCTCTTCGCTGGTCACTATTTGGTTTACTTATGGCTTCGAGAGCCGTACATCGAAGAGAGGAACTTTCGACGACGTTTAGTGTAACTTTGTAAATGGTCCAAGTCGGACCGAAACGTCGTCGTAAGCTCCTCTCTTCTATGTGCGGGTTATTTGTGTATTGTCCCAGTCACAGTATTGTGCCTTTTTTATTATTTATCATACCTTTTCTTAAAGCTATGTATGGATCCTGGCTCTACCACTTCATTCTCCAGGTCTGCCCACTTCCTAAATGCCCTAAGGCTGCAGAAATACTTCCTAACGTCCCTGTGACTCATCTAAGTTTTCACCTTCCAACTGAGCCATCGTGTTCCTGTTTCTTATCTTTCAAACAATCTGTCACTATTCACCCTATTAATTCATCAATTCAATGTACGTTATCATATCACCTCTAGTTTTTCTGTCCTCCAGTGTATAATGATGTGAATGACTCCTTACTTAGATACCTGAAATCTAGTCTTAGATTTGCCAGATACGCATTTGCTGCAACAGTTATTTGGGTAATGTAAGCCTCATGTGATATGTTCGGTACAATACTTACCCTAAGTTCCCTCTCCTTGTGTGAAGTTTGCAACATTTGCCCCAAGACTGTACTCTGTGGCTTTTTTTTGCCCAGCCCCAAACTTCATAGCTTTGCACTTGCTGGGTTAAACTCTAGAAGCAACTTGTCAGACCAGACCTGCAGCCAGTCAAGATCTATTTGTAACCGTTCCTGGTTTTCCCCTGCTGTTATTTTTCTCATTAATTTCCTATCATTTGCTAACAGGGATACCTCTGACTCTATCCCTGCCGTCATGTCATTCATATATACAAGAAATAGAACCAGCCTAGTATTGATCTTTGCGGAATCCTACCTGTCACAATAACCCATCACAACACCTTTTCAAGGACAGTCATTCATTGTTTCCTTTCAGATGCGCCTTCATCCACTGTAGTGCTCTCCATGTTATTCCTGCCTGGTCATCTAGCTTTCGTACCAGTATCGGTACTGTCAAAATCCTTACTACACTCCAAAGCAACTTTAAGAAGGGTTTTGAGAAATAATGTATCTCAATGAGTCCTCTCTCAGGACCCATTGCCATTTATATCCTCATTTATATCGTTTATGTGAACAACAAAGAGTCCAACACTGACCCCCGTGGAATACCGCTTGTGACGTATCCCCACTCTGATTTATCCCCATTTATGCAAACTCTTTGATGCCTATCTGTCAACCATGCCTCTATCCAGGAAAAAATATCTCCTATTCAGTGTGCCTCTACGTTCCTCAACAATCTCCGATGTGGAACTCTATCAGAAGTCTTACTGAAGTCGATATACACAATATCATATTCATTACCATGATTTACCACCTCAAATACATTAGCGAAAAAAGTTAGTAAATTCATGAGACAGGAACGCCCCTTTATAAAACCTTTCTCAGATTCATTGGTCAATTTATATCTTTCAAGGTGGCTTCGAATAGCCTCGGCAGTTACTGAATCCATCAATTTTCCCACACTGGAAGTTAGGATAAGGACCTTCTGCTTTGTAGATAGGTATCACATTCATCATTTTCCACTTATCTGGGACTATACCAGTTTGTACTGATATGTTGTAAAGACAAGTCAAAGGTTTGCTAAGTTCCTCCTTACATTCCATTATAGCACTTAAGAACAGTTCTTTAGAGCCAGCAGATTTGTTAGATTGCAATCTGTCTATTTGTCTGAGAATCATGTAGCCAGTGACTGTGATCGTGCACAACTTATTTTCGTCCTGATCTACATCATTTTTTTTTATTTCTGGAGCTTCTTTAGTATTTTCCTGCGTAAAAACTGAGAGGAAATTAGTGTGAAGATTGTAGACAATTTGTTGTAATAAAGTTGGTAGAATTACCGACAATATGTAAAGTAAAAGGACACAAGTGCAACTAATGTGACATTTATTGTGGCAACGTTTCGCTCTCCAGGAGCTTTATCAAGCCATTACAAACAATACATGGACACAGAGGGTATATAAAGGCTCTGAGTGAGGTGCAATACTAGTGAGGTAACATTTCGATGTTCACTAGTGGTGGTGGTAGTAGTAGTAGTAGTAGTAGTAGTAGTAGTAGTAGTAGTAGTAGTAGTAGTAGTAGTAGTAGTAGTAGTAGTAGTAGTAGTAACAAAAATAATACAATAAGGAAGAGCAGTTAATTCGTACATGAGTAAAAGGATATAAAAGCTATTACTTGGGTAACATAAAAATAGGTTGGACAAATATAGACTGGAAAGAGGCAGGTTTTTTTCAGTGTTCACTCTCTGTAATGTGTTTGTGTAGTATAACAGGAGAGACTATGTGATGGCAGGGTTTACTGTTTTCAGGAGGATTCTTGCTAAGACTTCGGAGATGGTGAAGCTGCCTTTGTTTTGTTTAATTGTATTCGAAACAGCGATCAGTGCTGATTCAAGGCACTTGCGTCTGCGGAGATTAGTTTCTTTGATCACTAATTGGGCGTCTCTGAATTTCATGAGATGATTGGTGGAATTTCGGTGTTGTACACAGGCGTTGTTTAAGTTGTCGTTCCTACATGCGTAAATGTGTTCATTGAGGCGGGTGTCGAGGTTTCTTGCTGTTTCACCTACGTAGATCTTGTCACAGCCTCCACAGGGTATAGTGTAAACTCCTGCATTGACTGGTTCGTGGTGCTTGGGTTTTGTCCTGGTTAGATCCTTTATTGAAGTGGTAGAAGCGATGGCGACTCTGGTGTTAGCTTGTGAAAGTACTTTTGAGACGTTTAGTGCAACCTGGCTGTTGGGAAGAATTATAACTTTGTTGGGAGCGGTGTTGATGCGTGGAGAATTGATGATCTGAAGAGCTCTTTTCTTGCAGTCTTTGATAAAAAACGAAGGAAATTGTAACTCAGTGAATGTTTGGTGAATGTAAGTGCATTCCTCGTCAAGAAACTCAGGACTACAAATTCGGTATGCTCTTAGGAAAAACCCGATGATGATGCCTCTTTTGGTCTTGGTATCTTGACTGGAATAGAAGTGTGTGAGATCATTTTTATTGGTGGGTTTCCGATAAACTTGAAATCTTAGGTTGTTGTCTACTTTGTGAATGAGGACGTCGAGGAAAGGTAGCTTGTCATTGGACTCTTCTTCTAGTGTATTCTAGCTTTTATATCCTTTTACTCATGTACGAATTAATTGCTCTTCCTTATTGTATTATTTTTGTTACTACTACTACTACTACTACCACCACTAGTGTACATCGAAATGTTACCTCACTAGTATTGCACCTCACTCAGAGCCTTTATATACCCTCTGTATCCATGTATTGTTTGTAATGGCTTGATAAAGCTCCTGGAGAGCGAAACGTTGCCACAATAAATGTCACATTAGTTGCACTTGTGTCCTTTTACTTTACAGACAATTTGTTGTCACTGTCAGTGAGCTCAACTGAGTAGCTTTTAAGTAGACCTATCTTGTCCTTAATCTTACTCTTATATACTTGAAAGAAACCTTTCAGGTTAATCCTTAAATCCCTTGCGACTTTACTTTCATAATCTCTTTTACTTATCTTATTTTTTATTTATTTATTTATTTATTTATTTATTTATTTATTTATTTATTTATTTAAATATAACGATTTCTTCAGTATCCCTTTTCCCTTTTGATTCTCCTGTAGATGTCTCTCTTTTGACCTATGAGATGTTTTAATCTATTGTTTATCCATTTAGGATCATTTTTGCTTGAGCTAATTTCCCTGTACAGAGCATAAGTAGTCCTGGAGAGCATCCAGTAATTGCCTCATGCCTCTTTTGAAGTTTGACTTCTCACATCCTGTGCTGCTTCTCTCTTCACTGTTACTTCCACAAGCTATTTCAAACTGAGGACTATGTGACTGCTATCACCGAGGGGCGTTTCATATACATCACCTATTTCAGTACCACTCAGGGTGAATACAAGGTACAGCCTTGTTGGTTCGTTTCCTCCTCCATGTCTGATTGTGTCCATGACATGTCGGTGAATCAAGTTCTCCATTAACACTTCCAGAATCTTAGCCTCCATGTTTCTGGTCCACTGTGTGGCTCTAGGCTCTCCCAATGTCCTTGTGGTTAAAGTCACCCATGACCAGTAGCTTTGCCGTGCCCATTTGGGCCCTTCTGGTCATTTCAACTAACGTTTCCACCATTGCTCCCTTGCTTTCATCATAGTCTTCTATTGGACTTGAGCTGTTTAGCTGAGGGTTGTACACCACTGGTACCACCACCTTGGGACCCCTGGTCTTCAGTGTGTCTACTATGTAGCCATCTGCTTTGCCTCTGCCCATTCCTCTCAGCTCAAAACTCCATTGGTTTCTAATAAGCAGTGCTACTCCTTCTCCTCCTCTGTTCCCTCTGACTTTCTTCAAAATCTGATATCCAGCCGAGAAGATTGCATCTGTTATCATCCCCATGACCATTATCTCTATGAGTGCTATAATGTTTAGGGAGGCCTCCACTTCTCGTTCATGCCACTAATTACTCTTATTTGTTATTTCATCTACATTGGTATACCATACCTTCGCCTTCCTTTACGTTACTGCGTTCCGGGTAACGGGCTCCTGAATTCATGGTTCTTGTCCATGAGTCTGAGGATGGATGGCGTTGGTGTGGGTTGGGGGTACGGGTGGGAACCCATGTACTGGCACACAGTAACGGAAAGGAAGATGAAAATGTGATACACCAATGATGATGGAATAATAAAAAAGAGTAATGGGTGTCTATAACAAATAGCGAAGGCATCCTCAGCAATATATTGTGCAGGTATTCATGTTCCAAGAACGTTCACACCCATAAACAGATCGTATATCATATAAATCTCTTACAAAGAGTTAAAATTTATAAATAGTATAAAAGAAAAATAAATTTTAGAATTTACGTGAGCATCTATGTATATTAACTTTATTGAAGGTGACACATATTTCTCAAATATCAAATTGTCCCAAAAAAAATATTTTAAGGTTTTCTTTTCATAATTATATTTTATTTAACGTTCTTTACAATCCTGCAAGAAAAAATATGGTTTTCCTTCATAAGAAAATGGTAAGATCCTTATTGGAAGAGATAAAAAGAATCAATGGAAAAGGCGTTTTATTTTATAGATAAGAATTCGAATTTTGGTCTAATATAAGAACACAAGAAAGGATGACCACTGTAGCAGGCCTGCTGACCCATACTAGGCAAGTCCTTCTCAAACCCACACCCATTAACAGAAACATCTGCACAACCCATTTTCAATGTTATTTAAGGAATAATCTTTGATAACCCTATTAACTCGTGTGCAAATATCACTTAAATCCAATCCCTCTCACTCATATATTTATCTAACCTAAATTTCAAACTACCCAAGGTTTTAGCTTCAGTAACCCTGCTAGGCAGACTGCTCCAATCATCAACTACTCTATTTCCAAACCAATACTTTCCTATATCATACATCAATATTGCTGTTTCAAAGCTGATCACAAGAAATATTCTTCAGTTATAACACAGAGAGTATTTTCATAATTTAACAAGCCTGCTAAATCGGTATTTACATATCACAGTAATAACGTGAATCTTCTTCGAAGAAACACGACTCGAGTGACATCAACGAGTACAGTCACGAGTGACATCAACGAGTACAGTCACAAGTGACATCAACGAGTACAGTCACGAGTGACATCAACGAGTACAGACACGAGTGACATCATCGAGTACAGTCACGCGTGACATCAACGAGTACAGACACGAGTGATATCAACGAGTACAGTCACGAGTGACATCAACGAGTACAGACACGAGTGATATCAACGAGTACAGTCACGAGTGATATCAACGAGTACAGACACGAGTGACATCAACGAGTACAGTCACAAGTGACATCAACGAGTACAGTCACGAGTGACATCAACGAGTACAGACACGAGTGACATCAACGAGTACAGTCACGCGTGACATCAACGAGTACAGACACGAGTGATATCAACGAGTACAGTCACGAGTGACATCAACGAGTACAGACACGAGTGATATCAACGAGTACAGTCACGAGTGACATCAACGAGTACAGACACGAGTGACATCAACGAGTACAGACACGAGTGACATCAACGAGTACAAACACGAGTGACATCAACGAGTACAGACACGAGTGACATCAACGAGTACAGACACGAGTGACATCAATGAGTACAGACACTAGTGACATCAACGAGTACAGACACGAGTGATATCAACGAGTACAGACACGAGTGACATCAACAAGTACGACACGATATCAAAAGAAATATTGCTGAGAAAATATATGATAACAATTTTTTATGAGACAATTTAAAGGTTCTCATCGAAGCCTCAATGATATTTATTTGGAAGTTCTGAATGTATTTTAAGAAGGATAAAGCGTAAATACTTTTACACACACACACACACACACACACACACACACACACACACACACACACACCCACAAGACAAAATGGTAACTAACACACACACACACATACACACACACTCGCAAATACAACAGGCCTAGTGTCTAATCGACATGTGCCTAGGACAAAATGGTAACTAACACACACACACACACACACACACACACACACACACAGAACAGAGCAGCAAGGGCAAGCACACACACAACTATCCTCAGAACCCCACAACCTATCACACCATCCCAACACACAATACAATCCATACCCACAGCTTCCACCCAACCCCCAACCATAGAATCCCACAGTATGCTACCAGGTCTCCCACCCCCACAGGCCCCCCAAACCACAGTGTTGGAAAGGAATGGTACACAGACGCTGATGGAATAACAAACAAGTGGGAGGAGTGGCACGAAAGAGTCAAAGAGGCATCACCAGACATCATAGCGATCACAGAAACCAAGCTTACAGGTATGATAACAGATGCCATCTTTCCAGCGGGATACCAGATCCTGAGAAAAGACAGAAGGAACAGGGGGGGGGTGGAGGAGTGGCATTGCTGATCAAACACCGATGGAATTTTGATGAGCTGGAGAGAGGAGACAGCGGAGAAGAAAGTGATTACATAGCGGGAACGCTTCACTCTGGTGGTCCCAAGGTGATAATTGCAGTGATCTATAACCCACCACAGAACAGCAGGAGGCCAACGCAAGAGTATGACGAGAGCAATAGAGCGATGGTTGACACACTGGCTGCAGTCGCCAGAAGAGCTCATGCATGCAGGGCAAAGCTCCTGATCATGGGTGACTTTAACCACAAGGAGATCGAATGGGAGAACTTGGAGCCACATGGGGCCCAAGATACATGGAGGGCTAAGATGATGGAAGTGGTACTGGAAAACTTCATGTACCAACACGTAAGGGACACTACAAGAGAGAGAGGAGAGGATGAACCAGCAAGACTGGACTTAGTATTCACCTTGAGTAGTGCAGATATTGAGGACATCACATATGAAAGACCCCTTGGGGCCAGCGATCATGTGGTTTTGAGCTTCGAATACACAGTAGAGCTACAAGTGGAGGGGGAAGCAGGAAGGCAAGGACAAATGAAACCAAACTACAGGAAAGGGGACTACACAGGAATGAGGAACTTCCTGAATGAGGTTCAGTGGGACAGAGAACTGGCAGGGAAGGCAGTTAATGAGATGATGGAATATGTAGCAACAATGTGCAAGGAGGCTGAGGAGAGGTTTGTACCCAAGGGTAACAGGAATAATGAAAAAGCCAGGATGAGCCCATGGTTCACCCAAAGATGCAAGGAGGCAAAAACCAAGTGTGCTAGGGAATGGAAGAAATATAGAAGGCAAAGGACCCAGGAGAATAAGGAGAGCAGTCGTAGAGCCAGAAACGAATATGCACAGATAAGAAGGGAGACCCAACGTCAATATGAAAATGACATAGCAGCGAAAGCCAAATCTGACCCGAAGCTGTTATACAGCCACATCAGGAAGAAAACAACCGTTAAGGACCAGGTAATCAGGCTAAGGAAGGAAGGAGGAGAGACAACAAGAAATGACCGTGAAGTATGTGAGGAACTCAACAAGAGATTCAAAGAAGTGTTCACAGAGGAGACAGAAGGGGCTCCAGAAAGACGGAGAGGTGGGGTACACCACCATGTGCTGGACACAGTACACACAACCGAGGAAGAAGTGAAGAGGCTTCTGAGTGAGCTAGATACCTCAAAGGCAATGGGGCCAGATAACATCTCTCCATGGGTCCTGAGAGAGGGAGCAGAGGCGCTATGTGTACCCCTAACAACAATATTCAATACATCTATCGAAACAGGGAGATTGCCTGAGGCATGGAAGACAGCAAATGTGGTCCTAATCTTTAAAAAAGGAGACAGACATGAAGCACTAAACTACAGACCAGTGTCACTGACATGTATAGCATGCAAAATCATGGAAAAGATTGTCAGGAGAAGAATGGTGGAACATCTAGAAAGGAATGATCTCATCACCAGCAGCCAATATGGTTTCAGAGATGGGAAATCCTGTGTCACAAACCTACTGGAGTTCTATGACATGGTGACAGCAGTAAGACAAGAGAGAGAGAGGGGTGGGTGGATTGCATTTTCTTGGACTGCAAGAAGGCTTTTGACACAGTACCACACAAGAGATTAGTGCAAAAATTGGAGGACCAAGCAGGGATAACACGGAAGGCACTGCAATGGATCAGGGAATACTTGTCAGGAAGACAGCAGCGAGTAATGGTACGTGGCGAGGTGTCAGAGTGGGCACCTGTGACCAGCGGGGTCCCACAGGGGTCAGTCCTAGGACCAGTGCTGTTTCTGGTATTTGTGAACGACATGACGGAAGGCATAAACTCCGAGGTGTCCCTGTTTGCAGATGACGTGAAGTTGATGAGAAGAGTTCATTCGATCGAAGAACAGGCAGAACTACAAAGGGATCTGGACAGGCTGCAGACCTGGTCCAGCAACTGGCTCCTGGAGTTCAATCCCACCAAGTGCAAAGTCATGAGGATTGGGAAAGGGCAAAGAAGACCGCAGACGGAGTACAGTCTAGGGGGCCAGAGACTACAAACATCACTCAAGGAAAAAGATCTTGGAGTGAGTATAACACCAGGCACATCTCCTGAAGCGCACATCAACCAAATAACTGCCGCAGCACATGGGCGCCTGGCAAACCTCAGAACAGCATTCCGACATCTTAATAAGGAATCGTTCAGGACCCTGTACACCGTGTACGTTAGGCCCATATTAGAGTATACGGCACCAGTTTGGAACCCACACCTAGCCAAGCACGTGAAGAAACTAGAGAAAGTGCAAAGGTTTGCAACAAGACTAGTCCCAGAGTTAAGAGGTATGTCCTATGAGGAGAGGTTAAGGGAAATCAACCTGACGACACTGGAGGACAGGAGAGATAGGGGGGACATGATAACGACTTACAAAATACTGAGAGGAATTGACAAGGTGGACAAAGACAGGATGTTCCAGAGACTGGACACAGCAACACGGGGACACAGTTGGAAGCTGAAGACACAGATGAATCAAAGGGATGTTAGGAAGTATTTCTTCAGCCACAGAGTAGTCAGGAAGTGGAATAGTTTGGGAAGCGATGTAGTGGAGGCAGGATCCATACATAGCTTTAAGCAGAGGTACGATAAAGCTCATGGTTCAGGGAGAGTGACCTAGTGGCGACCAGTGAAGAGGCGGGGCCAGGAGCTTGGACTCGACCCCTGCAACCTCAACTAGGTGAGTACAACTAGGTGAGTACACGCACACACACACACACACACAAATACACACACACACGCACACACACACACACACGCACACGCACACACACACACACACACACACACACACACACACACACACACACACACACACACACACACACACACACGCACTCACACACACACACACACACACACACACAGCTAGTCACGTACCACGACTCGCTGTTGCCTTCATGTCACGTATTCTCTGATCCATTGGAGTGCCTTTCATGGTATGTGTACTCATCTATTTGTACACACCTATTTGTGGTTGCAGGGGTTGATTCATAGCTCCAGGCCCCGCCTCTTCACTTGTTGCTACAAGGTCCTCTCTCTGCCTGCTCCATGAACTTTATCATACCTCGTCTTAAAACTATGTATGGTTCCCGCCTCCACTACGTCACTTTCCAGACTATTCCACTGCCTGACAACTCTATGACTGAAGAAATACTTCCTAACATCCCTTTGACTCATCTGAGTCTTCAACTTCCAATTGTGACCCCTTGTTTCTGTGTCCCATCTCTGGAACATCCTGTCTTTGTCCACCCTGTTTATTCCGTGCAGTATTTTATATGTCGTTATCATGTCTCCCCGGACCCTCCTCTCCTCCAGTGTCATCAGGCCAATTTCCCTTAACCTTCCTTCGTAGGACAGTCCCCTTAGCTCTGGGACTAGTCTTGTTGCAAACCTTTTCACTTTCTCTAATTTCTTGACGTGCTTGACCAGGTGTGGGCCCATATTAGTGCTCCATACTCCAGTATGGGCCCGACGTAAATGGTGTACAGAGTCTTGAACGATTCCTTACTGAGGTATCGGAACGCTATCCTTAGGTTTGCCAGACGCCCGTACGCTGCAGAAGTTATCAGATTGATGTGCGCCTCAGGAGACGTGCTCGGTGTTATACGCACGCCAAGGTCCTTTTCCTTGAGTGAGGTTTGTAGTCCTTGGCCATTAAGACTATACTGTGTCTGCGGTCTTCTTTCCCTTTCCCCGATCTTCATGACTTTGCATTTGGCAGGGTTAAATTCAAGGAGCCAGTTGCTAGACCAGGCTTGTTGCCTGTCCAGGTCGCTTTGTAGTCCTGCCTGATCCTCATCCGATTTAATTCTCCTCATTAACTTCACATCATCTGCAAACAAGGACACGTCTGAGTCTATCCCTTCCGTTATGTCATTCACATATACCAAAAACAGCACAGGTCCTAGGACTGACCCATGTGGAACCCCACTTGTCACAGGCACCCACTCTGACACCTCGTCACATACCATGAGTCGTTGTTGCCTTCCTGTCAGGTATTCTCTGATCCATTGTAGTGCCTTTCCTGTTATGTGTGCCTGATCCTCTAGCTTTTACAGTAACCTCTTGTGAGGATGTGTCGAAGGCCTTCTTTCAGTCCAAGAAAATGCAGTCGATCCACCCCTCTCTCTCTTGTCTTACTTCTGTCACCTTGTCATAAAACTCCAGTAGGTTTGTGACACAGGATTTTCCTTCCCTGAAACCGTGCTGGTTGTCGATAACACACTTGTTTCTTTCCAGGTGCTCCACCACTCTCCTCCTGATGATCTTCTCCATGACTTTGCATACTATACATGTTAGTGACACAGGTCTGTAGTTTAATGCCTCATGTCTGTCTCTTTTTTTAAAAATTGGGACTACATTTGCCATCTTCCAAATCTCAGGTAGTTGCCCAGTTTCAATGGATGTGTTGAAGATTTTTGTTAGTGGCACACACAGCATCTCTGCTCCCTCTCTAAAGACCCACGGTGAGATGTTGTCTGGTCCCACTGCCTTTAAGGTATCAAGTTCACATAGCAGCTTCTTCACCTCCTCGTCAGTTATGTGTACCTCATCCAGCACTTGTTGGTGTACCTCCCTGTTCCGATTTCCTGGAGTCCTACCAGTTTCCACTGCAAATACTTCTTTAAATCATGTGTTGAGCTCCTCACATACCTCTTGGTCGTTTCTTGTGAACTCCCCATCATCCTTCTTCAGTCTGATTACCTGGTCCTTGACTGCTGTTTTCCTCCTGATGTGGCTATACAACAGCTTTGGGTCAGACTTGACTTTCGATGCTGTGTCATTTTCGTATTGTCGCTGTGCCTCCCTTCTTATCTGTGCATATTCGTTTCTGGCTCTTCGGCTGATCTCTTTGTTTTCCTGGGTCCTTTGTCTTCTGTACCTTTTCCATTATCTAGTACACCAAGTTTTTGCCTCCCTACACCTTTGGGTGAACCAAGGACTCGTTCTGGTCTTCCCACTATTTCTGTTTCCCTTGGGAACAAACCTCTCCTCTGCCTCCTTGCATTTTGTTGTCACATAGTTCATCATTTCTTTTACTGATTTTCCTTCCATTTCTCTCTCCCACTGAATGTCTTGCAGGAAGTTCCTCATGCCTGTGTAGTCCTCCCTTTTGTAGTATGGTTTTTCCCATCCTATTCCTGCTACTCTCTCCATTTGCAGCTCAACTATGTAGTCAAAGCACAGAACCACATGATCACTAGCTCCTAGGGGCCTCTCATACATGATATCCTCGATGTCCGAACTACTCAAGGTGAATACAAGGTCCAGTCTTGCTGGATCGTCCTCGCCTCTCTCTCTCTGGTAGTCTCTCTAACATGTTGATGCATGAGGTTTTCAAGTACCACATCCATCATTTTGGCTCTCCATGTTTTGGGACCCCCATGGGGCTCCAGGTTTTACCAGTCAATCTTCTTGACTAGTAACTTTGCTCCCTCCACGTGAGCTCTTCTGGCCACCTCTGCTAGTGTGTCGACCATTGCTTTGTTGTTCTTGTCGTATTCTTCTCTTGGCCTCCTGCAGTTCCGTGGTGGATTGTACATTACTGCAGCTACCACCTTATGGCCCTCAGACTGGATTGTTCATACTAAGTAGTCCCTTTCGCCTATGCCATCCATTCCTTCCATTTTCTAAAATCCCCACTGGTTTTTAATGAGCAGTGCAACTCCTCCTCCCACTACAACACTGTAGTAACATACACTACACAACACTGTAGTAACATTCATTACAACACTGTAGTAACATTCACTACACAACACTGTAGTAACATACACTACACAACACTGTAGTAACATTCACTACAACACTAGTAACATACACTACACAACACTGTAGTAACATTCACTACACAACACTGTAGTAACATTCACTACACAACACTGTAGTAACATTCACTACACAACGCTGTAGTAACATTCACTACACAACACTGTAGTAACATTCACTACACAACACTGTAGTAACATTCACTACACAACACTGTAGTAACATTCACTACACAACACTGTAGTAACATTCACTACACAACACTGTAGTAACATTCACTACAGAACACTGTAGTAACATTCACTACACAACGCTGTAGTAACATTCACTACACAACGCTGTAGTAATATTCACTACACAACACTGTAGTAACATACACTACACAACACTGTAGTAACATTCATTACACAACGCTGTAGTAACATTCACTACACAACGCTGTAGTAACATTCACTACACAACACTGTAGTAACATTCACTACAGAACACTGTAGTAACATTCACTACACAACACTGTAGTAACATTCACTACAGAACACTGTAGTAACATTCACTACACAACACTGTAGTAACATTCACTACACAACACTGTAGAAACATTCACTACACAACGCTGTAGTAACATTCACTACACAACGCTGTAGTAATATTCACTACACAACACTGTAGTAACATACACTACACAACACTGTAGTAACATTCATTACACAACGCTGTAGTAACATTCACTACACAACACTATTAGTAACATTCACTACACAACGCTGTAGCAACATTCACTACACAACACTGTAGTAACATTCACTACACAACGCTGTAGTAACATTCACTACACAACGCTGTAGTAACATTCACTACACAACACTGTAGTAACATTCACTACACAACGCTGTAGTAACATTCACTACACAACACTGTAGTAACATTCACTACACAACACTGTAGTAACATACACTACACAACAGTGTAGTAACATTCACTACACAACACTGTAGTAACATTCACTACACAACACTGCAGTAACATTCACTACACAACACTGTAGTAACATTCACTACAACACTGTAGTAACATTCACTACACAACACTGTAGTAACATTCACTACACAACACTGTAGTAACATTCACTACAACACTGTAGTAACATTCACTACACAACACTGTAGTAACATTCACTACACAACACTGTAGTACCATTCATTACAACACTGTAGTAACATTCACTATTCAACACTGTAGTAACATTCACTACACAATGCTGTAGTAACATTCACTACAACACTGTAGTAGCATTCACTACACAACACTGTAGTAACGTTCACTACAACACTGTAGTAACATTCACTACACAACATTGTAGTAACATTCATTACAACACTGTAGTAACATTCACCACACAACACTGTAGTAACATTCACTACACAACACTGTAGTAACATTCACTATACAACACTATAGTAACATTCACTACACAACACTGTAGTAACATTCATTACAACACTGTAGTAACATTCACTACACAACACTGCAGTAACATTCACTACACAATACTGTAGTAACATTCACTACACAACACTGCAGTAACATTCACTACACAACACTGCAGTATCATTCACTACCCATCAATTACGCAACCCAGGGCAACACGGGTTTAGAGCAGGTCGCTACTGCCTGTCCCAGCTACTGGACAACTATGACAAGGTCCTGGATGCTGTAGAGGATAAACAAAATACAGATGTAGTATACACAGACTTTGCAAAAGCTTTCGACAAGTGTGACCATGGTGTAATAGCACACAAAATGTGTGATAAAGGAATAACGGGAAAAGTTGGTAGATGGATCTACAACTTCCTGACAAATAGAACACAAAGAGTAATAGTAAACAGAGTAAAATCCCAGGCAGCCACGGTAAAAAGCTGTGTTCCACAAGGCACTGTACTCGCTCCCATTCTATTCTTCATCCTCATTTCTGACATAGAGATGTAAGCAATAGCTCCGTGTCTTCCATTGCGGATGACACCCGGATTACCATGGCAGTGACCTCCATCGAAGACACCGCGAGACTCCAAGTGGACATCATCCAACTCTTCGAATGGGCCACTCAAAACAATATGAAGTTCAACGAGGAGAAATTTCAGCTACTCAGATATGGGAAACTTGAAGAAATTAAAAATGTGTCAGGGTATACCACAAATTCTAACCATACAATAGATCAGAAAAGTACATAATGAGAAGTACCTGGGAGTGATAATGTCAGAGGATCTCGCCTTCAAAGACCACAACAATGTATCTACCTCATCCGCTAGGAAAATGATAGGATGGATAATGAAAACCTTCAAAACTATGGACTCCAAGCCCATGATGATTCTCTTCAAATCACTTGTTCTCTCTAGGCTGGAATACTGCTGTACACTAACGGCCCCCTTCAAGGCTGGCGACAGTGCAGACCTGGAGAGTGTACAAAGAACTTTCACGGCACACATAAGTACAATAAGGCACCTAAACTACTGGGAACGGTTGAAGGTCCTTGATCTGTATTCCCTCGAATGCAGGCGAGAGAGATACATGACAATATACACATGGAAGGTCCTGGAGGGATTGGCACCAAACTTGCACACAAAACTCACTCCCTATGAAAGCAAAAGACTCAGCAGGAGATGCAGCATTTCCCCGATGAAAAGCAGGGGCTAGTAACATTCACTACACAACACTGTAGTAACATTCACTACACAACACTGTAGTAACATTCACTACACAACGCTGTAGTAACATTCACTACACAACACTGTAGTAACATTCACTACACAACACTGTAGTAACATTCACTACACAACAGTGTAGTAACATTCACTACAACACTAGTAACATTCACTACACAACACTGTAGTAACATTCACTACACAACACTGTAGTAACATTCACTACACAACGCTGTAGTAACATTCACTACACAACACTGTAGTAACATTCACTACAACACTGTAGTAACATTCACTACACAACACTGTAGTAACATTCACTACAACACTGTAGTAACATTCACTACACAACACTGTAGTAACATTCACTACACAACACTGTAGTAACATTCACTACACAACACTGTAGTAACATTCACTACACAACACTGTAGTAACATTCACTACACAACACTGTAGTAACATTCACTACACAACACTGTAGTAACATTCACTACACAACACTGTAGTAACATTCACTACACAACACTGTAGTAACATTCACTACACAACACTGTAGTAACATTCACTACACAACACTGTAGTAACATTCACTACACAACACTGTAGTAACATTCACTACACAACACTGTAGTAACATTCACTACACAACACTGTAGTAACATTCACTACACAACACTGTAGTAACATTCACTACAACACTGTAGTAACATTCACTACAACACTGTAGTAACATTCACTACAACACTGTAGTAACATTCACTACAACACTGTAGTAACATTCACTACACAACACTGTAGTAACATTCACTACACAACACTGTAGTAACATTCACTACACAACACTGTAGTAACATTCACTACAACACTGTAGTAACATTCACTACAACACTGTAGTAACATTCACTACAACACTGTAGTAACATTCACTACACAACACTGTAGTAACATTCACTACAACACTGTAGTAACATTCACTACAACACTGTAGTAACATTCACTACACAACACTGTAGTAACATTCACTACTCAACACTGTAGTAACATTCACTACACAACACTGTAGTAACATTCACTACACAACACTGTAGTAACATTCACTACACAACACTGTAGTAACATTCACTACACAACACTGTAGTAACATTCACTACACAACACTGTAGTAACATTCACTACACAACACTGTAGTAACATTCACTACAACACTGTAGTAACATTCACTACACAACACTGTAGTAACATTCACTACACAACACTGTAGTAACATTCATTACAACACTGTAGTAACATTCACTACACAACACTGTAGTAACATTCACTACACAACACTGTAGTAACATTCATTACAACACTGTAGTAACATTCACTACACAACACTGTAGTAACATTCACTACACAACGCTGTAGTAACATTCACTACAACACTGTAGTAACATTCACTACACAACACTGTAGTAACATTCACTACAACACTGTAGTAACATTCACTACACAACACTGTAGTAACATTCATTACAACACTGTAGTAACATTCACTACACAACACTGTAGTAACATTCACTACACAACACTGTAGTAACATTCACTACACAACACTGTAGTAACATTCACTACACAACACTGTAGTAACATTCATTACAACACTGTAGTAACATTCACTACACAACACTGCAGTAACATTCACTACACAATGCTGTAGTAACATTCACTACAAAACACTGCAGTAACATTCACTACACAACACTGTAGTAACATTCACTACACAACACTGCAGTAACATTCACTATATTCACTACCCATCAATTACGCAACCCAGGGCAACACGGGTTTAGAGCAGGTCGCTACTGCCTGTCCCAGCTACTGGACAACTATGACAAGGTCCTGGATGCTGTAGAGGATAAACAAAATACAGATGTAGTATACACAGACTTTGCAAAAGCTTTCGACAGGTGTGACCATGGTGTAATAGCACACAAAATGTGTGATAAAGGTATAACGGGAAAAGTTGGTAGATGGATCTACAACTTCCTGACAAATAGAACACAAAGAGTAATAGTAAACAGAGTAGAATCCCAGGCAGCCACGGTAAAAAGCTGTGTTCCACAAGGCACTGTACTCGCTCCCATTCTATTCTTCATCCTCATTTCTGACATAGAGATGTAAGCAATAGCTCCGTGTCTTCCATTGCGGATGACACCCGGATTACCATGGCAGTGACCTCCATCGAAGACACCGCGAGACTCCAAGTGGACATCATCCAACTCTTCGAATGGGCCACTCAAAACAATATGAAGTTCAACGAGGAGAAATTTCAGCTACTCAGATATGGGAAACTTGAAGAAATTAAAAATGTGTCAGGGTATACCACAAATTCTAACCATACAATAGATCAGAAAAGTACATAATGAGAAGTACCTGGGAGTGATAATGTCAGAGGATCTCGCCTTCAAAGACCACAACAATGTATCTACCTCATCCGCTAGGAAAATGATAGGATGGATAATGAAAACAAAACTATGGACTCCAAGCCCATGATGATTCTCTTCAAATCTGTAGTAACATTCACTACACAACACTGTAGTAACATTCACTACACAACACTGTAGTAACATTCACTACACAACACTGTAGTAACATTCACTACACAACACTGTAGTAACATTCACTACACAACACTACACAACACTATAGTAACATTCACTACACAACACTGTAGTAACATTCACTACACAACACTGTAGTAACATTCACTACACAACACTGTAGTAACATTCACTACCCAACACTGTAGTAACATTCACTACACAACACTGTAGTAACATTCACTACACAACACTGTAGTAACATTCACTACCCAACACTGTAGTAACATTCACTACACAACACTGTAGTAACATTCACTACACAACACTGTAGTAACATTCACTACACAACACTGTAGTAACATTCACTACACAACACTGTAGTAACATTCACTACACAACACTGTAGTAACATTCACTACACAACACTGTAGTAACATTCACTACACAACACTGTAGTAACATTCACTACACAACACTGTAGTAACATTCACTACACAACACTGTAGTAACATTCACTACACAACACTGTAGTAACATTCACTACACAACACTGTAGTAACATTCACTACACAACACTGTAGTAACATTCACTACACAACACTGTAGTAACATTCACTACACAACACTGTAGTAACATTCACTACACAACACTGTAGTAACATTCACTACACAACACTGTAGTAACATTCACTACACAACACTGTAGTAACATTCACTACACAACACTGTAGCAACATTCATTACAAAACACTGTAGTAACCTTCACTACACGACACTGTAGTAACATTCACTACAACACTGTAGCAACATTCATTACTCAACACTACAGTAACATTCACTACACAACACTGTAGTAACATTCACTACACAACACTGTAGTAACATTCACTACACAACACTGTAGTAACATTCACTACAACACTGTAGTAACATTCACTACACAACACTTTAGTAACATTCACTACACAACACTGTAGAAACATTCACTACAACACTGTAGTAACATTCACACTGTAGTAACATTCACTACACAACACTGTAGTAACATTCACTACACAACACTGTAGTAACATTCACTACACAACACTGTAGTAACATTCACTACACAACACTAGTAACATTCACTACAACACTGTAGTAACATTCACTACACCACACTGTAGTAACATTCACTACAACACTGTAGTAACATTCACTACAACACTGTAGTAACATTCAATGCCACACTGTAGTAACATTCACTACACAACACTGTAGTAACATTCACTAAACCACTGTAGTAACATTCACTACACAACACTGTAGTAACATTCACTACACAACACTGTAGTAACATTCACTACAACACTGTAGTAACATTCACTACACAACACTGTAGTAACATTCACTACAACACTGTAGTAACATTCACTACACAACACTGTAGTAACCTTCAGTAACATTCACTACACAACACTGTAGTAACATTCACTACACAACACTGTAGTAACATTCACTACCCAACACTGTAGTAACATTCACTACACAACACTGTAGTAACATTCACTACACAACACTGTAGTAACATTCACTACACAACACTGTAGTAACATTCACTACCCAACACTAGTAACATTCACTACACAACACTGTAGTAACATTCACTACACAACACTGTAGTAACATTCACTACAACACTGTAGTAACATTCACTACAACACTGTAGTAACATTCACTACACAACACTTTAGTAACATTCACTACACAACACTGTAGTAACATTCACTACAACACTGTAGTAACATTCACTACACAACACTGTAGTAACATTCACTACACAACACTGTAGTAACATTCACTACACAACACTGTAGTAACATTCACTACACAACACTGTAGTAACATTCACTACAACACTGTAGTAACATTCACTACAACACTGTAGTAACATTCACTACACAACACAGTAGTAACATTCACTACCCAACACTAGTAACATTCACTACAACACTGTAGTAACATTCACTACACAACACTGTAGTAACATTCACTACACAACACTGTAGTAACATTCACTACAACACTGTAGTAACATTCACTACACAACACTGTAGTAACATTCACTACAACACTGTAGTAACATTCACTACAACACTGTAGTAACATTCACTGCCACACTGTAGTAACATTCACTGCCACACTGTAGTAACATTCACTACACAACACTGTAGTAACATTCACTACAACACTGTAGTAACATTCACTACACAACACTGTAGTAACATTCACTACACAACACTGTAGTAACATTCACTACACAACACTGTAGTAACATTCACTACACAACACTGTAGTAACATTCACTACAACACTGTAGTAACATTCACTACACAACACTGTAGTAACATTCACTACAACACTGTAGTAACATTCACTACACAACACTGTAGTAACATTCACTACAACACTGTAGTAACATTCACTACAACACTGTAGTAACATTCACTACAACACTGTAGTAACATTCACTGCCACACAGTAGTAATATTCACTGTAGTAACATTCACTACACAACACTGTAGTAACATTCACTACAACACTGTAGTAACATTCACTACTCAACACTGTAGCAACATTCACTACACAACACTGTAGTAACATTCACTACACAACACTGTAGTAACATTCACTACAACACTGTAGTAACATTCACTGCCACACTGTAGTAACATTCACTGCCACACTGTAGTAACATTCACTACACAACACTGTAGTAACATTCACTACAACACTGTAGTAACATTCACTACTCAACACTGTAGCAACATTCATTACACAACACTACAGTAACATTCACTACACAACACTGTAGTAACCTACACTTCACAGCACTGTAGCAGCAGTCACTACACAACACTGTAGCAACATTCACTGCACAATACTGTAGTAACATTCACTACAAAACACTGTAGAAACATTCACTACACAACACTGTAGTAACATTCACTACACATCACTGTAGTAGCATTCAATACACATCACTGTAGTAACATTCACTACACAACACTGTAGTAACATTCACTACACAACACTGTAGTAACATTCACTACACAACACTGTAGTAACATTCACTACACAACACTGTAGTAACATTCACTACACAACACTGTAGTAACATTCACTACACAACACTGTAGTAACATTCACTACACAACACTGTAGTAACTTTCACTACACGACACTGTAGTAACATTCACTACACAACACTGTAGTAACATTCACGACCCAACACTGTAGTAACATTCACTACAACACTGTAGTAACATTCACTACACAACACTGTAGTAACATTCATTACAACACTGTAGTAACATTCACTACACAACACTGTAGTAACATTCACTACACAACGCTGTAGTAACATTCACTACAACATTGTAGTAACATTCACTGCACAACACTGTAGTAACATTCACTACAACACTGTAGTAACATTCACTACACAACACTGTAGTAACATTCATTACAACGCTGTAGTAACATTCACTACACAACACTGTAGTAACATTCACTACACAACACTGTAATAACATTCACTACACAACACTGTAGTAACATCCACTACACAACACTGTAGTAACATTCACTACAACACTGTAGTAACATTCACTACACAACACTGTAGTAACATTCACTACAACACTGTAGTAACATTCACTACACAACACTGTAGTAACATTCATTACAACACTGTAGTAACATTCACTACACAACACTGTAGTAACATTCACTACACAACACTGTAGTAACATTCACTACACAACACTGTAGTAACATTCACTACACAACACTGTAGTAACATTCACTACACACTGTAGTAACATTCACTACACAATACTGTAGTAACATTCACTACACACTGTACATTCACTACACAACACTGTAATAACATTCACTACACAACACTGTAGTAACATTCACTACACAACACTGTAGTAACATTCACTACACAACACTGTAGTAACATTCACTGCACAATACTGTAGTAAAATTCACTACACAACACTGTAGTAACATTCACTACACAACACTGTAGTAACATTCATTACAACACTGTAGTAACATTCACTACACAATACTGTAGTAAAATTCACTACACAACACTGTAGCAACATTCATTACAAAACACTGTAGTAACCTTCACTACACGACACTGTAGTAACATTCACTACAATACTGTAGCAACATTCATTACTCAACACTACAGTAACATTCACTACACAACACTGTAGTAACATTCACTACAACACTGTAGTAACATTCACTACACAACACTGTAGTAACATTCACTACACAACACTGTAGTAACATTCACTACACAACACTGTAGTAACATTCACTACACAATACTGTAGTAAAATTCACTACACAACACTGTAGCAACATTCATTACAAAACACTGTAGTAACATTCACTACACAATACTGTAGTAAAATTCACTACACAACACTGTAGTAACATTCACTACACAACACTGTAGTAACATTCACTACACAATACTGTAGTAAAATTCACTACACAACACTGTAGCAACATTCACAACACTACATTCACTACAACACTGTACTAACATTCACTACACAACACTTTAGTAACATTCACTACACAACACTGTAGTAACATTCACTACAACACTGTAGTAACATTCACTACACAACACTGTAGTAACATTCATTACTACACTGTAGTAACATACACTACACAACACTCTAGTAACATTCACTACAACACTGTAGTAACATACACTACACAACACTGTAGTAACCTTCATTACAACACTGTAGTAACATTCACTACAACACTGTAGTAACATTCACTACACAACACTGTAGTAACATTCACTACACAACACTGTAGTAACATTCACTACACAACACTGTAGTAACATTCACTACACAATACTGTAGTAAAATTCACTACACAACACTGTAGTAACATTCACTACACAGCGCTGTAGTAACATTCACTACACAACACTGTAGTAACATTCACTACACAACACTGTAGTAACATTCACTACAACACTGTAGTAACATTCACTACAACACTGTAGTAACATTCACACTGTAGTAACATTCACTACACAACACTGTAGTAACATTCAACACTGTAGTAACATTCACTAACACACTGTAGTAACATTCACTACGCAACACTGTAGTAACATTCACTACACAACACTGTAGTAACATTCACTACACAACACTGTAGTAACATTCACTACACAACACTGTAGTAACATTCACTACACAACACTGTAGTAACATTCACTACACAACACTGTAGTAACATTCACTACACAACACTGTAGTAACATTCACTACACAACACTGTAGTAACATTCACTACACAACACTGTAGTAACATTCACTACACACTACACAACACTGTAGTAACATTCACTACACAACACTGTAGTAACATTCACTACAGTAACACACTGTAGTAACATTCACTACACAACACTGTAGTAACATTCACTACACAACACTGTAGTAACATTCACTACAACACTGTAGTAACATTCACTACACAACACTGTAGTAACATTCACTACACAACACTGTAGTAACATTCACTACACAACACTGTAGTAACATTCACTACACAACACTGTAGTAACATTCACTGTACATTCACTACACTGTAGTACACATTCATTCACTACACAACACTGTAGTAACATTCACTACACACTGTGTAGTAACACTGTATTCACTACACAACACTGTAGTAACATTCACTACACAACACTGTAGTTCACTACATTCATTCACTACACAACACTGTAGTAACATTCACTACACAACACTGTAGTAACATTCACTACACAACACTGTAGTAACATTCACTACACAACACTGTAGTAACATTCACTACACAACACTGTAGTAGCATTCACTACAATACTGTAGTAACATTCACTACACAACACTGTAGTAACATTCACTACACAACACTGTAGTAACATTCACTACACAACGCTGTAGTAACATTCACTACAACATTGTAGTAACATTCATTGTAGTAACATTCACTACACAACACTAGTAACATTCAACACACTGTAGTAACATTCACTACACAACACTGTAGTAACATTCACTACACAACACTGTAGTAACATTCACTACACAACACTGTAGTAACATTCACTACACAACACTGTAGTAACATTCACTACAACACTGTAGTAACATTCACTACACAACACTGTAGTAACATTCACTACACAACACTGTAGTAACATTCACTACACAACACTGTACACTACAACACTGTAGTAACATTCACTACACAACACTGTAGTAACATTCACTACACAACACTGTAGTAACATTCACTACACAACACTGTAGTAACATTCACTACACGACACTGTAGTCACATTCACTACACTAACACTGTAGTAACATTCACTACACAACACTGTAGTAACATTCACTACATAACATTCACTACACAACACTGTAGTAACATTCACTACACAACACTGTAGTAACATTCACTACACAACACTATAGTAACATTCACTACACAACACTGTAGTAACATTCACTACACAACACTGTAGTAACATTCACTACACAACACTGTAGTAACATTCACTACACACACTGTAACATTCACTACACAACACTGTAGTAACATTCACTACACAACAATGTAGTAACATTCACTACACAACACTGTAGTAACATTAGTAACATTCACTACACAACACTGTAGTAACATTCACTACATTAACATTCACTACACACACTGTAGTAACATTCACTACACAACACTGTAGTAACATTCACTACACACACTGTAGTAACATTCACTACACAACACTGTAGTAACATTCACTACACAACACTGTAGTAACATTCACTACACAACACTGTAGTAACATTCACTACACAACACTGTAGTAACATTCACTACATTCAACACTGTAGTAACATTCACTACACAACACTGTGTAGTAACATTCACTACACAACACTGTAGTAACATTCACTACACAACACTGTAGTAACATTCACTACACAACACTGTAGTAACATTCACTACAACACTGTAGTAACACTGTAGTAACATTCACTACACAACACTGTAGTAACATTCACACTACACAACACTGTAGTAACATTCACTACACAACACTGTAGTAACATTCACTACACAACACTGTAGTAACATTCACTAGTAACATTCACTACACACACTGTAGTAACATTCAATAGACAACACTGTAGTAACATTCACTACACAACACTGTAGTAACATTCACTACACAACACTGTAGTAACATTCACTACACAACACTGTAGTAACATTCAATAGACAACACTGTAGTAACATTCACTACACAACACTGTAGTAACATTCACTACACAACACTGTAGTAACATTCAATAGACAACACTGTAGTAACATTCACTACACAACACTGTAGTAACATTCACTACAGTGGACATCATCCAACTCTTCGAATGGGCCACTCAAAACAATATGAAGTTCAACGAGGAGAAATTTCAGCTACTCAGATATGGGAAACTTGAAGAAATTAAAAATGTGTCAGGGTATACCACAAATTCTAACCATACAATAGATCAGAAAAGTACATAATGAGAAGTACCTGGGAGTGATAATGTCAGAGGATCTCGCCTTCAAAGACCACAACAATGTATCTACCTCATCCGCTAGGAAAATGATAGGATGGATAATGAAAACCTTCAAAACTATGGACTCCAAACCCATGATGATTCTCTTCAAATCACTTGTTCTCTCTAGGCTGGAATACTGCTGTACACTAACGGCCCCCTTCAAGGCTGGCGACAGTGCAGACCTGGAGAGTGTACAAAGAACTTTCACGGCACACATAAGTACAATAAGGCACCTAAACTACTGGGAACGGTTGAAGGTCCTTGATCTGTATTCCCTCGAATGCAGGCGAGAGAGATACATGA